>NC_090272.1:220025692-220394025 GCF_040414725.1 Anabrus simplex | reverse complement strand
GATCTACACAGTTAATTTCCTCATTCCTTCCGACCTCTTGACTCATTTGTATACGTTCGTTGCCATCTATTTTGCGAAATTTAATAGTGTTCCGTGCCAAATCTACTACAGCATTAGTTTCCCTTAAGAAGTCTGCTCCCAGGATGACATTGTAATTCATCCGCGACATGATGACAAACGGATGTGAAAAGGATGAATTTCCAATCTCTATATCTAAAAGTGTTTGTGACTTGCAAGTTGTAGTTTTGTCCGGCACAATTCCTCTAATTTTTACAGCCGACACAGGTATTTCTGGTAGGTTGTGCCTTTCTTTCAAATCCTCAAATAATGTTCTAGAAATAATGCTAATCGTGGCGCCGGTGTCAGCCAATGCCCTTGCCTGTGTGCCATGTATTCGAACATTAATAACAGGTAGTTTCCTAACTTGCGTTGCTTCCCTTTTAATTGGATCCTCTAGCAGATCTGATGGTTCAACAACCCAAGAGTCTACTTGTGCTACCACCCATTCACTTGCATTTTCATCCACTAAGCCAGTATCCTTCCATTTAGATGCATTTAGCAATTCAAAATTGACGTTTTTTTTTTCTTGACTGTTACCCCCAGGTGGGTAAGCTTGAGCCATTGGATTAAGCGATTGTTGGCGTCGACCATCCTGCTCCCTTGCTCGCTGAAATTCTATACTCTCTGCTCCAGTGAGATCGGGATTTAGGTCTTGTCTGTCCAACGCTTGCTTCCACTTTTGTTGCTCTTGCTGTTGCTGTTGCTGTTGCTCCCGCAGTTCCTGCACATACCTTTTCTTCTCATAATTGCGGTATTCCGGATTCCTGTAGCCTGATCTCTGCGATGGATGATCACTCCACGTTCCTCTACGATTGTACCGTTGATATGGCTGACTTCTATTCCTATTTTGGTATCTATCTTGCTCCTTGTTCCAGTATCTTCTCGAATATGACCTGGGATAATTGTAGTTCTGTTGATACTGCCGATGTTCATAAAATTCCCGACCACTCGGTGTATTCCTCTCATTCGGTAGTCGTCTTGAAATTGTACCAGTGACACGTCCCTTTTCGTCTTGTTTATCATTTGCTTTCACCGCGTCAACTACAAATGCCCTGTGCTCCGTGGCCTTGGCTTGCCTCGGAGTGCTCATATTTACAGTGTTGTCCAGCTGTCGCAAAATTCCTTCCGCTTCCTCAGGACTTTGTGCTTTGGCGGTAATCATCATCCTTTGTACATCTGGAGGAAACTGCTTTACTATGGCTTGAACCAGCTCCTGTTGACAAGGAGGATTATCTAGCTCTTTCATCTTAACCAGCTGATTCAAAAAGTAATCACTGTATCTCGTAGGCATGCTGGAATTGTATTTTCGGGAATACAACTCAAGCCTTAAATTCTGTTGAGCGTCGCTTCCCCAATACCGATTCAGAAATGCCTTTTCAAAATCTTCGAAAGTTTCAAATAAAAATCGGAAACCAATAAACCATGTTTTAGGAGAGCCCTCGAGATATCTTTCTGTGATTCTCAACCTCTTTTCTTCAAGTACTTGCATTTCCCTAAAGTAGGCCTTAATATCTTTCAGAAACATTTTTGGAGTTAACGACCCACTCCCGTTAAATTTTCTCGGTTGTTCGTCAGTAATCTTAAGCACATTTATGAGATTTGCCGGTGCAGCAACTGTTTGTCCACCTCCAACTGAAGTTAATGGAGTATTGGATTCCTTGTTAATCAACAAATCCCGGAACGGATTAGCATCTGTCACTACCTGTGGTGTCGTGGTTTGAGCCAGCTGTTTCTTAATTTCGCTTTGTTCCTCTGTCACAAATTTTATTAACGTTGCTAAGTTATCACTTTGTACTTGCAACTGGTGTATTTCCTTATTTAGGACTTCTTTCACCTCTTCTCTAACCCCTTCTTCACTAGAGATCAAGCCTTTATCTAACTGTTCCCATTTACTATTCATGTCCACCTGCCATTCAACTATGTCTTCTTTCATGTCAGCGAATTGTTGTGTCACCTTTTCCTGGTCTGCTACCCGGTTGGCCTCGACCGTTTTGAATCCCTGGTCCAACCTTTCCATGGTTTCCTGCATTTTAGTGCTAACCGCCGTAAGGTTATCACGTGTCTCCATCTCCACCTGATTGACCCTATCTTCGATCATAACGATCTTTTGTGACATCTTTTCACACTGAGCTTGCACTTCTTCTTTGGTTTCTTGCAAACTTTTTGTAAATGATATGCTTACATCGCCTATCTGCTTAATTAGTTGCTTATGTGCAACGGCTAAACTATGCAACTCCTGCTTAGTGTGTGCCCTATTAGTCTCACAGAGCTTTAATAACTTTTCTTGGTTATCTAGGAATTCCTTTCTCAGTTCGCCCTGACTACTAACAATTTTACCATCGAGTGTCTCCAACATAGCCCGCGTATCCTCTAGTTTCTGGGAAAAACTTTCAGTTACGTTCCTAGTAATTTCATCTTTAAGCACTGCCTGACTACTCTCTAAGTTTTCCGCTAAGTTCCTAGTAATTTCGTCCTTGAGTACTGTTTGACTATTTTCTAAACTTTCTGTTAAGTTCTTGGTAATTTCGTCCTGTCCTTCCTTCATCTCACTCTGTACAGTTTCTACCTTGGTGTTGAGCATATTAATGCTCGCGACCAGCTGCTCCCACTGCTCATGTGTTATAACCATTATGCATAAAAGTCTGCCTCTATGCCTAGGTGACCTTACGTGCTATATACAACAACAACAAATGTCCCATGTTTTACATAAATAAACATTAATAACATATATTCAATATGTATCACATATATGAAATTCCGCCTTTTACACAGTGTTCATTTTACTACAAGTTCAATGAATGTTCTAAGTTTCAGTCTGGTCATTTAAATAACCCTAACATTGACTTATCATTCCCTTATAGACGACAGTCAAGCCTCAACGTTGGGTGACATTTTACATCTTATTCCTGATTACCTATGCACCCTTGCAGAGCTCCTTCGGTGTAGACTAGATGTCAATGTTGCCTCGGCTGCCCTAAAAAAAAAATATACTTACCGAAGGTGGTGAGGTCCTCTTCTCAGGCGCGATCAGTCCCTGTCGTCGAAATCAGGATGCATAGGGATAGTGCATTCGGTAAACTATTGACTACAATAATTTATGACTCAGACTGATTTGAGTTTAAATATGTGTATAAAATTTTATTGATAAATCAAAAAAAAAAGTAAAATAAATTTTATAAAATGTAAAATAGACTTGTTAATGTTACATTATTTCCATATGAGACTGTACAGCTAGAACTCTCATTAATGACACACATGACCACCTCGTTAATCCCTAAAGAATAATATTTATAATTTTCCATAAAATTTTGTTTAAATGATGTTTCCCATATTTGTTCATCCAATTATATAATGTCCGTGTAACTGTACACATTTACTAGGATAATGTTGTTTATAGACCAGGTGGATCAATTGAATAACAATATACTCATGAGAACATTTAGTGATGATAATGATAATGATAATAATAATAATAATAATAATAATAATAATAATAATAATAATATTGATGTGAATAAATTTTTTGTATAGCCAATTCAAGTTATTCATAAAAAAACTACTTGTCATCAGTCAAAATAATTATAATAGATAAAATTGCTTTATATAAATATAAAAAATAAAGTATCGATTAACTAATTAATAAAATTGTTTTAATATCACTGAATTACATTGTAAACCAATTGAATGAATACAGGAAAGTCTCCACAGTGTATCCCAAATACATATCTGAAGTGTGGAAAACCAACTTAAAATGTAATACAATAGTGATGATAATAATAATAATAATAATAATAATAATTGAAATAATACGACGATTTTTGCGTGGATCAAAACCTAGAATTTGTCCCTACTAATCTCTCAGATATGTGAAATAAGTTTGCAAACAAACATACCAAAAGCTACCATAATATAATAATTAATTAATTTTACTAATTTGACTGTACTCAAATTTTATTAATTACCTAATTAATTGCCTAACTGATCACTCGAAATCATTGTCTTGTGACTCAAATCCTCCAATATAGTGATATTAATGAATTTACAATGCATCGAAATGATAATAATAATAATATTGTAATAACAATAATAATAATAATAATAATTGAAACGATAATAATAATATCATTTAATGAATGTTATTCCTATGTTGGATATCATAAAAAAAGTCCTAAAGAATTATAATCACCTACCAAAATCCAATACTGTTGTTAACCAAATCGTAGATAAATTGAATTAAAAAAATATAAAATATAACTTATTTAATTACTTAATAAATCCACAATTGATTGACACAAGTGATTAATATGGTATTCATCAAGACTCCCTAATTGCTTGTGAATTGCATTGGTAAAATGTTAAATAATAATATTCAATATTAATAATAATAATAATAATAATAATAATAATAATAATAATAATAATAATAATAATAAATAATAATAATATCTTAACATGACCTGTAATTACAGTATTCTTGATCCACCATCCTGATAAATTATAGTATGTTTATGTCAGTTATCTTAGAACATTCATTTGCCATGAGTAACACCATTGAAATAGAATCTTTCTTAACAGTGCTTATTGGGTTTTCTTTATCTATAAAACCATATTTGCCATAATTTAGTGAAATACCTAATCCACTGTGTAAAGGCATAACCATGAAATTCTCATAATATAGTTCACCAATATTAATAATAATAATAATAATATTTCTCTAACCAAAACTGTTACTGAGTTCCCATAATTACAATATCTTCCTTCCAAGTGCAATAAACAATACTTGCTTTAACCTGAGAATTCAGTAACTTTATCTCACATAATGGACCTTGGTTGTTGTTGCACACAAATCTAAAGCTTTACTTTCGATATATGCGAATGACCCTTACTTAGATATCGTAAAATTAATCTGGAAAAGACAAACTCTCCTACTTTAAATAAAACATACACTAACTTATGCTAATACGTACACCAAGCGAGGTAACGCAGCCAGAAATCCTAACCTAATACCACATTTCCACTAATATATACATATATGAACCTTGTCATCAGCACATACCACACTTTTGGCCTATTTCAGCGTCTCAACGTATTATAATTCGCTGAAATATAGCCATGACCCATTGCAAATGTTACTGTGGTTTCTTCAGAATAAAATGCATAGACAATGCACAGACAATAAAAGAATGTACCTAAATGATGGCTGATACGAGGCAAATAAAATAATAAATATATTTAATATTAATAATAATAATAATCATCTGTTAAAACCAATAAAATAGTTCCTACTGGCAAGCATCCACACCAGCCCAGTTGCGTGATCCATGTTACCAACCTAACTTTAAAATATCATTTAAATGCGTACTATAACTTTCTCTGAATAGAACGATATTGTGTCACGGCTAAACCATTTACATGTATCATCTGGTCCTTCTAACTCGTATACCTTCTTTAACTGGCTTATTTATTTCCTCACATTTATTCATTTACGACGTCATCATCATTTCTTATTCTGCACGAATTCTATTACCTCTCAGCTATCACGCTGATACTTATATTTCCATTTTTATTGAGAATATGTTCACCATACTCTTTGTTTTCCATAATTATCTTCAGATAAATAACCTCATGTATTACCATATACTCCCGACTACGGACCTTCAAACATCTCAAATAAATTACCGTTGCTCAATATCGTTCATATTATTCGACAACACTTTGATTTACCTGAGCCAAAATAAATCCTTTTATTTAACATTGTTCACTCAACTGTCTAACCGCGTTACTTGCCATAGCAACCAATATGTGGATGTATCAGTGTTACTGTCGTCCCAACAGAATTCTCGACAGTAACTATTGAATATATATATATATGTTTATTATCATTAATTGTCTTCATCACTCCTCCACCACGATAACTGTGCTTGCGTGAAACAAAAAAATTTCCGCCTAAATGCAATACTGACAATGCTACTGATAATAATAATAATAATAATTGCCTCAAAAATATAACTTGTTCGATACTAACAGATCAAATTTAGTACATACACGATTAATAATAATAATAATAAATATAAATATTTACACTACTCATAAACGGAATTATCCTAATTTTCTGGCTGTGTACTCGGGTTTATAGTTACATCATCGTCACTCGCATACCTATTTAAATAAAGATACCATTATCAAAGGAAAGCTTTAGATTTTAAATCAAACATGAGATTGTGTACTCACATTGAGGGCACTTCGGGATCGCCAGGACTAAAGGCAGCCATGTTGTCTTACAGATTCATGACCAACATGTTAATATCATTTACCATTCTTGCTGTATCCGGCATTGGCTTATATTACTACTTTCCACTCTCACTTGACTCTGTGCACACGTTTATTTCCTACCCATAATATTAAACACGACAACTTGTCTTAAAACTAGACATTACACTGTAATACATATATACACACATACGCAGTACTCAGATATTCTGGAACTTAGGCCGGATTCTACGTACTCTGCTTTAACACACTGCTGCTTCTCATGAAGCAAAGTCTCGCATGGGCTCAACGGTTTCCTTTGTAAAGCCCCAGCTGGGGAGAAAGTGTCCACCCCCACACGACCTAAATACTTATAGAGAGGGAGAGTATTTCCTCCGCTCAAATGTTTCAAACATATTACCAGCTGCGCTGCAGCAGGCTAATTGTTCTCCACTATTTACGGCTTACCCATATATTTTAAAACTGTCTGGGTTGCTCTGCGGGCTACACACTCCAACTGAAGTTACCTAAGATGCAATTACTGCACAATTCAAAGTTTCGTCTTCGCCCTGCATGGACTGAACACTCGTAAAATCTGTCAAGTTAATACTCCACTCACTTGGGTGGTTTTAAGTACCTTAACAACTCAACTACTGTTTATAAGGCGTATTTCCACCTCCACTGTAGTAATAAATACACACAATTCTGTACCTTTGTGCTTGAACACGGAGCAAAGTTAAGACACGTCTGACCCCCACAAGTCTCTTGATGATGATTGACCCGTGAGAAACCACTATTCGGGGATGTTGGCGCACTAATCGGCGTAGGAACACTAATTCTTGTCACTAAAAATCCCAACCAAAGGAATGCTGGGTAGCTCCAAAACCAAGTTATCAAAAACATGAAATGCTTTGTACACACAAATTGCATCAATTCTTGTTACTACCATGATGCATCGTGACTCTAAAATTGTTCGTAATTTCTTTTACAATACAGTAGGCGTTAGTTGGACTATATCTTCTGCCGCGCTGATAAACCACTCTCCACGCTGGCAAGGGGTTCCCACTGCCGGTGATAACAAACATCTGGATACACAATATTCCAATCCATTTGCCACAAACCAATAAGTTAGTTCAGAATTACTATAATAATTACTGACATCTCCTCTTAATATAATCTTCCTTACATACTGACAGGGATTAATTACAAGCCACATGTCATTTAGTCGCGCTAATTTTGAAATTATTTAAATGCAGCAATCTGATTGGAGCACACACTCCGCTGTTCATCTATATGGACGAGTTCATTCCAAAATAAGGGGATTCGGGTATTTAGAACCATGATTCTCCATCTCAGTCACTCCTGCCAGTACTTTTCCATTCTAACTACGCAGTTCCAAAAGATGATGTAATAACAGGTGTCCCAATAATTTATTTTTAGCAGAGAAAGAAGCATGAGTTCCTATCAAGGCTTCATTCTCACGAGCTAGCTACCAAAAATTTCCAATGCTGTCCCTTTGTTTAAGAACGCTGACTCTTACTATTTATTAACAAATACAATTATTAAAATGTTGCCAATCAGACTCATCCGATGGGTGCAACACTCTCCCACTTTAAATAAAATTTTTGAGAGTATCGAGAAAATTTTTTTCACCTCCATGTTGATAATATAACTTGCATGCATCACTTGCAACCATCTGTGAGTCTGTACTATTTTATGCTCTATTTGACTTAAGCAAGTTACTCCGGAGCTCTTGATTCTCTTGAAGAAGGCGTCTCTGTTCCTCTATTAACTGTTCTGCTATATTTAGTAAAACTTTCCTCAATTCTACTTGTTCTTGCAGACATACTGGACAGCATTCTCTTCTCTCTTCTCCCTGGCGTTGGGCCGAAATGGTGTTGTCTTCTCCCTCGGAAACAAGGGATGTCGTTTCCTCATCTGATGATGAATCCGTGTCCTCCGCATCTTCTTCCTCCTTCTCGGAGCAGACGTCATCTTCTTCTGATGATATTCCCCAATGTTCGGCGATATTAACTTGTGGTGGAACCTCGTGTCGTGGCTGTCTATAGAGTTTCAAGTTTGAAGCATTGAAAATGACTTCATTGTTCCCGTCCAGATCTGTTATCTTGTATGCATTGTTGTTAAAGGTTTGAGTGACACGATATGGGCCTATGTAAAGTGGTGCGAATTTAGCATAGTATCTAGCTGCAGGTACTGAAGTAGCTGGACGTCGGATCAATACAAGTTCTCCCACTCTCAGCGGACGATGAAATCTTCTTCCCTGAACTCTCCTTAAGCGACGCTGCGCTTGTTGTTGCAGATGTTCGGCTACCTCTCGTATTCTTATTTCTGGTGCAAGTTGTGCATCCACTGGGCTATCCACGACAGCGTGCCAAGGTCTAGCGGGATATTGATTTAAATGAACCACTGATGGTATAGATCCTGTTGCTTCATGGATTGTGTTATTGATACAGTCAGTAATCACTGGCAAAAGTTTCATCCATTTGGCATGCTCATTAGGGATATAGATCCTACAAAATTTCGAAATAACCTTCATAACCCTCTCAGATGGGTTACTCTGAGGATTTCTAATAGAACTCATAACATGCTTAATATCTAGCTCCTGTAGAGTCGCTTTAAATTGAGCTGCTGTAAATTGAGGCCCATGGTCAGTTAGTAAACTTTCCGGTTTTCCCATACCAGGAATTATACTCCGAGTGAGGCATCTTACAACAAGTTTAGTGTTTGCCTTTTGCATGGGAAATAAGGTGGTAAATTTTGAAAATACATCCATTGTCACCAAGATAAACCTGTTTCCCCTAGTGGACTTCGGAATTGGACCAAAAATATCCATTGCGTACCACTAAACTCAGCCACCTTGACATCAATTAATTCTTCTAGTTCCGATTGAATCTCACTATTAAAAATATCCTGAAAAATTTCCTCGTGATCCAAAACATGCTCTATCTCTTCAAGTTCTACACCAGCCTGATCTACACAGTTAATTTCCTCATTCCTTCCGACCTCTTGACTCATTTGTATACGTTCGTTGCCATCTATTTTGCGAAATTTAATAGTGTTCCGTGCCAAATCTACTACAGCATTAGTTTCCCTTAAGAAGTCTGCTCCCAGGATGACATTGTAATTCATCCGCGACATGATGACAAACGGATGTGAAAAGGATGAATTTCCAATCTCTATATCTAAAAGTGTTTGTGACTTGCAAGTTGTAGTTTTGTCCGGCACAATTCCTCTAATTTTTACAGCCGACACAGGTATTTCTGGTAGGTTGTGCCTTTCTTTCAAATCCTCAAATAATGTTCTAGAAATAATGCTAATCGTGGCGCCGGTGTCAGCCAATGCCCTTGCCTGTGTGCCATGTATTCGAACATTAATAACAGGTAGTTTCCTAACTTGCGTTGCTTCCCTTTTAATTGGATCCTCTAGCAGATCTGATGGTTCAACAACCCAAGAGTCTACTTGTGCTACCACCCATTCACTTGCATTTTCATCCACTAAGCCAGTATCCTTCCATTTAGATGCATTTAGCAATTCAAAATTGACGTTTTTTTTTTCTTGACTGTTACCCCCAGGTGGGTAAGCTTGAGCCATTGGATTAAGCGATTGTTGGCGTCGACCATCCTGCTCCCTTGCTCGCTGAAATTCTATACTCTCTGCTCCAGTGAGATCGGGATTTAGGTCTTGTCTGTCCAACGCTTGCTTCCACTTTTGTTGCTCTTGCTGTTGCTGTTGCTGTTGCTCCCGCAGTTCCTGCACATACCTTTTCTTCTCATAATTGCGGTATTCCGGATTCCTGTAGCCTGATCTCTGCGATGGATGATCACTCCACGTTCCTCTACGATTGTACCGTTGATATGGCTGACTTCTATTCCTATTTTGGTATCTATCTTGCTCCTTGTTCCAGTATCTTCTCGAATATGACCTGGGATAATTGTAGTTCTGTTGATACTGCCGATGTTCATAAAATTCCCGACCACTCGGTGTATTCCTCTCATTCGGTAGTCGTCTTGAAATTGTACCAGTGACACGTCCCTTTTCGTCTTGTTTATCATTTGCTTTCACCGCGTCAACTACAAATGCCCTGTGCTCCGTGGCCTTGGCTTGCCTCGGAGTGCTCATATTTACAGTGTTGTCCAGCTGTCGCAAAATTCCTTCCGCTTCCTCAGGACTTTGTGCTTTGGCGGTAATCATCATCCTTTGTACATCTGGAGGAAACTGCTTTACTATGGCTTGAACCAGCTCCTGTTGACAAGGAGGATTATCTAGCTCTTTCATCTTAACCAGCTGATTCAAAAAGTAATCACTGTATCTCGTAGGCATGCTGGAATTGTATTTTCGGGAATACAACTCAAGCCTTAAATTCTGTTGAGCGTCGCTTCCCCAATACCGATTCAGAAATGCCTTTTCAAAATCTTCGAAAGTTTCAAATAAAAATCGGAAACCAATAAACCATGTTTTAGGAGAGCCCTCGAGATATCTTTCTGTGATTCTCAACCTCTTTTCTTCAAGTACTTGCATTTCCCTAAAGTAGGCCTTAATATCTTTCAGAAACATTTTTGGAGTTAACGACCCACTCCCGTTAAATTTTCTCGGTTGTTCGTCAGTAATCTTAAGCACATTTATGAGATTTGCCGGTGCAGCAACTGTTTGTCCACCTCCAACTGAAGTTAATGGAGTATTGGATTCCTTGTTAATCAACAAATCCCGGAACGGATTAGCATCTGTCACTACCTGTGGTGTCGTGGTTTGAGCCAGCTGTTTCTTAATTTCGCTTTGTTCCTCTGTCACAAATTTTATTAACGTTGCTAAGTTATCACTTTGTACTTGCAACTGGTGTATTTCCTTATTTAGGACTTCTTTCACCTCTTCTCTAACCCCTTCTTCACTAGAGATCAAGCCTTTATCTAACTGTTCCCATTTACTATTCATGTCCACCTGCCATTCAACTATGTCTTCTTTCATGTCAGCGAATTGTTGTGTCACCTTTTCCTGGTCTGCTACCCGGTTGGCCTCGACCGTTTTGAATCCCTGGTCCAACCTTTCCATGGTTTCCTGCATTTTAGTGCTAACCGCCGTAAGGTTATCACGTGTCTCCATCTCCACCTGATTGACCCTATCTTCGATCATAACGATCTTTTGTGACATCTTTTCACACTGAGCTTGCACTTCTTCTTTGGTTTCTTGCAAACTTTTTGTAAATGATATGCTTACATCGCCTATCTGCTTAATTAGTTGCTTATGTGCAACGGCTAAACTATGCAACTCCTGCTTAGTGTGTGCCCTATTAGTCTCACAGAGCTTTAATAACTTTTCTTGGTTATCTAGGAATTCCTTTCTCAGTTCGCCCTGACTACTAACAATTTTACCATCGAGTGTCTCCAACATAGCCCGCGTATCCTCTAGTTTCTGGGAAAAACTTTCAGTTACGTTCCTAGTAATTTCATCTTTAAGCACTGCCTGACTACTCTCTAAGTTTTCCGCTAAGTTCCTAGTAATTTCGTCCTTGAGTACTGTTTGACTATTTTCTAAACTTTCTGTTAAGTTCTTGGTAATTTCGTCCTGTCCTTCCTTCATCTCACTCTGTACAGTTTCTACCTTGGTGTTGAGCATATTAATGCTCGCGACCAGCTGCTCCCACTGCTCATGTGTTATAACCATTATGCATAAAAGTCTGCCTCTATGCCTAGGTGACCTTACGTGCTATATACAACAACAACAAATGTCCCATGTTTTACATAAATAAACATTAATAACATATATTCAATATGTATCACATATATGAAATTCCGCCTTTTACACAGTGTTCATTTTACTACAAGTTCAATGAATGTTCTAAGTTTCAGTCTGGTCATTTAAATAACCCTAACATTGACTTATCATTCCCTTATAGACGACAGTCAAGCCTCAACGTTGGGTGACATTTTACATCTTATTCCTGATTACCTATGCACCCTTGCAGAGCTCCTTCGGTGTAGACTAGATGTCAATGTTGCCTCGGCTGCCCTAAAAAAAAATATACTTACCGAAGGTGGTGAGGTCCTCTTCTCAGGCGCGATCAGTCCCTGTCGTCGAAATCAGGATGCATAGGGATAGTGCATTCGGTAAACTATTGACTACAATAATTTATGACTCAGACTGATTTGAGTTTAAATATGTGTATAAAATTTTATTGATAAATCAAAAAAAAAAAAAGTAAAATAAATTTTATAAAATGTAAAATAGACTTGTTAATGTTACATTATTTCCATATGAGACTGTACAGCTAGAACTCTCATTAATGACACACATGACCACCTCGTTAATCCCTAAAGAATAATATTTATAATTTTCCATAAAATTTTGTTTAAATGATGTTTCCCATATTTGTTCATCCAATTATATAATGTCCGTGTAACTGTACACATTTACTAGGATAATGTTGTTTATAGACCAGGTGGATCAATTGAATAACAATATACTCATGAGAACATTTAGTGATGATAATGATAATGATAATAATAATAATAATAATAATAATAATAATAATAATAATAATAATAATAATATTGATGTGAATAAATTTTTTGTATAGCCAATTCAAGTTATTCATAAAAAAACTACTTGTCATCAGTCAAAATAATTATAATAGATAAAATTGCTTTATATAAATATAAAAAATAAAGTATCGATTAACTAATTAATAAAATTGTTTTAATATCACTGAATTACATTGTAAACCAATTGAAAGAATACAGGAAAGTCTCCACAGTGTATCCCAAATACATATCTGAAGTGTGGAAAACCAACTTAAAATGTAATACAATAGTGATGATAATAATAATAATAATAATAATAATAATAATAATAATAATAATAATAATAATTGAAATAATACGACGATTTTTGCGTGGATCAAAACCTAGAATTTGTCCCTACTAATCTCTCAGATATGTGAAATAAGTTTGCAAACAAACATACCAAAAGCTACCATAATATAATAATTAATTAATTTTACTAATTTGACTGTACTCAAATTTTATTAATTACCTAATTAATTGCCTAACTGATCACTCGAAATCATTGTCTTGTGACTCAAATCCTCCAATATAGTGATATTAATGAATTTACAATGCATCGAAATGATAATAATAATAATATTGTAATAACAATAATAATAATAATAATAATTGAAACGATAATAATAATATCATTTAATGAATGTTATTCCTATGTTGGATATCATAAAAAAGTCCTAAAGAATTATAATCACCTACCAAAATCCAATACTGTTGTTAACCAAATCGTAGATAAATTGAATTAAAAAAATATAAAATATAACTTATTTAATTACTTAATAAATCCACAATTGATTGACACAAGTGATTAATATGGTATTCATCAAGACTCCCTAATTGCTTGTGAATTGCATTGGTAAAATGTTAAATAATAATATTCAATATTAATAATAATAATAATAATAATAATAATAATAATAATAATAATAATAATAATAAATAATAATAATATCTTAACATGACCTGTAATTACAGTATTCTTGATCCACCATCCTGATAAATTATAGTATGTTTATGTCAGTTATCTTAGAACATTCATTTGCCATGAGTAACACCATTGAAATAGAATCTTTCTTAACAGTGCTTATTGGGTTTTCTTTATCTATAAAACCATATTTGCCATAATTTAGTGAAATACCTAATCCACTGTGTAAAGGCATAACCATGAAATTCTCATAATATAGTTCACCAATATTAATAATAATAATAATAATATTTCTCTAACCAAAACTGTTACTGAGTTCCCATAATTACAATATCTTCCTTCCAAGTGCAATAAACAATACTTGCTTTAACCTGAGAATTCAGTAACTTTATCTCACATAATGGACCTTGGTTGTTGTTGCACACAAATCTAAAGCTTTACTTTCGATATATGCGAATGACCCTTACTTAGATATCGTAAAATTAATCTGGAAAAGACAAACTCTCCTACTTTAAATAAAACATACACTAACTTATGCTAATACGTACACCAAGCGAGGTAACGCAGCCAGAAATCCTAACCTAATACCACATTTCCACTAATATATACATATATGAACCTTGTCATCAGCACATACCACACTTTTGGCCTATTTCAGCGTCTCAACGTATTATAATTCGCTGAAATATAGCCATGACCCATTGCAAATGTTACTGTGGTTTCTTCAGAATAAAATGCATAGACAATGCACAGACAATAAAAGAATGTACCTAAATGATGGCTGATACGAGGCAAATAAAATAATAAATATATTTAATATTAATAATAATAATAATCATCTGTTAAAACCAATAAAATAGTTCCTACTGGCAAGCATCCACACCAGCCCAGTTGCGTGATCCATGTTACCAACCTAACTTTAAAATATCATTTAAATGCGTACTATAACTTTCTCTGAATAGAACGATATTGTGTCACGGCTAAACCATTTACATGTATCATCTGGTCCTTCTAACTCGTATACCTTCTTTAACTGGCTTATTTATTTCCTCACATTTATTCATTTACGACGTCATCATCATTTCTTATTCTGCACGAATTCTATTACCTCTCAGCTATCACGCTGATACTTATATTTCCATTTTTATTGAGAATATGTTCACCATACTCTTTGTTTTCCATAATTATCTTCAGATAAATAACCTCATGTATTACCATATACTCCCGACTACGGACCTTCAAACATCTCAAATAAATTACCGTTGCTCAATATCGTTCATATTATTCGACAACACTTTGATTTACCTGAGCCAAAATAAATCCTTTTATTTAACATTGTTCACTCAACTGTCTAACCGCGTTACTTGCCATAGCAACCAATATGTGGATGTATCAGTGTTACTGTCGTCCCAACAGAATTCTCGACAGTAACTATTGAATATATATATATATATGTTTATTATCATTAATTGTCTTCATCACTCCTCCACCACGATAACTGTGCTTGCGTGAAACAAAAAAATTTCCGCCTAAATGCAATACTGACAATGCTACTGATAATAATAATAATAATAATAATTGCCTCAAAAATATAACTTGTTCGATACTAACAGATCAAATTTAGTACATACACGATTAATAATAATAATAATAAATATAAATATTTACACTACTCATAAACGGAATTATCCTAATTTTCTGGCTGTGTACTCGGGTTTATAGTTACATCATCGTCACTCGCATACCTATTTAAATAAAGATACCATTATCAAAGGAAAGCTTTAGATTTTAAATCAAACATGAGATTGTGTACTCACATTGAGGGCACTTCGGGATCGCCAGGACTAAAGGCAGCCATGTTGTCTTACAGATTCATGACCAACATGTTAATATCATTTACCATTCTTGCTGTATCCGGCATTGGCTTATATTACTACTTTCCACTCTCACTTGACTCTGTGCACACGTTTATTTCCTACCCATAATATTAAACACGACAACTTGTCTTAAAACTAGACATTACACTGTAATACATATATACACACATACGCAGTACTCAGATATTCTGGAACTTAGGCCGGATTCTACGTACTCTGCTTTAACACACTGCTGCTTCTCATGAAGCAAAGTCTCGCATGGGCTCAACGGTTTCCTTTGTAAAGCCCCAGCTGGGGAGAAAGTGTCCACCCCCACACGACCTAAATACTTATAGAGAGGGAGAGTATTTCCTCCGCTCAAATGTTTCAAACATATTACCAGCTGCGCTGCAGCAGGCTAATTGTTCTCCACTATTTACGGCTTACCCATATATTTTAAAACTGTCTGGGTTGCTCTGCGGGCTACACACTCCAACTGAAGTTACCTAAGATGCAATTACTGCACAATTCAAAGTTTCGTCTTCGCCCTGCATGGACTGAACACTCGTAAAATCTGTCAAGTTAATACTCCACTCACTTGGGTGGTTTTAAGTACCTTAACAACTCAACTACTGTTTATAAGGCGTATTTCCACCTCCACTGTAGTAATAAATACACACAATTCTGTACCTTTGTGCTTGAACACGGAGCAAAGTTAAGACACGTCTGACCCCCACAAGTCTCTTGATGATGATTGACCCGTGAGAAACCACTATTCGGGGATGTTGGCGCACTAATCGGCGTAGGAACACTAATTCTTGTCACTAAAAATCCCAACCAAAGGAATGCTGGGTAGCTCCAAAACCAAGTTATCAAAAACATGAAATGCTTTGTACACACAAATTGCATCAATTCTTGTTACTACCATGATGCATCGTGACTCTAAAATTGTTCGTAATTTCTTTTACAATACAGTAGGCGTTAGTTGGACTATATCTTCTGCCGCGCTGATAAACCACTCTCCACGCTGGCAAGGGGTTCCCACTGCCGGTGATAACAAACATCTGGATACACAATATTCCAATCCATTTGCCACAAACCAATAAGTTAGTTCAGAATTACTATAATAATTACTGACATCTCCTCTTAATATAATCTTCCTTACATACTGACAGGGATTAATTACAAGCCACATGTCATTTAGTCGCGCTAATTTTGAAATTATTTAAATGCAGCAATCTGATTGGAGCACACACTCCGCTGTTCATCTATATGGACGAGTTCATTCCAAAATAAGGGGATTCGGGTATTTAGAACCATGATTCTCCATCTCAGTCACTCCTGCCAGTACTTTTCCATTCTAACTACGCAGTTCCAAAAGATGATGTAATAACAGGTGTCCCAATAATTTATTTTTAGCAGAGAAAGAAGCATGAGTTCCTATCAAGGCTTCATTCTCACGAGCTAGCTACCAAAAATTTCCAATGCTGTCCCTTTGTTTAAGAACGCTGACTCTTACTATTTATTAACAAATACAATTATTAAAATGTTGCCAATCAGACTCATCCGATGGGTGCAACATATCCCCACATCATAACCTTTCCACCTCCGTGTTTCACTCAGGGAATTGTATTTGCCACATCGTCGTCCGAATTGGTCTTTCTCCACACTCTACGGGCACCATCGGAACCAGTCAGGTAGATTTTAGTTTCATCGGACCACATGACATGGTTCCAAAACTCCTGGCCCTTGTTTATGTGTTCTTTCGCAAAGAACAGTCTTGCAGCATGGTTCTTCTTAGTAACGTAGGGCCTCTTCCTTGGTACACGGCCATGGTAACCGTGTCGATGTAAAATTCGCAGGTCCGTCTGAGTACACATTTTCTTCCCAGTAGCAGCTTCCAGCACTGCCCGTAGCTTCGGAGTACTCATGAGAGAGTTGGATTTCACTTGCCTCACGATAAGTCTTTTTGCTTGTAGGCTTAGTTTCTTTTGTTTGGGTTTTCTTGGCACATTCTTCACCGACCCTTCGTACTTAATCTTATTCACGACATATTGAACAGTGACGTGACTTTTCTTCTCCCTGAGTCCTATTTTTCGCATGGAGTACCCTCTAATTGCAAAACTGACAATTGTCTGTTTCAGCTCATATGGAAGCTCTTTACCCTCGGCCATTTCTACCAGCACTATCACAGGTCTAAGACGAACACAACCAGCAACAACTCTCCTACTTACAGTACGTATGCCCCGTTCATTGTCGTCGGATGACTTGTGTATGGATAGCAAAGTGACTTGAAGTTTTGCAGTGTATGCACTTTTTATTTGTGTAAACACAAATTATTTGCACTAACAAAAATCTTGTGCATTGAGTGTTTACGTCTTGTTATTACTGTACATTCACGACACACAAGTATAAATCAATGATTTCCATAAATATACAGGCACGTAGAACTCTTCATAACGAAAAGGGTTCTGTGTGAATAGGAAAGTGACATACTGTAGCTTACCGACACCAAATGGGGTACAAGGACGGGTACTGGGCGGGCAACAAAGAAATTACTAGAAGGAATTGGAATGGGGAACTATTGGGATAAAAATTGAGAAGAAAAGTATGTAGAAAAGTGGCACAGAGTAGCAGATCAAATGCTAAGAGCTGAGGGTAATAGGAGAACTGTGGAGGAATTAATATTTATCGAGGCATGAGAATAACGCATGATAAATTAACAAAACGTGGTGGGGGGTGATTATTGTTTTAAGAGGAAGTACAAGTAGGCAATCATCCTCTATATAACATTAATCAGAGAGGAAAAAATGGAAGGGATCCGGCACTTCGAAGAATGAAGATATCGCCAAAGAAAGACAAGGGCCACGAAGGGCGTGAAAATGAAATATTCCGTAAGTCTCCATACGCAATACCGTTGGGATCAGAAAGGAACAAGCGTTGACCAAGGAAGATGGGATAGGATAGATGAATGAGGACCCTGGCACAAGTAAGTGGAAGTAATGCCAGAACTCGGCTAAGGGCCCCGTGGTCGCCGACCCACGCTCCCAAGTTAAGAACTCCTGGGGTCCCTCTTAGTCACCTCTTATGACAGACACGGGGTACCATGTGTGTTATTCTACCGCTCCCACCCACAGGGGGTAACAAAAAGAGAATACAGGGGAATGATATGGTGGCTGATGGGAGTTTATAAATATAAGGCACATCTAAAGAAGTTGTGAATGTTTGTTGTGTGAGAAGGAGTTAGGAAATGCACATATCGTGAGACAGTGTGAAAGTACAAGACCATTACGGGTTAAATATTTGGAAACAGAAGAGAGAAATAAAATAAAAAAGAGTATTTGAATATTATACTATTGTCAAAATAATGAACAGGAAATGGAAAAGGCCAGGAAAACTATCGAAATTATTGACAATTGTAGAGAACTTGTGGAAGAAAGGAATGAAAGCGATGAAAGAGGGAATGCTATATGAGGGTGCGAATAATTAGGGACTTAACCTTGGCAAGTACCAAAGTGAAGAGCCTGCCTCGCCGTATAGTGGTAGTGTGGCTGCCTCTTATCCGGGGGCCCTGGGTTCGATTTCCGACCAGGGCTGATTCGAGGTCCGCTCAGTCTAAGTGATTACAATTGAGGAGCTATATGATGGGAAGCTAACGGACCCGGTCTAGAAAGCCAAGTTGCTGCTCAGCCTGAAGGCCTGAAGATTACGAGGTGTCGTGTGGTCAGCAAGACGACTCCTCTCGGCCCTCATTCTTGGCTTTCTAGGCCGGGCTTATTTCCAATAACTATTGTGATTTTCATTGATTTGCAGGACCAGCGATGTGGTTTCTGTCACCATTGTGTAAGTCTTACATTTTAACGAAATATAACTTTGGTACTGATCACAGTTTCATGATTGATGGTTAATTTACGATGGAGACAAGTGGGTTAAGACGAAGAAGCTTGTGTAGAGTTTTTAAAAGTAGGAAAACCGAGCTCGATAGCTGTAGTCGCTTAAGTGCGGCCAGTATCCAGTATTCGGGAGATAGTGGGTTTGAATCCCACTGTCGGCAGCCCTGAAGATGTTTTTCCGTGGTTTCGCATTTTCACACCAGGCAAATGCTGGGGCTGTACCTTCATTAAGGCCACGGCCGCTTCCTTCCCAGTACTAGCCCTTTCCAGTCCCATCGTCGCCATAAGACCTATCTGTGTCGGTGCGACGTAAAGCCAATAGCAACAACAAAAGTAGAAAATATCATAATATGAAGATAAATTAGGAATTCAAGAGGATAAATTGACGCAAATGCTCGTTTCAAAGAAGAGGAATTAGGGATTGAAATAAATTACCAACGAAGATGGTCGCTTAATTTCAAACTTCTTTGAGACCATTTAAGAAAAGATTTAAAAAGAAACAATTTTGTTTGCTAGTTGCTTTACGTCGCACCGACACAGATAGGTCTTATGGCGACGATGGGACAGGAAAGGGCTAGGAGTAGGAAGGAAGCGGCCGTGGCCTTAATTAAGGTACAGCCCCAGCATTTGCCTGGTGTGAAAATGGGAAACCACGGAAAACCATTTTCAGGGCTGCCGACAGTGGGGTTCGAACCTACTATCTCCCGAATACTGGATACTGGCCGCACTTAAGCGACTGCAGCTATCGAGCTTGGTAAAAGAAACAATTGATAGGGAATCTACCACCTGAGCGACTGCCCTAAATGCAGATTAATCTTGCTTGCTTGCTTGCTTGCTTGATTGATTGATTGATTGATTGAGGACTCCCGTTTTAAACGCCTCTTACAACAGATTAGGGACGCAATGAATGTGTTGTACCACTTCACACAGGGAGCCCGATGGTAATACCTCGTACACTCCCACACAGGAGTGGAGGGATGTCTCAACAGTACCTTATGAGTCAATTCTCATATGAAGACAAGCTAAAATGATACCAATGTTACGTCTGATTGAAGCATTGTAGCATTCAAAATGAATGAATGAATGTGATCATTCTTGACGTTGTCTACTCTCAAGAATACTAAGAAACGAGAATGGCCAGAATAGAAGATGATGACTGACATGAAATCTCGTGCGGTGAGTTGTTCGAGCACAAAGGACTTCATTCAAGAGAGAATTGTTGGTAATGATCATAACATTTCATCTATTTTTAGAAGTAACGTGTTTACAATAGAGGATGTGAAAAACAGTATAGAATGTCCTATTCAAGGTCTGGAGACTACGGTCTTATTCTAAGTGGGGCGTCTATTTAGAAGCTGCAACTCTCTTATAATATTCTTTATGCAGTTAATTTAGACTCTCAGCTCTCCCTGTGGATCAGTGGTAGTGTGTCGGCTTCCAGAACCCAAGACCATGGATTCAAACCGGATAAAGTTAGTAGGATTTTTGAAGACCTCAACACTCTATGTCGTTTGCTTACGGCATGCAAGAAATCTCTGGTTACATATCTGATATTTACCCGACAAAGATATTAAAACTGAACCTTAGGTCGCCCAACTGGGTTCCAGTTTATTCTGCCATCTGGTAGAGTAAAATTAATTGACGTTCAGACAGCCGTGATGTCGTGAAAAATGTGCTTGGTAGCTGAAGTAATAGATTATTCTTTTTTTCTTTTCTCGATTTTGGCCATCTTAGTACCTCGTAAAATAATCCGTTGCATTAATTTCCGTTTGTTTCTTGCTTCCTTTCTTGCTTTCCACTGTTTTCTTTCCTTCCCTCTTCTGCCAGATGTTATTCCGTTCCTTCTTTTCTTGACATTTTGTATCAGTCTCCTAAAAGTTTTTCTGTCCTGTATTTTATCTGCTGTTGCCACTCCCTGTGGATGGGGGACGCAGATGAAGAGTACACCTACGGTGACCAAAAGGGATGAGACTACTTGTGATTAGTATCATCACGCGCGGAACACCATGGGTCTGCGTTACATAGGAGCAGTACCATTATGCGAGGAACACTACGGGTCTGGGCGTTGTTTGTGATAAGTCTCATCGTGTGCATTCCACCGGTCCGAACCACTGTGTTCAAAATGGGTCTGCATTACTTATGAGTAGTACCACTTAATGAGAAACACCATGGGTCTACGTTGCCTGTAATTGGCACGACTATGTGAGAAAAACCACGGGTTTTCCTGGCGCCCGTGATAAGTACCACTATGTGATGAAAACCATGCATGTGCGTTGCCTGAGAGTAGTACTCTGACTTAGCAAATGTCATGGGATAGTCACCTAATAGCGTGTGGGGCCTCCTCTGGCCCTGTGAACTGCAGTGAGACGCCGTGGAAGTGAGTCGACAAGTCCCTGGTAGTCCTCTGGATGCAGCTGACACCAAATCGTTTGCAGAGCGGCCGCCAGTGGTGGTCTGTTCGTGGGTGCAGGATCCATGGCACGGAGCGTGCCTTCCAGGACATCCCAGATATGCTCGATAGGGTTCATATCAGGACTCCTGTGTGGCCATGGCAGTCTTTGGACCTCGGCTGCATGTTCCTGGAACCATTTCCGGGCAAAATGGGAGCGGTGTGGTGGCGCGTTATCATCTTGAAACACCGCAGAACCGTCTGGGCGCTGGAAGGCCAAAAATGGGTGTAGATGGTCTCCGAGCAGCTCAACATACCATTCAAAGTCTCTTCCAGAACAACTAGGGGGGCCATTCCATACCGGGAAAATGCACCCCAGACCATAACAGAGACACCAGCGCCCTGGAGCACACCTTCGAGGCAGGCGGGATCCATCGCTTCGTATGGTTTGTCCCATACACGGTTTCTCTCATCGGCACGGTGCAGTTGAAATCGTGATTCGTCCGACCATATCACGTTACGCCATTGTTCCAGCGTCCATCCCTGGTGACTGGCGACAAATGCGCGTCGTTGTGCCCAATGACGTTGGGTTAACAGTGGCACCCGTGTGCGGCGCCGGCTCCCATACCCCATGGGACCCATGTTCCTACGGATTGTCCACTGGGAGACGTGTCTAACACGGCCTATGTTGAAATGAGCCGTGATTTGTTGCACGTTTGCCCGTCTGTCACTATTGACAATCCGTCTCAGATGTCGCCGGTCACGGTCATCGAGGGTGGCTGGGCGGTCGGTCGTTCGTCTGTTGTGGACGGTGACACCCGCATTCAACCATTCACGATACACCCTGGACACGGTTGATCGTGTGAAGCCGAATTCCCGCACCACTTCCGAAGTCGCACTTCCCATCCGTAGGGCACCGACCACCATACCCCGTTCGAACGGTGTCAGCTTACGACAACGTTGCATGTTACACCTGTCACATGCACACCTACTGCTCACAAGGTCTCTTATACAACTACCGCTGGCGGTGTGTAGTGCGCAGACAACACACCTGCGCATCAGTGCTCTGCTATCCCATGGCATTTGCTCAGTCAGTGTACACTTATGTGCGAAACACCATAGGTTTGTATAACCTGTGGGTGGTGCCATTGTGTGAGACATTGTGAGTGGGGCGCTAGAATAACACCCACGGTATCCCCTGCCTGTCGTAAGAGGCGACTAAAAGGGGCGCCAGGGGCTCTCAACTTGGGCTCGTGAGTTGGCGACCACGGGACCCTTACGTGAGTCCTGGCATTACGTACACTTACTTGTGCCAGAGTCTTCACTTTAATCTATCCTATCCGACCTCTCTTGGTCAACTCTTGTTCTTTTCCGACCCCGACGGTATTAGAGCACTCGAGGCATAGGGAGTCTTTAATTTTCGCGCCCTTCGTAGCTCTGGTCTTCCTTTGACCGATACCTTCATTTTTCGAAGTGTCGGATCCCTTCCATTTTTCTCTCTGATTAGTGTTATACAGAGAATAGTTGCCTAGTTGTATTTCCTCTTAAAACAATAATCACCATCACCACCATACTATGGGTCTACATTACCTGTCATTAGTACCACCATGCGAGAAACACCATGAGTCTACGTTAGCTGTGATCAGTACCACTACGTGAGCAACATAATGTGTCTACGTTACCTGTGATTAGTACCACTATGTGAGCAACATCACGAGTCTACGTTACCTGTCATTAGTACCACTATGTGAGCAACATCATGAGTCTACGTTACCTGTGATTAGTACCACTATGTGAGCAACATCATGAGTCTACGTTACCTGTGATTAGTACCACTATGTGAGCAACATCATGAGTCTACGTTACCTGTGATTAGTACCACTATGTGAGCAAACATCATGAGTCTACGTTACCTGTGATTAGTACCACTATGTGAGCAACATCATGAGTCTACGTCACCTATGATTGGTACCACTATGTGAGCAACATCATGAGTCTACGTTACCTGTGATTAGGACCACTATGTGAGCAACATTACGAGTCTACGTCACCTGTGATTAGTACCACTATGTGAGCAACATCATTAGTCTACGTTGCCTGTGATTAGTACCACTATGTGAGCAACATCATTAGTCTACGTTGCCTGTGATTAGTACCACTATGTGAGCAACATCACTAGTCTACGTCACCTATGATTGGTACCACTATGTGAGCAACATCATGAGTCTACGTTACCTCTGATTAGGACCACTATGTGAGCAACATCACGAGTCTACGTTACCTGTGATTAATACCACCATTCGAGAAACACCATGAGTCTACGTTACCTGTGATTAGTACCAATATTGGAGGAACGCCACGGTTCTGCTTTACCAGTGATTAGTACCATTATGTGCGGCACTTTTCTAGCACTTATATTTCTTCTGAATTCATGGAGAACGTGCACTCTGTAGCATAGAGACATTTTGGTTTAATTACCGTGTTGTAGTACCTGATTTTAGTTTTGACGGAGAGACTCTTATACTTATAGGTATCCGATTGATGATGATGATGATGATGATGATGATGATGATGATGATATCGTCATAATTATAAACTGTTCTTTTTTTCTGTGGATACGCAACGGTACGCAGTACCACCACCTTCTTTTCTCAAGTTAAAAAGAAAAGGGGATTGCGATTTATTGACAGAGAAATTCATTATAAATATATCAGCACATGGCACTACATTCACAAATTGAATTCTCAGTTTTGATCGTCGCAAGCTGGTACCATGCCCTCATATTCCATAGGCTCTATAGATTGTTAACGCAACCAGAAACAGGAATTCGTGTTCTTTTCCGATTGTTTCCAGTGTCAGATTATCAATTCTATATCCAGTCTGCAAAATTCAGGTGTTCACACGTATGTTTTGAATTAATATACTGTAAGTTAAGTCAGTGCAATCATTGTTCGAAGAAAGTAAAGTGGTTTCTTTATGCCGATGAGACAAAACTAGCAGAGAAAATACAGATTGTGAAGAGGATTGCGGGGACCGAAAGTCCACAGGGTCAAATGGAAGCAGATTCTGATAATGACTGGCCAGAACGTTGGACAGTTCGCAAAAAAAAGTGGCTTCTGCAAGAGAAAGGAGTGGATGTTAGAAGTATGGAAGTTGTTGTAATAGTACCTACATGCTTTTCTCAAGTTAAAAAGGCAACGGGATTGCATTTTTCTTCCTGAAAAAGTGAAGCAGAGTTTTCGAAGACTTATTGAGAATGTAAAAGATTCCATGAAATCTGGTACGTCTGAGGAGAGCGTCTATAAACCACTACTGTGGTACTATGACATCCTATCTTCATCGCTGATCACGAGGCATACAATGCTTCAACTTCAACTTTTCAAGGTGAAGAAGAAGCAGTGGACGAAAAAAAATCAACATGAAAGTCAGGTTAGAAACTCCCGTGACATTTTTGTCGTTTTTTTACTGTTTATTCACAACTCAAAAATTTTATTATAATAGGGATAAATGCATTTCAGTGTAGGCCTATAAATACAATTCACCCGAACTTTGCAATAACACTCAATAAAAATACGAAAATTTAAGCAATATTGATGTTAAGTGTTGTGGTTCACTTCATGATGTTTGATGATGAAACAAGTCTTCTTGTCCACGACCATCCGCTTGAGGATATTAAGAAGACATGATGATTATGATTATTGTATCGGGGGTACAACTTCCCCGCCCAGTTAAACTGTGCTCCTTCCATAAGGCCATCTATGTAAACAAATTTGAACTGGGTATTACTAAATGCTTCGGTCTTCAACTGTTGGATGCCTCTATCATCGGTTTAAGTACCCCCTCTGGCGGGATCAAATATAAGTAATTCTTAAAGGAAAGTTTATTTTTACAGTTGGTAAACCTTAGGTTTTGAAGATTGTTTTGTTCATGTATCAAAGTAGTCTACACTTATGCTGGTTCTTCCTTCAATAGTAATCAACCTAAAAGAAATTTGTAAATGTGTGTACAGGAATCCAGCCTGTCAGTAAATATTTATGGAAGCTTTCCCTCAAAAATACTATAAAAGTTGGGCACTTTAGGGCCGCATTGTCTAGATCGCTCCCGTAATTTGAGCGCGGTGTGTCCAAAGGGAGGCAGGGGCAGCGGGCGGCGTTCGGAAGGCCCAGCATCGCATGGTAATGGCAGAACTTCCATAAACATGCGATAGCTCCCGCTGATAACTGAGGGGAAGGTTTTAGCCTCTTTTATTCCATGTAAATTTCTAAAGTTGGTGGTTTATTTGTAGAAATTTCGGCTAGTTTGAGGACTCTGTTCTATTCCCTACTGGAAAATATGTAACGTGAGGGAACAAAGAGTGATTACCCTCTGTTGATTCCCATGCAAGGTGGCATGGAGTGACTAAAGTTTCTAAACCTCTAAAATTCTTAACACTTATTTGGTATTTATTGTTTCTCATTTAGTCGCCCCAGTGTAGAATAGGCTTAGCCTCTGTATCATTGGGCCATAAGCCCACTTAGGGTTTTAAATATTTCTATAAGGAGGGCAAGTGTTTCGCTTCCTAACCTGTTGTTTATGGCCAGTCGTGTTGAACCTTTTCTTTTTACATTAAGGCCTTTTAGTATTGGCAATCATACCCCTGTTTATTCGGTAATTATTTGTAGTGTTAGTTCCCTTTAGGAACAGTGTGTTACAAACTGTTGAACAATAGATAAGCCCACATCAGGGCAACGGTGTGTAAATACTTTAATTAAGGACAACTGATAGGATGTAAGTGCGGAATTAGAAATTGATGTCTCTGCGGGGCTGGACTATGATATAGTTGGAGCGCAGACTCCTACAAGTGTACCATCTAAGAGCAAAACATGCTCTTTGTAAAATATTATACCTGCCGAGAGCTATAATGCTCTTTTTTATGTAAATCAACCAAAACGTTAACTATTGTAATTTTGTACCTGATATTCGGATTTCTAAGCCCACTATGTTGATGGAGCTGACAAGCTCATTATATGGTTATTATTTATTCAGTTTTTCTATGTATATATTTTTAAACTAGAGAAAAAGAGAAAATAAATAAAAAATCGAACATTGTTGTGTTAAGTTCTGCTCTAGTTAATTCCTTGTCCGCCCATTCAACCCTCACGATTTTTACCCTTTTGTGAGCCACAGAAATTCCTGAACAATTTTTATTTATTTATTTATTTATTTATTTATTTATTTATTTATTTACATGGCGGGGCTCAGGCTATGAAGCCTGCTATTATGCCAAACCATATAATTGTACACCTGCGTAAGCATAATGTATTGAACATTAAAACTACTTAAAATTAAAAATAAGTTTAATATAAATTAAAATTAACCTGAAACGTAATTTAATTGAAGTGTAAATATATCATAATTTTTTAACATTTTCAAATGAATTTAATGTATTGAACATTATAACTGCTTAAATCTTTCTGATTGGATGGTGCCTTCTGAATCTCCACCCCCTGGTCATCATTTGGAATGGACAACCTGGAGGGCACTTAATCGTTTGAGGAGTGGAGTAGGTAAATCCAAGGATAACCTTAAAAAATGGGGTTATCTGAAAGATCAGTCAGACTTCTGCGATTGTGGGGAGCAACAAACTACCCAACACCTGTATGACTGTCAGTCCTGCCCTGTTCGTTGCACACTTCAAGACTTGATTCAAGCCACTGAAGAGGGAATTTCTGTTGCCCATTTCTGGGCAGACATTGTGTGAAACATGTTTTGTGACATAAAATGTATTCTGTTTTATTGGTATATAATACCTTATTTATATTTTTAAGTTTCTCAACACTCTGACACGAAATAAATAAAAAAATAAATATAATTTAAAATTAACCTGAAATGTAATTTAATTGAAGTGTAAATATATCATAATTTTTTAACATTTTAAAATGAATTTATAGTATTTACTATTATTAAAACTATACCTCGAAAATTGTCAACTATAATGTTACTAATCTTATTCTCTTGACTTAATCTAACATTTGAGGGAGCTTCTTAGAGTAAATTATTCTGAATGTAGGTAAAATTTCCAGCATATTCTTCTGAATAACTTTAGGTTGCTTATGTCTGTAATTTCAGCCGGGAGATAATTCCAGGAACGTATGGTCCCCGGTACAAATGAGTTGTTTTACATACTACTGTGGTGAGTGGGGATGGACAACAGGGATCGTATTGATGACCTTGAGGGTGTCCTACCTGAGGGAGAGAGGTAGCTGAAATCTATTCTCAGGTAATCTGGTTTACCTGTTCGCAGTACTTTGTGCAGAAGAGAAACGGCATGGTATTTACGTCTATCACATAATCTTAATCAGGACAGCTGATGGCGGAATGGGCTGATGTGGGAATGGAGCGGAACATTTAGAATGAATCGAATGCAGGCATTATGTGCCCGTTAAAATTTAGAACCAGAGTGAACAATTTATGTTATTATAGACTACATTACCATAATCAAATATTGGTAGTATTAGTCCTTGAACGAGCAGTTTCCTGGTTTTGACAGGTAGAAAATCCCTTAGTTTGTGCAGTGAGTGTAATGAACCGAATACACGTTGACAAATTTTTGTTACGTGCTCTGACCAACTTAAATACTTATCAAAAATTATTCCAAGGTTCTTAACGGAGTCATACAATGATATAGGTGTTTCATTGATTTTGATAACCGGTATATTGATACTTTCTAACTTGGCATGCGCTTTTTTAGATCCTATTATGATGGCTTGCGATTTTAATGGGTTTACCTTCAGGCAGTGGCTACTAGTCCATTCGTTAATGTTAAATAGGTCTTCGTTTAATTTTAAGGTTGCTTCTTGTATGCCATTCGGCTTGGTATGAATATACAATTGGATGTCGTCTGCGTATAAGTGATATTTACAGTTCGTCAGTTGTTCTGATAGGTCATTCATGTATAGGGAGAACAGAAGCGGTGATAAAAACCCCACCCTATGCTAACCCCATCTCAGTATTTAGCCATCTAGACATATTGTCTCCCACTGACACACATTGTTTACGTCCACTGAGACAGGAACGTACCCGGCATAATACATTATTATTATTATTATTATTATTATTATTATTATTATTATTATTATTATTATTATTATTATTATTATGGGAGAAAATAAGGAACAGTATAACTGAGGCTGCTGAAGAAGTGCTGGAAAGAAGACAGTTACAGCCGAGGAAGCCATGGATGACTCACGAAATCATAAACCTTATTCGTGAAAGAAATAAGGAGAGGAAAGTAGGGAATAAAGAAAGATACAAAGAAATTCGAAATCAGGTCACAACAAAATGTCGCGAAGCAAAGGAGAACTGGATGAAGGATACAAGTGAGATTATAGAAAAGGACATGATCAGAGGACAAGCGGAAAAGACATATTTCAATATTAGAACCCTACAACACAAACTAAAAACCAGAAGCTCCATAGTGAAAGATAAAATAGGAAATATCCTGTTTAGCACCGAAGAAATTTGTGATCGTTGGAAAGAATAGGCTACATTGATGACCTATACGAAGGAAATGATGTAAGTAATACAGCCAGCTACATTGTAAAGGAACACGAGATAGACGAATGTAGAAACGGTCCCTCAGTCATATCTTCCGAGCTTAATGCAGCAGTACGCAGTTTCCGGGAAAAGAAAGCACCCGGTCTGGATAACATTCCGGCAGAACTTCCGGAACACTTGGGTGACGATATAAAACGTTGCTTTTTTATATATATATATATATATATAGATTGTATCAGATTGCTAAGAGAGTGGGATAGTTCCTCCTGACTTCATTAAAAGGAGAATTGTTGCAATACTGAAAAAGAGGAATGCCACGGACTCTTCAGATTATCGAACTATCACTCTCCTATCTCATGCTACAAAAATACTGTTCACCATCTTCAAGATTAGAATTAAAAGAAAGTTGGAGCACTATGTCGATAATGACCAGTTTGGATTTCGATCAGGGAGAGGCACTAGAGAAGCAATTATGGTATTACATTTAATTCTGAAGAGAAGACTTGAGAAGAATATTAAAGTATACGTAACCTTCATAGATTTAGAGAAAGCTTTCGACCAAATCAATTGGCAACAGCTTCTACTTACCATGAAAAAAGCAGGAATTGACTGGAAGAATACAGAATGCAGAACACTGATTTTGAAACCAATGGGACAAAGAGAAAACCTGAAATAAGAAGAAGAGTTAGGCAAGGATGTTCACTCTCTCCTTATCTCTTCGATATGTTCCTCGAAGAAACCATCACAATCATGAAAGAGAAAAAGTTGGGATCAAAATTAATGGTAAATAAGTGCATTCTATAATATTTGCTGCGGATATTTCCATATTAGCAGAAACAGGCAAAAGTACGCAGATAATGATCAACATACTAGCAGAAACTTGAGCCAAATGGAACCTCAAAATTAATGCAAGGATAAAACAAACCATGACAATGTGTAAATCCAAGAAAACACCTATAACACACATCAAAACTGGCCGTGATAAAATTGAGCAAGTGAAACAGTTTTGCTACCTAGGAGCCCCAATCACGAATGATAATCGGAGCATATCAAAAGTCACGAAAAGGGTAGCAATGACAAAGAGAGCCATCTGCTGGCCAACAAACACAAGATATTCAAGCTCGGAAGGTCTTTGTATGGAGCGTGCTTCTGTACGATTGCGAAAGCTGGACATTGGGAGAGCAGGAAAAGAAAAGACTAGAGGCTATTGAATTGTGGATCTGGAGAAGAATGCAGAGGATAAGTTGGATTGACATGAAGAGCAATACCGAAGTCCTTGAAAAATAAAATTTATTGGTTACATTCTGTGGCATGAGGAGTTCCTTTGTGACATCAGTGAAGGAAGAATTGCCGGAAAAAGAGGAAGAGGACGACGCACAGTGTCTTATTTCAAGAACCTGCTTCTGAGGATGAACTGCAAAACCTCCGCCGAGTTGAGAAGACTGGCTCAAGATAAACGTCCATGGCTGCGAAGACGAGGCTTAACCTCCAGAAGAAGATGATGATGATGATAGATTCGCAGGTGATCCTTGAAATTTTTAGTCACAAGAGGCTTTTAAGTGAGAGACATGTTGCAAAAATAACCAACCTTCGAAAATAACTGCTTACCTTAGCTTTGTCTCCTTCGAAGTTCTCCCTTCCTCTAATAATGTAGTGAAATCTGCCCAAGTTGCTACTTGACCAATTCTGAATCCTGCCCACTTTGGAAATTTGTATTGGGTCGGCGAATTTATTATGTTATTTTTCCCTGCATATAATGCAAAACGTCCAACACGGATACGGAAATTGCCTGCCAGTGTACAGATCGGAAAGAATGCTTTATTTTCCGTGGTTTCTCATTTTCACACCAGGCAAATGCTGGTGTTGTACTTTAATCAAAGTCACGATCGCTTCCCTCCCACTCCTTGTGGTTTTGAAGAAAAATATATATTTTAAAATAGCGTGTGTTTTCCAAGGAACTACATACAGGTCACTGAGGTGAAAACAAGTTTTATTGGCTAGTGGAGGAAGATGCCTTCCAGTTTTGTAAGTGTTAACTACAGACAGCATTAATGCAGAAAGACAGCACTAGAAGATTCGTTGCCGCAGCTTACTTCTTGTCTGTTAGACACTGTTCAGCGCAACAAAGACTAAATTAAGTAATACAAAATGATAATCCCGCACAAATTTTGAAAAGAATAGAAGTAGGCGCAATTTCACCGCCTACGGCCTTATTCTTTTTCTACAATACGAATGCAAACACGTGCTCGTAGTAGTCTAAACTTATAGCTTATAATACTAGTTGAGGGGTATCCTAGTCATTTTCCTGGTAAATGCAGCACGGGTGAAGTTTAAGGGAGCGGATATTGTTATCAGTGGAATACTGTGTGGGAAACTGGGAGTGAGATTACGAGATCCTAATGAGTGGGTAGGAGATAGGGATCTGCGCTCAGATGGCCTTCACTTAAACCGCAGTGGTACATATAGCTAGGAAATTTGTTTAGAAGGGTTATAGTGAGGTACATTCAGGGAAACGGGGTGGTCTAGGGAGCAGTGATAAGGGTACAGGGATCTGGAAGTCAAGTAGGGATGACATTTAAATGTTAGTGCTGACCTGTAGAAGTAAGGAATAGAATTAAGTAATTTAATAGACATATACGTACATGATATTGTAATAGGAGTTGAATCATGGCTGAGAAATGTAGGTATGTGTGCTTTCTGGATAAGCAAGACCTTGCGTTTCGAAGTCATTTTGAAAGGGAAAATTCAATGATTAGGGGTATTTATTATGAATTGTTGGATCATCTTACTAAATAGGAACATTTTATTCAAGATCATCTTTAGTCTAATCAGGTTTCAAAGAACTTCAAGCGATATACAAATTGAATTATTTCAACCTATAACTGAAGTAATTGAAAGGGAACATTAATTCGCGAGATAGAGAGTAAGAACTCCACTGTCGGCAGCCCTGAACATGGTTTCCGGTGGTTTCCCATTTTCACAGGAGGAAAATACTGGTTGGGCTGTACCTTAACCTGCTATGCTGAACAGGTGCCTTGCGGGGGGGGGGGGGAATTGGAAGGGACAGGAAAGGAAGGGGGAAGGAAGCGGCCGTGGCCTTAAGTTAGGTACCATCCCGGCATTTTCCTGGAGGAGAGGTGGGAAACCACGGAAAACCACTTCCAGGATGGCTGAGGTGGGAATCAAACCCACCTTTACTCATTTGACCTCCCGAGGCTGAGTGGACCACTTTTCAATTTCGCGGCAGAGCCGGGAATCCAACCCGGACCTCCGGAGGTGGCAGCTAATCACACTAACCACTACTCCACAGAGGCGGACTTCGTTGTATTTAATAGCGTGAATTCTTGCACTTTCATATAGAACACGTTTAATGCGCACCCTCCCGCGTCCGCTATATGGATTTTTTCAACGTTCTGAACGTGTTTGCTCGAACTGTGATGTTTTTCTGCCTTTCTTAAAAGGATTTTAGTGACAGTTGCAACATGTAAACACCCCCCCCCCCCCCACAAGCATCCCTACCTCCACCATACAAAGCACACGTATAACCAAATATCAGCCATGAATATCGCGTATACCAAGAATACTGGTACGATCTTGCTACCTTGCCATCAAAATATTTAATGTCTAAAATAGACACATACCTAATTTTCTTTACGCCACACTTTTCTTTGTAAGTCCAAGAAGAAACTGGCTTACTTTTAATAAATATTTACAATTCTTGACAGGTCTCTAAAAGAACTTGAATCGCTTATTTTCACGACGTGATACACTATAATTTGTTTAACAAAAATAATGAAACGTAATAATTTTCACTTACAGCCCGTTCAGTGTTCGAAAAACAAACTTGATTCAATCGTCAACACTCCACTGGAACGTAAGCGAGAGTGCATACTCTCATCCCCATCCCCGCGGCAACTGCTACTTCCGAAAGCAGTACTGAACTGCTTGTGAGGCACCCCGAGCGAGTCCTACACGAAGCCAGGCCCATAGTCCAATGTCAGCCATGAATATCGCGTATACCAAGAATACTGGTACGATATTGTCACCTTGCCATCAAAAGAGTTAGTGTCTAAAATAGGTATATACCTATTGTTCTTTACGCCACACTTTTCTTTGTAAGTCCAAGAAGAAACTGGCCCTGATACGAAGCAGCATTGTTTGCTGCCATCTGACGGCTGTTATAATTCAAACATGTAAGCAAGTGCATAATTATTATACAGCCTGTATTCTTTTAATCTGGATATAATATGGATAGAGTCTTGGGTAAGGAGTACGAGATGAAAATAAATAAGCCCCAAACAAAAGTAATGGACTGCAGTCGAATGAAGGCAGGTGATGCAGGAAATGTGAGATTAGGAAATTAAGTCTTAAAGGAAGTAGATAAATATTGTTACTTGGGTAGTAACATTACTAACGATGGCAGAAGTAAGGAGGGCATACAATGTAGACTAGCACAAGGAAGGAAGAGCTTTCTTAAATTTACTCACTTTGAACACTGATATAGGAATTAGAAAGATGTGTCTGAAGACTTTCGTCTGGAGCGTGGCATTGTATGGAACTGAAACATGGATGATAACTAGCTCGGAAAGAAAGAGAATAGAAGCTTTTGAAATGTCGTGTTACAGAAGAATGCTGAACCTTAGATGCATAGATTGAATCACGAATGAAGAGATACTGATTCGAATTGGTGAGAGTAGAACGATTTGGCTAAATTTGACGAGAAGAAGAGATAGAATGATAAGACACATTTTAAGACACCGAGGACTTGTTCAGTCGGTTTTTGAAGGAATTGTGGGTGGTACGAACGGTAGGGATAGACCAAGGTATGAATATAACAAGCAGATTAGTGCAGATGTAGGATACAGCAAAGTTATTCAGAAATGGAAAGGTTAGCACAGGATAGGCTGGCATGGAAAGCTGCATCAAACCAGTACATGGACTGATGGCTCAAACAAATTCTAATTTTACTTATTATTTATATTTTCCTTCTTGTGCCGTAGGTAGCATAGGCACTGCCTTAAATGCCTCTAGATAACTTCGCCACAGGAACTACTTCATCATCAATTTACAAGACACGTTCTTTCAAACTACCAGATTGATGAGACTATTAGTTCCCTGAGTAACTGCATATTTGTCCGGCCCCGCGTTGTAGTGGACAAGGCTTCCGCCTGTCACCCGGCGATTCCCGGCCGGGTCAGGGTTTTTTAATTGTAATGATTAATATCCCTGGCCTGGGGACGATGTGTTTGTGACGTCCCCTTTTCTCACACACAACATTCCACATTACCGCCATTCCAATTAGACGCAGGTTCATACAATATGATGCCAGTAGGGGCAAAAGATCCACATGGGTCGACGCCCCGAACAAATAGCATTTTTTAAAAACCTGCATATTTGAAATTTAAAAGTAGAATAGAATCCCGAATATCTGGATCTCGCTAATCCAGACATCCCGTTTATCCGGACTAGTTTTAGCAACATTACATACCGGTACTTTTAAATACGATCGTTTTAAATCTAAATAATGCCGGGCTGTGTGGCTCAGACGGTTAAGGCGCTGGCCTTCTGGCCCCAACTTGGCAGGTTCGATCCTGGCTCAGTCCGGTGGTGTTTGAAGGTGCTCAAATACGTCAGCCTCGTGTCGGTAGATTTACTGGCACGTAAAAGAACTCCTGCGGGACTAAATTCCGGCACCTCGGCGTCTCCGAAAACCGTAAAAGAGTAGTTAGTGGGACGTAAAACAAATAACATTATTAATCTAAATTTTTTAAATATAGCCTCTTGCGATTTAGTTTTATGTATCCTGCCGCTTTTACTACAATAATTCATCGGTCCCGGGGTAATATAACGAGATGCGTGTTTACCGGCTAGAAGACAGCAGGAATCGTGAGTGTCACTATTAATTCATTATGGGAATCTCGAATGAACCCGTAAATCGAGTACAGATACGAAGAACACGTACCTTACAACAGGAGCTGCAGGAGCAAGTATTGTATAGGCTGATAACTGCCCGGCGCATGGCAAGCCTCGCAATAGCTCACTTGGCGGGGCCGCGGTGTCAATTATGATAGTGGACGGTGCTCGAAGGTTCGAATTCCACGCAATACTTTTTTAATTTTTAATTTTCCCGCTAATTGCCTGGGGAGTGGTAAGAATGCATACTCGATAGCTTCCACATACTGATTTGTTTATTTGGTGCCGGGCTGAGTGGCTCAGACGGTTGAGTCGCTGGCCCTCTGACCCCAGCTTGGCAGGTTCGTTCCTGGCTCAGTCCCGGTGGTATTTGACGGTGCTCAAATACGCCAGAATCGTGTCGGTAGATTTACTGGCACGTGAAAGAACTTCTGCGGGACTAAATTCTGACACCACAGTGTCTCCGAAAACCGTAAAAGTAGTTGGGCCATATGTATCGTGGCATAGGGTATTGAGGTGGGATGGACGAGGATGAGAGAGTGATGGTCTATTGATAGGACACAGGCAAACAGTTAGCTACGTCGTACATGTACCAAACTTTGTACACCACCGGTAGGGCAAAGTTTGCCCTACAGGAACGATAACAACATGTGATGGCAGGTACGTATGAAGCTGCGCGAACTCCCCTCCTTCGAGGTAAGTCAGAACACAACACAACACAAAGCTTATTCACTGCCTCGTGATGTATTCCAGCGACGATCATGTGAATATGTGACTCATCTGTGGAGAAACTAAACAGAATGCATAACGCCTGTATCAAGAACGCTATCCGGATAGATGGCAACCAAAAAGCATGACCTTTCGGACTGTGGAAGGACGTGTGAGGGCTACTGCGTTCCTTGGAAGGACACGGCCTGTTTGAGACCATCCCGTTACGTCTGTTCACAATGAAGAGGTTGTGTTGGACGCTATGCGACATAACCCTTACACTAACACACGGGCCATTGCACAGGAGACGAACATCAGCCGGGTGTCTGTTATGCGGATACTGAAATCCTGTCACATATTTCCTAGCAAGCTCCATACCATATACCACCACACCAAAGGCCCTTTTCATGGCCAAATAAACAAATCAGTCTGTGGAAACTATTAAGTATGCAACCTTGCCAGATCCCAGTCAACTGGCTGTAAAACAATTGTGTGGGATAGCTGGGTTCCGTGGTTCAAATCCCGGTCACTCCATGTGAGATTTATGCTGGACAAAGCAGAGGCAACACTCTGCACTATCATTTCATTTCATCTGCCAGTCATTAATCATTCATTGCTCCAGAGGAGTGCGTCAGGCTTTGGCAGCCGGTACAGTTCCTATCCTCGCCGCTAGAAGGGGCTTCATTAACTCCAGTCTTGATCCGCTCGAATGATTGGAAACAGGCTGTGGATTTTTTTACTTGTGTGGGATTCGAAACTTCGAGCACCATCCACTATCACAACTCCCATCGCGCCACTGCCAAGTGAGCTATTGCGAAGCTTGAAATCCAGCGCGCAGTTTCCAGCCTGTACAATGCACTTTCCTGGTCTGTGTGTGCACTACTTGTTTTAAGGCACATATTCTTCGTATCTATACTCGTTTTACGGTTACTTCTGGTTTTTAGCCTGTAACCACACATCTCGTCATATTACTACGGTTTAGGTAGAGGGACCGATGTACTTCAGAACTGTTAAAAAAGCGGCGGGATGCATAAAATAAATCTCATGGGGCTAGTGAACCACCCGGTACAAAAAAAAAATGTTGGCAAAAGAAAATACTTTAATTCTACAATAAGACCATTACTCTGAAATGATTTTCAGTTATAATAGCAATTTAACATTTTAGAATGAAGGAATTTTTTCGATGAAATCCTTTTGATGTAAAACAGTCGTTTTACTGGTGCTACTTTGTTATACTTCTCTGTAAACGTAAGTTTAGGTACGTGAACCCGAATTTACTTTGAAACAAGATAATACTTGTCTGTCTGTTAGGTCATCAGCCCAGAGGCTGGTTGGATCCTCAAATAGCACCACCAAAGGTTATGTGGTTATAAGGAAACCGCAAAAACCAATGGCAGCACTAAAATGAGGCGTACTAAGCAAGACGAGGAGTGAGGTAGTTTGCCATTGCTTTCCTCACTGGGTCAGAAAGTGCTATTGCAGCACGACTGACCCTATGAGCAACACCTTTCATAACACTCAGATGCACTAGTCGTGTTCTGAATGTCATTACTCAGGACCACTCATACCCCAGCAGCTTCCATATTGTCACAGCCATGGATGAGACAGGGACTTTGGTGAAAGCTACACTTTACTCTGGCCTGTGCCAAGGGATGGATACAAAAGTACTGTATCCATCAAGAAATAGCAGCATGGAAAAACCTTTCGACACAACTTTTTTATTAGTGCGGATGTTCGAAAGGTGTAGGCAAGAAATCCCTTTTCCCGCTGATTTATTAATTGAAATAATGCACAGTGCTCTACACTGAACGATCATTTCATTAAGAAGAACTGGGGTGTGACAGGTCGTGACCAATGACGTAATGCCACTGGCTGACAACGTGCTGACCTCTCCTCTGCATGCCAGACGATAACATCCGGCTGCGGCTGGGTGAAAGTGGCGATTTAGCGACTTTAGACTGCAGATAGATTATTGAGGCCCGAAAGTGTGGTGCCAGTATCGCAACAGTAACCGCTCTTCTTGGCTTTTCCCGTACAAAGGAACAGAACATGTAGAGATGGGCTACGGTAAGGCCCTTCGTCCACCGGTGCAATCCAACGCAAGCGGAGTCTACAAACCATCAACTCACGTACAACATTCTTGATTCTCGTACACGAGATTATTGCAGTGGTACATCGATTTGAGACACAAGGGAAGAAAGTTTAATTTGTGTGGGTAAAAGCCCATGTAGGAATCCCAGACAATGAGCTAGCAGACAAAGCAGCGCGATCTGCTGCCACTGAAGGCCAACAAACATACACTACAGTTCAAGCATCGGATTACACCTCCTTGCTTCGTCGACGGCAGTTGACGGCGTGGAACAACGAGTGGCATGATACCTCCCAAGAATGTTGAAAACACTATGCCACTATCCATCCAGACATTCCGAACGTTCTTTGGCACCATGAGCGTCCCTATTCGCGTCAATTTATCAGAGCAATCGCAAGAATGGAGTTTCATCATGGTTGTTTCCCTCAGCACCTGCACAAAATCCAAGTACTACGATCTCCATTCTGTTCATGTTCAGCTGATACAGATGCCGATCTTAAAAATGTATTCTTTGGATGTTTACACCACTTTGTTCGCAATACTTGCCTACTACGAAATTGTTGGCATTGGGATACTAAATATCACCTATTCTTTCGTCAATTCTCCACAAAAGTGACCAATCTGCTTACTTTGAGTTATATGCATTTCTTTCTGACAATGGACTGCGAATCTAACACCTTCACCTAGCATCGATCTTACCCTCTCAGAACTACAACACTCCTATCTCCTTCTGACCCATGGCCTACTCACGTGTACCACTGGATATCCTCATGGGCCTTATGATGAGAAGACGAATCCATCTCTCCTGTATCCGAGCAACAAATAAAATTAAATAAATAAAGACATAAGTTACTATAGCCTAAATCCCTTCCATATACAATTAACTGACTGAGCGGGCTTCGACCCGAATGCCAAAACAAAACAAAACAAAAAGAAAAAACCCGCAGCGCAACTCAACTTGTTTTGGACAGTTGTATGAGAGTTGCGTTGCATGTTCATCCACTGACGCAACTGTCCTGTGACGGTTATGTTAACACTTTGCCACTCTGCTCCAGAATGTGATGCCGTGCGGTACGTAATCGGAATGTTGTCATTGCGTACTGGTACTTGAAAAGGTTTCAAAGAGGGCGCGAATTTCGGTCTTCATCTTTCCATTCATGAAAAATCGAGCACGTTCAGCTTGTGCGTTACTCCGGCTACAGCTGCGGAGAAATTTTCAATGTTGAATGCGTGAGCCTTTACTTATCCCAATTCACTTGATACTTTGGCATATGAAAGGTAGATAGGAGTGTACAGCCCTACTCTCATCCACAAATTCAATGGCAGTTGGGATCTGCCGTTATTACTCTAATTGTTCATCTAATAAATTAGCTAAGAACTATGTCTTGATCTGCTTTTGGAGAAATAACTTTTAGGCCTTCCCCTAAACTACCATTTCACCGGTATACAAATACCAGTTTTTTAATTTTGAGCAGCACAGACAAAACTCTTATTTTATATATAGATACGCTATACGATTAAACACCCAATAGCAGAAGGATGTTAAAGACCTGTACTTACAATTTAATGTATGTAAAATGTAGGCCTACTTACCACTGGTATCAACTTCTTTGGCTTCAATTTCCCATGGCTTTTCCTGAGCGTTCTTGTTCGAGTATTCTGGAAAACTATAGTGAAATAAACAAGAGTGCTTTTCCCCTGCTTCTACGAGTTGTATTCACAACTCTTGATCATGATCTGACATAATATAATTGGATTATACGAGTAGCGAATTAAGAAAAATAGCAGGAGCGTCTGACTCGAGTCAGGCCACGCAACTGACATGCCAGTCGTTGATCGAGTTGATCAACGAGTGCGTTGCAGTCGCGCGGGTAGACGATAACTGCGCAGTTAACAGGGGTCCGACTGTGAAACGACTCCCGTCCAACGCTCATGTTACATTTTTTAGAAGTCGGATCGCAGTTGCGTTGTACCGGTGGACGAAAGGCCTGACTGTGTAGTTCATGACCGTTATTGTGTGAGGAAGACAACTGACGGAAGAAAGAGTCAGAGATGTTGCGCATGCGTAGAATAGCCAAGCACCTCTACTTCTAAGTCTCTGCGTGATCACTCTGCCAACCTGTCATTGTTCTCATCTCAACTTTTATCCCAGAATGAGCCAGCGCTTGTTGACAAACAAACGACTTCATCGTGCCTGGTAGTTGTAGCTTTTGTTAAACCGACTTGTTTTCCGAGGAAATGTTTCATCCTGCTTTACTGACAAGATTAATAAATATGGGTAGTTAATTCGTCTCCGAAAGAGGTTGTATTTTGTATTCGCATTACTATGCTAATTACAACTATCTACAGCCAACGTGGATGAACTGTGATGTTCGTCTCTTTTTACGTTACAATAAGTGCTAGTGGGAGAAGTAAAGTCATTTAATGTAGGTTCGAAAATAGATTTAGTGGCTGCGATATTAGTTATATTTAAGGCAATGCCACCTCTGAATTCAAAAGTAAAAAGACGAAAAACAAACAAACTAACAATAAGTTGCATGACAAGCGGGAGAGAGGTAATACATTAAATGTCGAAGGCCAAGGTAAAATAATCCAAAGAGGGACTCACTATATCACTGCAGTTAGCTCTAAGGAGAATTTCAGAAGCAACGGGAATGTCTAAGCGCTTTGTCAGTAAAATTAAGTGAGAAGGCATAGGTGTTGAAAATAAGGGGCCTGACTGTATAACATGTGTTGATGGGTTGAACGTTCCTTATGGCGATCACTAAGCGCCTGTTAATATAAGGAAAGATATTCATTGAGGTAATCACATAAACGGGGTTGGAAATAAAATTTACAGATCTCTACACATGTATATGAGGGTATTTAGGGGTTGTAGTAAAGATGTAAAGAAGACGACATATAAGTCTCTGGTAAGACCACAACTAGAGTATGGTTCTACTGTGTGGGACCCTTAACAGAATTACTCGATTCAAGAACTGGAAAAAAATCCAAAGAAAAGCAGCTCGATTTGTTCTGGGGGATTTCTGACAAAAAAGTAATGTTACAAAAATGTTGCAAAGCTTGGGCTGGGAAGAATTGGAAGAAAGGAGACGAGCTGCTCGACTAAGTGGTATGTTCCGAGCTGTCAGTGGAGAGATGGCGTGGGAGGACATCAGTAGACGAATAAGTTTGAATGGTGTCTTTAAAAGTAGGAGAGATCACAATAAGAAGATAAAGTTGGAATTCAAGAGGGCATATTGGTGTAAATATTCGTTTATAGGAAGGGGAGTTAGAGATTGGAATAACTTACGAAGGGAGATGTTCAATTAATGCCCAATTTCTTTGCAATCATTTAAGAAAATGCTAGGAAAACAATAGATAGGGAATCTGCCACCTGGGCGACTGCCCTAAATGTAGATCAGTAGTGATTGATGGATTGATTGATTGATTGATTGATTGATTGGTTGATTGATTGATTGATTGATTGATTGATTGATAGGAGCGGGAAGGAAGTGATCGTAACTTTGATTAAGGTACAGCCCATTTTCCTGGTGTGAAAATGGGAAACCACCGAAAAACATCTTCAGGGCTGAGGTTCGAACACACTATCTCCCGAATTAATGTTCTCTTTAATTATTTCAGTTACAGATTGAATTGATGCATTTTGTATATCGCTTGGAGTTCTTTGAAACCTGAAGTAGACTGAAGATGATCTGGAATAAACTGTTCCTGTTTAGTAAGACGATCCAACAATTCTAAACGCAGATATTCTAAATGCAGATCAGTGTTGATTGATTGATTGATTGATTGATTGATTGATTGATTGATTGATTGATTGATTGACTGATTGAATCCCGAATTAGGTGAACTTAGTAGTATTAAAATTAGCAGACTCATTGTTGCTTGGTTTATGTATAAACTTTAAACAAATTCCTTACTTTCGGAGTTTCGGTAAGTTGCGCAGAATTTTTCTCTTGTGTTTGGTTATTCAGATTTTCTCTATCACGCCGTGAACAATAAAGTGATGCCAGATTGTGTAAGAATAAGATCAGTTCATGACCAATTTGAATGTGATGGTGGTGATAACATTAACTAGTGTTTTAGAAACGTAAGATGTAAACGTACAAGTTTGTTTATTCATTTGTTAATGAAATAATCGTTGCTATTAAAGTATTTCAAACTGCGTCCGACAATCTTAACTTGACTTCAAGTATAACATATCTATGTGGTGAGGGACTGTGGAGAACGGAACGTGCAAAGAGCCTATGCGAGGCAGGAAGAAGCTGGCTGTACCGGCTCGCTGAAATCTTAACCGATGTTTTGCGATCAGTCATAGCGGTGACCTCTGACGTCACACGTTCGCGCAGTTACCGTTGCCCATTTTTAACACGAGTAGAGGAATCGTGGGCAGACAATGAGCAGAAGATCAAACTGTGGCCAGCCACGAGAACGGTAATTGATGAACGAGGCGAGCTTCGGGTATCACGATTGATATCACAGTAACGACGCCCTACAATGGAACAGTTGACCCAGGAGTACAACAGCGGGCAGGTAAGTCCGGTTTCCACAGTGGTCATGTGACGTACCTTGTGTCGACTCGGGTTCGGGAGCCGCAGAGCAACAAGGTTGCCCCGGTTGACTCACGTCATCGCAAACAACGGCTCGTGAAGGTTCAAGAAAGGTGTCAATGGACCTTGGACGCTGGAAGAGAGTGGTCCGGAATGATGAGTCCCGTTTCCTGTTGCATCGTGCTGACGGTCGAGTCCTCATCTGACGTAAACAGTATGATGCAGACTCCCCCACCTGTGGACGACCAACTTGACGGTGGTGACGGTGTCGCCGTCTGGAGAGCGTTCTTCTGGCATGCCTTAGGGCCATTGGTCATTGTACCACGCATTCTGAGTGGCGAAGACTGCAGGAACCAGTTAGCCAACAGTCTGGACCCGTATCTACAGGCAGTCCTTCCCGACAACAAAGCACCATGTCACCAGGCTGAGGTGACAGATGACATGACTTAAGATCAAGTGTAGTTTCTGTGCTTCTTATCTCCAGCTGTACGTTAGAACTATGCTCCGCTTGTGGTTTTTAGGCAGTATTTTTGACATTGAATTAAGTGTTTAGTGTGTGTTAGTGTTGTCTAGAGAGTTTATGATCGTTTATCACCTATTTTAGGCATAACATATTTCTTACTGTCGTGCCCTAAGTATCAGCCATATTGTTTTTTGTGTACATTCGATCCATAGATAACACAACGAAGAGAGACACTTGATATATAGGTTTACATTCTTTGCCTCAAGTGTCAGCCATTTTGTTTGACTTGCCACCAATATCACGGTAGTCATGGAGAAGATAGACGCTATGTATGGCCTCCCCGATGTTCCTAAGACTCAGAGTCTACACTTCTGCTTGCGGGGACAACGTTGCTCAACGTCCCTACACGTGTCCTCCGGGTGGTGCTAATTGAGCAACAACAGTGGTTGTCAGATAATCCTTTGGATCTCCTGGCATAAATCACATCATACAATGGAATGTAAGTCTTTGACAAATGGTTCTTCTGAGGTCCCACTGTCTAGAAAGTTAGGTCATTGCCTGATGATTTGTCAGTTGAATATAGAAGGCATTAGTCGATCTAAATGCCAAGTATTACACAAGATCTTGGTCGATAACAACGTTGACATAGCCCTGATTCAGGAAACACATGCGGGAGATGTATCCGAACTTCTTTCAAGAGGCTCCATACCTGAATTTGAATTACTAGGTGCCACCTATGACAAGGTCTACGGTATTGCACATATGTACAGACCAATATAGAAAATGCATATGTTATTTCCATGAGTTCTGCTTTTGGTATCCATGAGATTGTTTCCAAGATATGAGAAGTTACTGTGGTTAATATTTATAAACCTCCGGGGATAATTTGGCCTGCGCATGTACTCCTCACTCATAGTCATCCAACGATACATATATGGGAGATTTCAATAGCCACCATGAAATGCGGAAATATTATCGTAATGATGATAATGGAATAGCTTTGGTTGATTGGACTGAGCAAAACAACCACAATCTTGTTTTTGATGCCAAAGATCCATGTACATTTCGGTCCGCAGCCTGGAAGACAGACCATAATCCTGACCTGTGTTTTGTCTCATCCGATAATAATTTCCAACCCTAGCCAATGTCGAGACAGGTTATAGCAGAATTTCCACACAGCCAACATCGACCAGTTCTTCTGGAAATGGGCCACAGTATCCCAGTAATAAGGTCCTTTTCACACCCTAAATGGAACTTCAAGAAGGCTAACTGGACACTGTTCTCGGAAAACCTTGATAAATGCTTCGGTTGGATTCCTCCCATAAGGTCCAATTACAAGCGATTTGTTGGTGCTGTCATAAGCACAGCAAAGAAATATGTCCCAAGAGGCTACCGTAGGGAATATGTCCCTGGCCGGGCTGAGAAATGTGAGAAACTTTATGAGGAATTCTGTGTAAGTAACGATCGAGAAATAGCTGATGATCTTCTATGCTAACTTGACGCTGCAAGACGTGCTAAGTGGACAGAGACTGTCGAATCCATGGACTTCCAAAAATCAAGTAGAAAGGCCTGGTCTCTCCTTAGGAAGCTAATCAAATTGCGTCCAACATAGTCAACACTTCAAGAGCTCCTCAAAATAAACAACACACGATCAAAGTTAAGAAGGAATTAAGAGAGCTAAAGTCAATATGCATAGGAAGTTGCAATAGCACTGATAGATATGAAAGCAGGAAAGGCTCCAGGTTTCGATGGTATTCATCCAGAGTTCCTTCTCAACTGTGGGAAAAATGTAAGAATATGGCTTGCTAAATTTGTCACATACATTCTTCTATCAGGCAATATACCACATGAATTAAAGAGGGCAAAAATTATTGCTATTCTTCAACCTGGCAAACCTTAGAACGAACCTGAAAGCTATAGACCCACTGCTCTGCTTAGCATGATCTATAAACTTCTGCAAAGAATGATTTATAACCGTACTTGCCGTATCATTTTCAAAAACGTACGTGTTGAACAAGCTGGTCTCCGCCCGCACTGAAGCTATACAGATCAGATCCTTTCTATGAAAACATTCAGAGAGGTTAATTTTCAGAAGCACCAGAAAACTTCAATTGCCTTCGTTGATACTGTGCGGAGACAAGGATTGATTCTCAAACTTCTACGAATCATGCCATGCCTGCACATTGGGAATCGTATTAACAACATGCTCAGTAACAGAAACTTCATGGTTCAAATTGGTAATAGTATGAGCTCACTGAGGAATCTTAATAAGGGTCTCCCACAAGGTTCTGTGCTGGCTCCCCTTTTGTTATGTTTATATATAGCAGATATGCCAGAGACTACATTTAGGAAGTTTGGGTACGCAGATGACTGGGCCTTTGCTGTTAGCCACATAGACTTCGAAGTTACCGAGGATATTCTAACCAGAGACCTATCTACTTTGGGGCAATCCTTTCGTGACTGGAGGTTACAGCCAAGCGCAGCAAAGACAGTAGTTGCTTCGTTCCATCTCAACAATAAACAAGCGAATAGATAACTGAAAGTTCACTTTGATGGCAGATTACTCTCACATACCAAGTATCCAAAATTTCTAGGAGTCATTCTAAATAGTACTCTAAGGTTCAAATAACATCTTACCAGAACTGCCGCCAAGCTCAGAACCAGAAATAATATCCTGCAGAAACTGTGTGGCACTACGTGGGGGTCAACAGCTTCTACACTTCAGACTTCTGCCCTTGGACTAGTTTATCTTGTGGCTGAATATTGTGCACCAATCTGGATAAACAGCGCTCATGTTAAGCTTGTTGATACTCAGCTTAACCAAACCATGCGTTTAATATCAGGGACAAACTGATGTACTCCAACATACTGGCTGCCGTCATTAAGTCACATACCACCTCCATCCGTGAGAAGAGAACAAGGACTAATCAAGGCCTATAATAATATATGCAACAATTCTTCTCTTCCTGTACATCTTGACCTCCCTCTTATTAACAGGAAGATACTTCGCTCTCGCCATCCTCCATTGAATACTGCAAGGAAGCTTGTTGAAAATGATTTCAACACGAATGACAGCTGGAAGCAATTATGGAAGACCTCTGCAACACCAGAACAGCAGACTATGTCATGCATCACATCTAAGCTACCAGGTTTTGAGCTCGCCAGAAAAATTTGGTGTACTCTAAACCGAATCAGAACATATTGTGGCAGATGTGCAGACTCCCTTTATAAATGGAAGAAAATTCCATCTCCCGAGTGTAGTTGTGGTGCTGAAAAAGAAACTGTTCAGCATATTATCCAAGAATGCCCTCTAACATCCTTCTCAGGAGATCCAGCCGTGTTCCTGATGGCTACTCAAAATGGTGTTAATTATACAAGAGACACCAATCTGATATTGTGACTTAATGTGTTCAGACGTGTAAACAGTTTTAAAATACTTTTATTGTGATGTGATTGTAAACCATACGATAAATAAATAATACCAGGCTCAGGTCACTGCAGACTGGTTGGAGGAACAGGACGATACATTATAGTAGCCAGTGCAGTAGACTCTTGAAGATACTAAGGAATAGGAGAAAATAAAATGTATGTAAGCCAGTCGGAAGTATATTGTACGTCTAGAGGATGTGTTCCCAGTGACAATATTTGAATATTTTTGTCCAACGTGCTTAAATCTGTGTACCGAGTCAGAGTGAAGTGCCGGAATTTTGTCCCGCAGTGGTTAGTTTACGTGCCAATAAATTTACAGACACGAGCACCAACAAATACCACCGGGCTGAGCTGCGATCGAACCCGCCAACATATGCTCTACCATTACTCAGCCCGGTATGTACTGTATGAAGTCACTGAAGGTGGAATTTGATCGACTTTCACATTATTTGTATGAGGTCAAATAAAAAAAAGAATGCTGACAGATACTACAGGCACGCCTTATTGATCGTGATTATTTAGATTTAAATCACGATCTTTTTAAATTATTGGAAGTAGATTTTTCCCTCTAAAAGAAAGCTTACAGCTAACATATGTTCCTTATCTGGAGGCCGCTATCTCTCTAGAAATATGTTGTCACAAGAGATTTTGTGCATAAAGCTAATAAAAATTTCACAGGAATCAGCTAAAAACCGACACGATAAATGGAATCATGCATGCGAAACATAATCTTCAGGACTGTTTTAAATCTGAACCCCAAGAAAACTTACAGCAGAACTGAAAGTAAAACTGGCTTAGTTTAATTTTGTATTATTATTATTATTATTATTATTATTATTATTATTATTATTATTATTATTATTATTATTATTATTATTATTATTGAAGCCTCTGTGGCTCAGCCGGCAGCGCGCCGGCCTCTCACCGCTGGATACCGTTGTTCAAATCCCGGTCACTCCATGTGAGATTTGTGCTGGACAAAGCGGAGGCGGGACAGGTTTTTCTCCGAATACTCCGGTTTTCCCTGTCATAATTAATATTCCAGCAGCACTCTCCAATATCATTTCATTTCATCTGTCAGTCATTAATCATTGCCCCAGGGGAGTGCGACAAGCTTCGGCAGCTGGCACAATTCCTATCCTGGCTGCTAGATGGGGACTTCATTCATTCCATTCCTGACCCGGTCAAATGACTGGAAACAGGCTGTGGATGTTCATTTTCATTTCATTATTATTATTATTATTATTATTATTATTATTATTATTATTATTATTATTATTATTATTATTATTATTCATTTACTTGATCCGTTTAAAGTCCAGGGTTGTTTTTTTCCCCCGGACTCAGCGAGGGATCCCACCTCATCGCTTCAAGGGCAGTGTCCTGGAGCGTGAGGCATTTGGTCGTGGGGTGGGATACAACTGGGGAGGAAGACCAGAACCTCACCCAGGTGGCCTCACCTCCTATGCTAAACAGGGGCATTGCGGGGGGATAAGAAGATTGGAAGGGATGGTCGAGGAAGGTAATGGCCGTACCATCCCGGCATTTGCCTGGAGGAGAAGTGAGAAAGCACGGAAAACCAGTTCGAGGATGGCCGAGGTGGGAATCGAACCTCCTCTGACTTTACTCATTTGACCTCCCGAGACTGAGTGGACACAGTTGTGAGAAACCACGGAAAACCACTTCGAGGATGGCCGACGTGGAAATCGAACCTCCTCTGACTTTACTCATTTGACCTCCCGAGACTGAGTGGACACAGTTCCAGTCCCTGTACTACTACTTTTCAAATTACGTGGTAGAGCCGGGAATCGAACCCGGGCCTTCAGGTGTGGCAGTTGATGCTAATCACACTAACCACTACAGCACGGAGACGGACGTTTAATATTGTATTTGTAGTAAAATAATGGCACTTTCTTTCACCACATTCTAAACTCCTGGTTTTTTTTTTCAGTATCATCTTACCTTATAATTATTGTAGATTAGGGCGATTACTCTAAAAATGACCGGGCGAGTTGGCCGTGCGCGTAGAGGCGCGCGGCTGTGAGCTTGCATCCGGGAGATAGTAGGTTCGAATCCCTCTATCGGCAGCCCTGAAGATGGTTTTCCGTGGTTTCCCATTTTCACACCAGGCAAATGCTGGGGCTGTGCCTTAATTAAGGCCACGGACGCTTCCTTCCAACTCCTAGGCCTTTCCTATCCCATCGTCGCCATAAGACCTATCTGTGTCGGCGAGACGTAAAGCCCCTAGCCAACAACACCAACTCTAAAAATGGCAAAACTGGGGCGTGGTGTGATTTCGGTAAGTTGAGGCTAGCTTGAGGCAGAGCTATCTGTGTCTTCCTGTAGATGGCACTAGTTGAGACAGTAATGTGCTGCGCTCTCGAAGCGTACTCGATATCTGTCTCATTCAGACTCCTCCAATAACATCCAGATGGCTCTGAGTACCCTACGGCGCGGCGTTCTACCGTATCGCACTACGTCCGTCACAGCACGGCCGACTTGGTCACAGCGTACAACATTGAAATGCAGTACAGTAGTTCTCTTTTGCTGCAGTAGAATTGGAATAAGTCCGCCTCTGTGGTGTAGTGATTAGTGTGATTAGCTGCTACCCCCCCCCCCCCGGAGGCCCGGGTTCAATTCCCGGCTCTACCACGAAATTTGAAAAGTGGTACGAGGGCTGGAATGGGGTCCACTCAGCTTCCGGAGGTCAACTGAGTAGAGGTGGGTTCGATTCCCACCTCAGCCATCCTGGAAGTGGTTTTCTGTGGTTTCCCACTTCTCCTCCAGGCAAATGGCGGGATGGTACCTAACTTAAGGCCACGGCCGTTTCCTTCCCTCTTCCTTGTCTATTCTTCCCAATCTTCCCATCCCCCACCAAGGCCCCTGTTCAGCATAGCAGGCGAGGCCGCCTGTGCGAGGTACGGGTCATTCTCCCCAGTTGTATCCCCAGACCCAATGTCTCACGCTCCAGGACACTGCCCTTGAGACGGTAGGGGTGGGATCCCTCGCCGAGTCCGAGGGAAAAACCAACCCTGGAGGGTAAACAGATAAAGAAGACGAAGAAGCATTTGATCATGTAACAATTAAGAGACAGTCCCGCAAGGTAGTATTATTGGACCCTTATATTTTCTTATGTGTGCCCGACTCGTTGGTTGAATGGTCAGCGTACTGGCTTTCGGTTCAGTACCGGGTTCGATTCCCGGCCGAGTCGGGGATTTTAATCGCTTCTGATTAATTCCTCTGGCTCGGGGACTGGGTGTATGTGTCCGCGTCCCAACACTCTTCTCATCATATTTAGACAACATACCACACTACCAACCACCACACAAACACGCAATAGTGATTACATCCCTCCATATATGGTTGGCGTCAGGAAGGGCATCCAACCGTAAAACAGGGCCAAATCCACATGTGCGACGCAGTTCGCACCCGCGACCCCACATGTGTGGTAAAAAGCGGTAGGTAAGGAAGAAGAAGAATATTTTCTAGTAGAAACTAGAATCACAGATACGATTATGTTTTACTTTAGTTCGGTCCCGCGGTGTAGGAGGCAACGCGTCTGCCTGTCACCCTGCGGCCCCGGGTGCGTTTCCCGACTGGGTCAGGGGTTTTTAATTGTAAATGATTAATATCCCTGGCCTGGGGAGTGGGTGTTTGTGTCGTCCTTAACATTCCTTTCCTCATATTCAACACTCTACACTTTCTCCATTCCAATTACACGCAGGTTCATATCACATGGTGCAATACTTACTTGTGCCAGGCTCCTCACTTTCATCTATCCTATCCGACCTCCCTTGGTCAACTCTTGCTTTTTCCGACCCCGACGCTATTAGGTTTGCGAGGGCTAGGGAGTCTTTCATTTTCACGCCCTTCGTGGCCCTTGTCTTTCATTGGCCGATACCTTCATTTTTCGAAGTGTCGGACCCCTTCCATTTTTTCTCTCTGATTAGTGTTATATAGAGGATGGTTGCCTAGTTGTACTTCCTCTTAAAACAATAATCACCAACCATCACCATCACATGGTGCAAGTTGGGGCAAAATATCTCTATAGGTCGACGCCCGAACAAATAGAAAAAAAAAGTTTTACTTTATAGAATAGAAGCAAAGTCACCTCCGTACAGGCCATGAAGGCCCATGGAGGGGTGGAACGTAAAGGCTTCCACTATTCGTAACCTCGGCAGGGTGGTTAGCTCTATGACCGGCCGCCTTTGCCCCCAGGAATTAACCTAGTACTCATTTTTGGTGTAGGCTGAGTGAACCTCAGGGCCATATGCGCCTCCGGAAGTGGGAAATCTTATTTCTTAAATTTTACGACTTCCTGACGGGGATTCGAACCCACGTCCTTCCGGGCGAACCGAGTACGCCTTTACTGCCTCGGCCAGGCAGCCTCTTACTTTACAGAGCAGTAAATACGTTACAGGATTATGAGCGGCTGCGAAAAGACCTCGACAATGTTGTGAGATGGCCAGCAGACAATGTGATGATAAACGGGGTGAAAATGTGTGGTTGTAAGTTTCACCAAGAGCAAACGTCCTCCTAGTTTTAACTGCTGTACCGCAGGGGTAACGGTACCTCATGGCGAACACTGTAAGTATTCTACTTAGGTGTTAATATAAGGAATGATCTTCATTGGGGTAATCACATTAACGAAGTGGTAAATAAAGTTTACATATCTCTTCATATACTTGCGAGAGTATTATTAGAGGTTGTAGCAAGGGAGAGGGCGTGTAAGTCTCTGGTAAGACCCCAATTAGAGTATGGTTCCAGTATATGGAACCCTCGGCAGGATTACTTGATACCAGAACTGGAAAATTCCAAAGAAAAGCAGCACGATATATTCTGACCGATTTCCGACAAAGGAGTAGCAAACTTGGGCTGGGAAGATAGATAGATAGATAGATAGATAAGAAATGGGTGAGCCCTGTTTTCGCAGAGCTCCACACGTAGGTCTATGAAGACCCTTTGTGCCCCTTGGACGGGTTTGCCTAGTCCAGCCCTAGTGCTCCTATAAGGGATACCAGTGTCCGGATTTTGGCGTTCCTGATGTCCTCCAGGCTCACAAAATGTGAGCCCAGGAATCGATGTCTAGTGCTTGCAAAAGCCTCGCACTGACATAACACATGCGCGGAGGTCTTCTCCTCCTTACCGCATCTTCTACACATCGGATCCTGGGTGATTTTCATGATGTGTAGGTGTCTCTGTAAGGTATTGTGGCCTGTTAACAGTCCAACTACCATTCTCATTCTGGTCCTATTCAAAGTCATTAGGACCTTTTTATAGCTTTGACTAGGCCCTTTGATAAGTTCACGTGCCTGTCTTGCTATGGTTAACCTCTTCCAAATATCTAGGTGAGACTGGTTTATCCATTGGGATATTGCCAGTCTCACACTTCGGAGTGACACTCCCAGGAAGGGCTCTGGTCCTATGAAGGAACCCATTGAGCCCTGTTTCGCTAGTTTGTCAGCTTCTTCATTTCCACTGATACCTGTGTGCCCAGGAACCCATAATAGGGTAACTGAGCTAAGCTCACACAGCTGATCTAACATCCTTTGGCATTCCCATACCAGTTTTGATGTTGTTTTAACTGCACATAGTGCTTTTAGCGCTGCCTGGCTATCACTACAAATAGTGATATGTCTTCTGTGTCCAGGCATATTCCATATATTTACAGCACAGGCTAGTATTGCGTATACTTCAGCCTGGAAAACAGTAGCATATTTACCCATAGGAAGGGAGAGCCCTGTCTTAGGCCCCCCAGACCCCGGCGCCTGTGCCCGTCTCCGTCCGCGAGCCGTCCGTGTACCACGTACAGCCCCCAGACTTAAGACGGGCCCCAGCGTCCGCGGCCCACTCCTCCCTTGTGGGTATCACCACTGTAAATTTATAATTCAAATTAAAGCTAGGCTTCATCAGATCCCCGATCATCATTGTCATAGGGCAAGTCTGGTGAAGCCTGGTAAGAATAGAGGCATGACCTCTATTCGGGTTTTTGAAGGACCATCCTCCGAGTGACCAAAGGCGATAGGCACTCATTCCCGCTATTACTTTAACATATAAATGTAATGGGGGAAAACCTAGGATGGCCTCCATTGCACATAATGATGTAGTATCCAGTGCCCCTATTATTCCTAGACACGCAAGTCTTTGGACACTGTTGAACTTGGTACTCACAGTTTTGCTCTCTGAGCCTGGCCACCAAACTATAGATGCATAGGTGATCGTGGGCCGTACAATGGAGATATAGAGCCACTGGACCACCTTAGGTCTTAGGCCCCAAGTCTTCCCGACGGCCCTGCGACAGGCCCACATAATTTTGCGAGCCTTATCCACCTTATGATCTATGTGTTTCTTCCAACTCAGTCTTGCCTCAAGGATTACCCCTAGGTACTTAACCGAAGTTGTCTTAACTAATTTTTTCCCAAATAGGAAAGGCTCTGACAGTCCGTCTAGCCTCCTCCTCTTGGTAAATACCACAAGCTCCGTCTTATCGGGATTAACCGACAAGTCTGTCTCGTGGCACCATCTTTCCACCCTACGTAGAGAGCCCTGTACGAGTTCAGAAACCGCACTGGGGAAATTTCCTACCGCCATCAGGCTTATGTCGTCCGCATAGCCTTGGGCGTATATTCCTCCAACATTTAACCTGGTAAGTAGTTCATCCACTACCAGACACCATAATGTTGGTGATAATACTCCTCCCTGTGGACACCCCCTGTCTATATTAGCTCTCAACATTACAGCGTTGAGGGTAAACAGAACTTGACGGCCCTGCAGTGAGGCCATAATCCATTTTATGAGCATGCTGCTCACTCCTCTTCTCTCTAGACTACGTTCTATGGAGCCCAAAGATGTATAGTTGAAGGCCCCTTCTATATCTAGGAATACAACCATGGCAAGTTGTTGTTGATCCAAGGCACTCTCCAGCTTAGAAACCAGCTGGTGCAGTGCCGTCTCAACCGACTTCCCTGGTTGATATGCATGTTGGTGGGAATGCAGGGGAAAGTCTCTTAATACTTTCTCCCTGATATGTCTATCCACCAGTCTTTCCAAGGTCTTAAGTAGAAAAGACGTTAGACTAATGGGTCTATAATCCTTAGGTCTAGTATATGAAGACCTTCCGGGTTTAGGTATAAATACCACCTTCGCCTGACGCCACAAGGAGTACACGTACCCCATAGTGAGACAGGCTCTAAAAATTCTAACCAGGTATGGTATAAGGACCTCTCCCGCCTCCTGAAGAAGCGCCGGGAAGATTCCATCCACACCTGGGCTTTTATAAGGGGCAAAGGATTCTAATGCCCATTTAACCCTTCTTGGGGTGACAATCTCTGCGGCTTCCCTCCAGCCACTTTTATCGGGTCTGAAGGATCCGCTCGATTCTACCTCACAATTCGTGATTACCGAACCTGGAAAGTGGGCATCAAGCAATAAGCTCAGGGTCTCCCCCTCTGTGGATGTGTATCCACCAGAAGGAGTCTCCAGTGAGCCCAGCCTTGCCTTTTTATCCAAGGTTAAAATTTTATGAAGCCTTGCCGCTTCATGTTGACTTTCAATGGAGTCACAAAATTGTCTCCAAGATTTCCTAGAAGCCTTTTTGACTTCTGACTTGTACCTTCTTTGTGATTCTTTGTAAGAATCTAGGCTTTCTTGATCCTGAAGTTCCCTGTATTTATTCCAGAGCCTTCGTGTATTTCTCCTCAGGTGTTCAAGATAACTATTCCACTTGAAGCTTCCTGTTACTCTCTTTGCCTTAACAATAGGGCAGTTTAATTCATAAGAGGTAACCAGTGTCCGTGTGAGAAAACTCACACTGAGCTCCAGCTCCTCTTTGTTTTTAATTATGTTTGAGGGTCCTCCCTCCAGTCCCCTTCTCACGTCCTCCCTAAAAGATATCCAATCGGTTCTTCTAGGGTTTCTGTAAGACGGGATCTCGATGGATCCCTCTATATAGAACACAATGTGTCTGGGCTGGGAAGACTTTGGAGTAAGGAGACGAGCTGCTCGACTAAGTGGTATGTTCTGAGCTGTCAGTGGAGAGTTGGCGTGGAACGACATTAGTAGACGAATCAGCTTGAGTGGAACTTCTAAAGACAGGAAAGATCATAATATGAATATAAAGATGGTAACCAGGAGGACAAAATGGGCAAAATATTTATTTATCATCATCACCATCATCATCGTTTTACACTTCCAGTTTACTGGGTACTGTTGGCGAGCCTCTTCCATTCTGTCTTATTGAGATACGTTCTGTTGTTAATGACGTCCTTCAGTGTCCTTCCCCGATCTGTAATGTCCATCTAGTGCGTTCTTGGTCTTCCCACCATCTGTTTCCCTGCCACATGTCGCTCCAAGTTAACATATGCTGTCCTTGTTGGCTCCATCTTCAGTACATGTCCAAACCACCTGATCCGATCTAACGATGTTGTAACAATACCAGCTTCGTTTCTAACCACATGCTCCATGGCTAAATGGATAGCGTGCTGGTCTTTGGCTGCAGGGGTCCCCGGTTCGATTCCCGGCAGAGTCGGAAATTTTAACCATAATTGGTTAATTCCGCTGACACTGGGGCTGGGTGTATGTGTTGTCTTCATCATCATTTCATCCTCATCACAGCGTGCGGGTCTCCTACGGGTGTCAAATCAAAAGACCTGCATCTGGCGAGCCGAACTTGTCCTTGGGCACTCCCGGCACTAAAAGCCATACGCCATTTCATTTTTTTCCTAACCACATCATTCCTCAACTTGTCCAATTTGGTTTTTGAATTGTGGACCTAAGGAACTTCATCTCGGATGCCTGTAACCTTGATGAGTCTTTCTTAGTGAGGGTACAGGTTTCAATACCATAGGTTAAGATTGGTATGAAGTACTGATTGAACATCACCAGCTTTGATTTTGTTGGTACTTTGGGATCCCAGAGGAGTGTTCGTACTTGCTGGTAAAAGTGAGAGCTCTTCTGCACTCTATTTGCCTCCTCCTTTGTGGCTAGTGGATCTCGAGATCTTACACTGCCGAGGTATGTAAAGCTTTCCACACTTTCTAGTGGATGGTTTCCTAGCATGATGTTCGCTGGTCGTCTCTCTCTGTTTATTGCCATCACTACTGTTTTGAGTTCGCTTATCTTGAGATTGAACTCCTGGAACGTAACCACCCATTTATTGAGTCTCCACTGTACTTGTTCCCCAGTTTCTCCCCAGATCGTAGCATCATCAGCAAAGGCCATTGCATTTAGTTCACCACAGGTTTTCTTGATGTTCTTCATTATGTTATCCATGATGGTGATAAACAATAATGGGGATAGTGCACTGCCTTACTGGACTCCACTTTCGGTCTTGAATAAGGATGAATGTCCGTCACCCAATCGCACACAGCTGTACAGTTCTCATACAGCATCTGAACTTTCCTCACCAGTCCCTCTGGCACATTTCTTTTTCTCATGGATTCCCATATCTTCTCTCTTGCAATGCTGTCATATGCCTTCTCAATGTCAAGGAAAACCATAAACAGATCCTTTCCTTTTTCCCAATATTTTTCCATTAACATACGGACACTGAAGATTAGTTCTGTTGTGGACCTGTTAGGCCTGAAGCCATACTGTTCCTCTTCAAACTGTGGCTCTAAGGAAAATAATTAGTGACTGGATTAACTTATCAAGGAAAATGTTCGATATATTTCAAAGTTCTTTAAAAAACGACTAATTAAACAATTGATAGGGAATCTGCCACCTGGGCGAGAGTCCTAAATACAAATCAATGATGATTGGATTGATTGATTGGCTCATTCTTTAGAACCGCACTGTAGAGGCATAGTTTTGTTTGAGGCCCGTTGAGCTTTATCGCGCGCTTGAGTACGGTATCTCTTAGCGGTAGTAATACTGCCGAGAATATGCGGAGGTTTCTTCGCAGGCAGGTGGGTACATGACCGTTGAATTGGGAGTTTCGTTGCTGCTTGCTTTTTCTCAGCACGCTTGCTTTCCGATGTATGCTGTGAATTTTGTAAGAGCATTACGAACAGAATTTGTCGTAAACGATATGATAAAAATAAAATAGAAAACCTTGTTCGTAATTCGGGCTAACTGAAAATAATTCATGTTAACCGATGAGGCTTCCCATAAGCAATAATGTATCGCTGGCGGGACCAATCTGTTTACGTGTTAACCGAGTGTTCGTCTTAAGCGAGTTCATGCTGAACACATTTTACTGTAGTTTCCCTTCGTACATTAATGAATGTTTGTTTATCTGGATTAAAAAAAGGGGAGAAACGAGAAGACCTGTTACTAGAATATCGGAAAACAATTCCTTGTGGTTATGAAAAAAGTAATTGAGAGGATAAATGCTCGGAGCATACTGAAGGCCATTCCATGTTAAGAAAACAGTATTACTCTTATGACAAAAGGGTTGCCATATCGAAGAGCTGTGCTCAACGGCATTACGGGAAAACAGCGGCACATACATTATTCAATTTCAAGTGAAAAGGGGGAAGAAAAGCTGAAAATTATTTTTATGACATCTAGGGTGGATTATTTAGTTTTTACAGCAACAAGGGCAAACCACTGCACATGCAAAACCTCAGTATTGAAGTTCAAAGCAAACTGGGTGTGGGGGATGCAGTTAATTGCATTTAATCAATTTGCCCAGGTAACGCTGGGCACCTCTGTCCCGTCGTATTGCCCCACGAAAAGAATAGTAAAAATTAAATGCACTTGCGAAAAATGTGGTAAAATAAAATGTGCTCAAGAAAAAGCAGTTAAATAACAAAACCAAAGACGAATGAAAATCATAGCGAATTTCTTTATCAGTTCAGGTCATGCCGTGATGTATCGCTGCACACCACATCATCAAGATCTTCAGTAACAACTGCTATAAAGTACGAGAATTTTACGAAAACACACACACATAAATAGATGACTTCTCTTCAACAGTGATAAGCTGCCGGCGATTCATGGCTTAACGCTTACTTGTGCCAGGCTCCTCACTTTCGTCTATTCTATCCGACCTCTCTTGGTCAAATCTTGTTCTTTTCCGACCCCGACGCTATTAGGTTTGCGAGGGCTAGGGAGTCTTTCATTTTAACGCCCTTCGTGGCCCTTGTCTTACTTTGGCCGATATCTTCATTTTTCGAAGTGTCGGATCCCTTCCATTTTTCCCTCTGATTAGTGTTATATAGAGGATGGTTGCCCAGTTGTACTTCCTCTTAAAACAATAATCACCACCTCATAGCTTAACTGATTACGCGTTACGTGTACCAGAGAAGGAATATGAAGGGAAGCTGCTCCCGCTATTGTGCTTCCTCCCTGCGAATATATTTAAGAAGTAGAGATTGTTAACACCTTGAGTGCCACGTGAGACCAACGTTGACTCACAGAGCTTAATGCCATTCGGGCCGCGTGAGTCCCCTGTGGACTCACGCGCACTCTCAAAGTTTCAGGCCCCGTAGTGCCATACTGTCATCACATTTGACATGTAAACGTATGTTAAATGAAAATAGGTGGCCAGTACGTCATGAATCTATTCTTGGCCTGTCCATTTGCGAGTCCGATGTGGCACCACGTAGCCTGTACGTCACTGTAATATATCACCCACAATAAATAAATTATGACATTATTTATTGTTTTCTGATCGTGTCATGTGTACAAATAACAAAATATTGTACTGTATAGTGTACTCATTGTTCATTGTCTCATATCAGGGTCTAGGCCTATAGACAAATTGAAAACATAGGACAAAAAAGTTACATGAATTTTCTAGAAAAAAGTATTTGTAACTGTCTCATTCGCAATCACATCACAAAATTGGTACACTTTTTGCATATGAATTTAAAGTATAAGAAATGAGACTTTCTGAAGAAATATGATTCAAACTGTGTTTTACAATCACAATCACACTACAAATCTGTGCACTTTGAAGAAACAGTCCAAACAGAAGAAATTTTCACAGGTTGGTCATTTGAACTTAGACTGTAGAGTCTTCCTCATGGCATATGGCCTTCTTGATTCCTGATAGATCTCTTCCTAACAATTACTGCATCTCTGTCTTCCCTGCCAGCCTACATCCTCCAGCCGGTGGGGTAATACCTGTTTCTTTGGTACTTGTGAGGGAACGTGAAAATTTTTGATACTGGTACCTGTTAACTGTTCAACAATGTCCTCTTTGAACTGGGTAACAGATATACTCTCATTCCCAAGTTGATTGGAAATATAGATGGCATTTACTATACTTGTGCCGATCAATACCTCTATAGCTATTTTTTGTACCATTTTACTCCGTCTCAGGGAAGTACTATAGCTCTTTTTATGATCTGATAAATCAATGTACGGTTTGTATTTGTTATACTCTATAAGACTCCGTGGTTTTTGCTCTTTACCATCCCTCCTCTGAATAGTGACCATCTCACCAGTGTGTTTAGTTGTCAAAATTAAGACGTCTCTTTTATCGTGCCATTTCTGAACAACAACATCAGTGTTACTTTCCTGGGCTCTTGTCTTTCCTCTTGTTAACTTCATTTTAGTAACATCGGTTGGATTATACTTCCGATTAGATTTCAGTGTTCGAAATATAAGACTTTTATTCTTTAGTAGTTCATGAGCTAATGAGACAGACGTATACCAGTGTGTCAGGAAGGTGAGAACTGTGCTAGGATACGTGGTGACACATTGGTCTCACGCGGCCTATACAGCTGGAAGGTAGTGTCAGTGGCCGCGTGAGACCAATGTGTCACCATAATTTTGACACAATGTTATGACTACAATTTTGGCCCAAGGTGACTAAAAGGTACATTTCTGTAATAAGATGCACCATTTTATACTCTATAGTAAAAAAAGAAAGAATAGCCTGGATGGAATATTTTTTTACTGCATACGTGGCACTTAAGGTGTTAAGGTCCACCTCTATGGTGTAGTGGTTAGCGTGATTAGCTGCCACCCCCGGAGGCCCGGGTTCGATTCCCGGCTCTGCCACGAAATTTGAAAAGTGGTACGAGGGCTGAAATGGGGTCCACTCAGCCTCGGGAGGTCAACTGAGTAGAGGTGGGTTCGATTCCAACCTCAGCCATCCTCGAAGTGGTTTTCCACTTCTCCTCCGGGCAAATGCCGGAATGGTACCTAACTTAAGGCCACGGCCGCTTCCTTCCCTCTTTCTTGTCTATCCCTTCCAATCTTCCCATCCCCCACCAAGGCCCCTGTTCAGCATAGCAGGTGAGGACGCCTGGGCGAGGTACTGGTCATTCTCCCCAGTTGTATCCTCCGACCCAAAGTCTCACGCTCCAGGCCACTGCTCTTGAGGCGATAGAGGTGGGGATCCCTCGCTGAGTCCGAGGGTAAAACCAACTCTGGAGGCTAAACAGATTAAGAAGAAGAAGAAGAAAAAGAAGAAGAGATTGTTAAGTAGTTATTTTAATAAGCCACGGGAAGGGATTTGCCTCATCCTTTTTCTTTCTTTCATAATACAATATAAAGTACATTATAACATTCCTTAATCACGAGGAATTTTGAGTGTCTAAGGGGGGTGTGTTCATTCTCTGTAGGTCCATAAGAGCATTACTTTAAAAAAATGGATTGATCTTTACAATTGGGATTGCTAGTGTGGTGAAAGAGCAGTTTCGCTCGATTTTTGTGTTGTAGTACTGGAGTCCAGATATTCGATGGGGAAACTTTAAAGTTTTGTAAAAGTTCATCTTCTTTCTTACTCTATACACTAATTCGTTCGAATGTTCTACTGTACTTCTTACTCCACGCTAACTTCTTCGTGTAAACTCACCTCTTTACACATGTTTTTTCTTCGTGCAATTCATGCAATAGCTCTGGATAACTGTTGACAATACTGACAGTAATGACCTTCCGGCGAGCGGACCAGGACGATACTGATGGTGATTATTGTTTCAAGAGGAAGTACAACTGAGCAACGATAATTTATTAACACTAATGAGAGGGAAAACGGAAGAGGCCCAAGACTTCGAAAAATGAAGATATCGGCCAAAGAAAGACAAGGGCCACGAAGGGCGTGAAAGTGAAAGACTCCCTAAGCATCAAATGCTCCAATACTGTTGTAGTCAGAAAAGAACAAGAGTTGACCAATTTGAGAAGCATTTGAGAAGCCTGGCGTAAGTAAGTGGAAAGAATACCACGGCTCAGCTAAGAGCCCCGTGATCGCCAACCCACACTCCCAAGATGAAATCCCCTGGGTCCCCTTTTATAGCATTTTACCTCAGGAGATATATTTATCTGCTCCTTCCCAGTAACGGGATGTCTAGCACGTGTAAGTAACATGTCACGTTGAGCTGGAAGCCCATGATGGATTACTCTGTAAGATCACATGTCTCACACTGAAAGGTGGATCCCGACTTCTATGAACAGAATATATTGGGGACCTCGAGTAACGAACAGCTTGTACGGACTGTTTACATCAGCCAGTTGACCTTGGAACTTGGAGTAAACTTTTCTTTTCCCTCTCTGGGAGCAGTTTGGTCTCGCTAACGGAGATACCAAGTTGAGAAAGTTCGTAAATCACAAGTGAACATTGATATACAATTGTTACAAGATTTACGCGTTGCTTATCACTGCCCGTCACAATGAATCACCCCTCCCGCTTCCTACCCTTTATCATCTTCATTTTTACTCTCTTTTCACCCCCCGCAGTGCTTCATGTGTCTGTAGTTTCCGAACTCATCTCCCTCAACTCACGGCAATTTAATCTCATCGCTTGGCATATTTATGGCAGTAATTACCGTATTAACTGGAATGTAATAGACACCCCAGTATGTTCGTATCCTAAAATTCCAGAAAACTAATGGTGGCGAATATAATACCAAATACAGTAGAGACAATACGCGACACTTCAGGATTTAGCTTTGTTAAAATGGGAGACAATTCGCAAGTGGCGCTCCTAGTGGCTTGACCTGAAAATTCGCGCTAAATTCAAATATCAATGGAAATGTATATACGGAAATGGATAAATAAAATACGCCTAGAAAGAAAGTGTTACTAAGATATTAACTTCAAAGTTGCTAAAGCAATTCTGGATAAATGAATGAAGAATTATTTAACAGGTTATTATTTAAAGACTGAAATTAGACATATAATCAAGATGTGAAATGGACTGCTGTCAAAGGGCTTGATCTTTAATTTATGCATTACTTTTTATAGCTTTAGAATTCCTGCCTGAACGTTCACGGCTAGATTTTTCTTTTTTCTCAATTAAAAGCATTGTATCATCATATTAAAACACTTGTCAACAAAAATATCAGCGCATTCCTTACACACATGATTAAATGAATTTACATTTAAGAGCTGGACAATTTTCCTTTTAACTTGAAGCCTACTAACAGAAAGAAAATCTATAAATTTAGCCTCAAAAACATTCAAACTTTCCCTATAAGCAATACTTGCCATAATGCCATTACATTAGGGTAAAGCAAATTTGCACCATCATATTGTTTCAACAAAATATGTACATTTCTTAAATCACCCATATTTTCTTCAGTGCTTGACAACGCATTATGGCATTCCAAATGGGGTAACTTGGAACACAACAAGCCACACTCATATGCATATGTATTTTCCTGAATTAAATCAAACCCACAGATCACACCTTCAACAACACATCGGTATTGACGGTTAACTGCTGCACTATACAATAAAATATGCGTATTATATTTTAAGCCAGTTAAAATATGGGTCGAGCAGGTCAGAAGATTATGAAGTACTATAAAAATCTCTTTGTCACTGGGAGAATATATATGCAAACACAATATTACTTACATTTTCTTGTCACGAGGGAAATGGAAGAAAGACCGCGCATTCTTCTTTACTTCATAGTTACTGCAGCCAAACACAGCACATAATTTTCCCCTCATGTTGAGAGGAGATATCAAGGAATGACACACGCTACTATTTAATTATGTCAACTCACTAAAAACGCATGAATAACACCAAAAACGTCACACACAAATACACGTGCTCTTGTGACAGAATCAGTAGTTCTCAGGTCAATCCGCTAGATAGAGCTCTAATAGCTGTCCCTCGATATCTCGCTGAGTGACGCGTATTGTCTCTACTGTATTTGATAATACTAACCTGTTCTAAAAAAAGTTGCGCTCGTACATTTTCTCCATCTGTCTGTCTGTTAGGTCATCAGCCCAGAGGCTGGGTGGATTCTCAAATAGCACCACCAAAGGGTGTGCAGTTGTAGGTAAACCACAAAAACCAATGGCAGAGCCCAAATGAGGGATGATGAGGAGTGGGTAGTTTGCCATTGATTTCCTCACTGGGCCAGAAAGTGCTGCTGCAGCACGGCTAACCCTATGAGCAACACACGCAGCACTAGCCATACCCCAGCAGCTTCCATATTTTTACAGCCATGGACGAGACTGGGACTTCAGCGTAAGATACACTTTATTCTAGCCTGTGTCAAGAGATGATTTTTTCCATTACACGGAAAAACGTAGTGTCATGAATAGAGCCCGGAAGTTCAGGCATTTATGTTTGCTAAAATAGACAGGCAAATAAGCACTTCACGTTAGGAAATACTGTAGGGAGTAAATTAATTTATAATGACAAAAATGGGCACTAAAATAATAAAGATACTTTAACGTAAGCTACGTAACACACACCTGCATCACATTTTAGCACTTAACCCTACATCCTCCTGTGGGTGGGGATGATAGATTAACGTCAACGGTATTCGCTATCTGTCGTAAGAGGAGGCAACTAAAAGGGGGACCAGTGAGAGTCAGTTGGCGACCACGGTTCGCCTAGCTGAGTCTTACTTGTGACAGGTTCCTCACTCGTACCTTTCCTGCCTGACCTCCCTTGGTCAACTCTTGTTCTTTTCCGACCCCGACGGTTGTAGATTTGCTAGGCCAAGGGAGCTTTCATTTTCGTGATCTTCGTGGGTCTCCCCTTTCTTTGGCCGATAACTTCATTTTTCGAAGTGTCGGACCTCTTCCATTTCCTTCTGATTAGTTTTAGTCGAGCATTGTTACCAAGTTGTTTCTCCTCTTAAAACAATAATCACCACCAACACTCAATTTTACATAGTAAGGACGGGACCTGGCAACTCTCTCGACCCTTTGGCTTGTGTAGTTTTCAGTAGAGATTTTGTCTAATATGAAAATATCGTTTATGTAAATATTATTTATCTATTACGGGGGCAAATCAAAAAATAAGTTACACTTCCAAGTTATGGCCATTTATGAAACCACCTACACATAGGCAAAACGGCTATGACAACATGCAATGTAAGCTGACTTTTCCACATTTCTCGAAACGGTCAACCAACTTTTCGATTCCGGATGCGTAGAAATCACCTCCAGTGCTATGTAACCACCTGGAGACAGCTGATTTAACCTCCTCATCGTTTCGGAATCGTCGTCCACCGAGATTTTGTTGTGCGATAACGCAACACCTCACACGGCCCGCCAAACGTCCGAAATGCTGTAGCGATTCATGTGGGAGGTACGGCAACATCCTCCATACAGTCCAGACTTAGCACCATGCGATTATCATGTGTTCGGTAAGCTGAAAAAGGAACTCGGTGGACGACGATTCCGGAACGGTGAGGCGGCGAAAGCAGTTGTCTCCAGGTGGTTACACAGCGCTGGAGGTGCTTTCTACGCATCCGGAATCGAAAAGTTGGTTGACCGTTCCGAGAAAATGTTTACAATCTCTTGGGGATTATGTGGAAAAATGTACATTGTATATTGTCATAGCTGTGCTGCTTATGTGTAGGTGGTATCATAAATGGCAATAACTTCGATGTGTAATTTACTGTTTAATTCGCCCTCGTAAGTTAAAATGATTTTTTTATTATTAATACACTACATTGGAATTATATTTTTTCTTTCCATTGATTAATTTTAACACATAAATAATAGCAGAAAATATCTATAATAACTTAAGGAAAGGCAAACAAGGGCACTGAACTATAAAATAGGCTACGGAAGCTAAAATAAGCAAAAAAGGAAAAGTAATAACTGACCCTACCGTTCCCAAACGTACTGAAACATGTTTGTCTCTGTATGGCACTTCGATATATCCATCCAAATAAAAAAGCCACTTTGCCTAACTTTCAGGCTCTGGTCATGAATACATGTTTTTGGGGTTAGAGGACGAAAGAGCGAATTCATTTCCACAATTCCACGCTTTTCTGTGTAGCGGAGTGAGAAGTGCGATTGTCTGTTATAGAGTACAGAAGTGTAGAGGTAGGTCTACGCATTTTTCACAAAGAAAAAATACAATACTGAAGGAATTATTTACACATTAACGTACAGACATAGGTTTGGGGTACATTAGTTACGCTCAGTGATAGGAGACGTCCACCGGTGCAACACAGCTCAACCCGACTTAAACCCAACTTGTTTAGGACAGTTCTATGAGAGTTGCGTTGCATCTTCTGCGTCCACTGACGCAAGTCTCCTGTGACTCTCAAATCAAAAGTTTGTCAGTTTGCTCCAGAATGGCAAATCGTGTGGTACATAATCGGAATGTTGTCATTGCGTACTGTTACTTGAGAAGGCTTCGAAGAAGGCGGAAATTTTGGGTTCATCCTTTCATTCATGAAAATCAATCATGTTTAATCGCATTAGCTCGAGAACTTGGAGAAGACGAAGAAAAGTTCAAAGGGTTTTACAGGATATCCAGGGAACTGTTCAAGGAGCTGGTTGGTAAACTTGGCCCAGTAATAAGGAAGAAGGACACAAACAGGATGACGTAACTTTGAGGTAAGTTGTATTAATTGTAATTATTATATTTGACATAATCCTTTTAACATGAAGTTTTAGATTCAAAAGTTAGAAATATATAAAAAATATTATTAAAAATGCTTGAAGTTGTTGAAAAAGAGAGAAGAAACCATGAATTACGAAATAGTCCCAAAGTTATTTAAATACCCATTACGATCATAAAACAAAAGGATTTTTCACTAAAAAAATATCGAATAGAAGCAGTATTCTGGCAAACTATAGTTGAATAAATAAAGGTGCTATTCCACTGCTTGTACACACAACTCCTGATCACGATCTGACATAATACAATTGAATCATACGAGCAGTGAATAATTAAAATTAGCAAGACGTCAATCAATCAATCAATCAATCAATCAATCAATCAATCAATCAATCAATCAATCAATCAATCAATCAATCAATCAATCAATCAATCAATCAATCAATCAATCAATCACCACTCATCTGCATTTAGGGCAGATGACAAGGTGACAAATTCCCTATCTGTTGCTTTCCTAGCCTTTTCTTAAATGATTTCAAAGAAATTGGAAATGTATTGAACATCTCCCTTGGTAAGTTATTCCAGTCCCTAACTCCCCTTCCTATAAATTAATATTTGCCCCAATTTGTCCTCTTGAATTCCAATTTTGTCTTCATATTGTGATCTTTCCTACTTTTAAAGATACCCCTCAAACTTATTCGTCTACTAATGTCATTCCACGCTCTCTCTCCGCTGACAGCTCGGAATATACCACTTAGTCGAGCAGCTCGTCTCCTTTCTCCTTTCTCCCAAGTCTTCCCAGGATAAACTCTGCAACATTTTTGTAATGCTACCTTACTCTCAGAAATCACCCAGAACAAATCGAGCTGCTCTTCTTTGGATTCTATGAAGTTCTCGAATCAAGTAGTCCTGATGAGGGTCCCATACACTGGAACCATACTCTAGTTGGGGTCTAACCAGAGACTTATATGCCCTCTCCTTTACATCCTTACTACAACCCCTAAACACCCTCATAACCATGTGCAGATATCTGTACCCTTTATTTACAATCCCATTTATGTGATTACCCCATTGAAGATCTTTCCTTATATTAACACCTAGGTACTTACAGTGATTCCCATAAGGAACTTTCACCCCATCAACGCAGTAATTCAAAGTGAGAGGACTTTTCCTATTTGTGAAACTCACAACCTGATTTTTAACTCCGTTTATCATCATACCTTTGCCTGCTGTCCATCTCGCAACATTATGTAGGTCATGCCCGGCTCCATGGCTAAATCGTTAGCGTGCTGGCCTTTGGTCAGAGGGGTCCCGGGTTCGATTCCCGGCAGGGTCGGGAATTTTAACCTTAATTAGTTAATTTCGCTGGCACGGGGGCTGGATATATGTGTCGTCTTCTTCATCATTTCATCCTCATCACGACGCGCAGGTCGCCTACGGGAGTCAAATCGAAAGACCTGCACCTGGCGAGCCGAACATGTCCTTGGACACTCCCGGCACTAAAAGCCATACGCCATTTCATCTAGGTCATTCTGTAGTTGCTCCCAATCTGTTAACTTATTTATTACTCTATACGGAGAAACATCATCCGCAAAAAGCCTTATACCTGATTCCACTTCTTTACTCATATCATTTATATAAATTAAAAACCATAAAGGTCCAATAATACTGCCTTGAGTATTCCCCTCTTAATTATTACAGGGTCAGATAAAGCTTCACCTACTCTGAATCTCTGAGATCTATTTTCTAGAAATATAGCAACCCATTCAATCACTCTTTGTCTAGTCCTATTGCACTCATTTTTGTCAGTAGTTTTTCATGGTACACCCAATCAAATTATTTTGATAAGTCAATCGCAATGCAGTCCATTTGACCATCTGAATCCAAGATATCTGCTATATCTGATTGGAATCCTACAGGTTCAGCTTCAGTGGAATAACCTTTCCTAAACCCGAACTGCCTTCTATCGAACCAGTTATTAATTTCGCAAATTGACATTTGGTAAATTGAGATCTCCCGCTACAGTCACATTCCTTTCCATGTCGTTTCCCACATAGCTAATTATCAAATAATTCTGAATCAGCGTCAACGCTACCCTTTCCCGGTCTGTACTCTCTTAAAGACATCAAGTTGCCTATTATCTTTAGAAATGAGCCTTACACCCCGAATTTCATGTTTGTCATCTTTAACTTTTCATAGCTTACAAATTATTATTCTTTCACCAGAATTAACACTCCGCCTCCTACCATTCCTATCCTATCTCTACGACACACACTCCAGTTTCGTAAGAAATTTTTCTGCATCCATGATATCATTTCTCAGCTATGATTCAACTCCTATTACAATATCTGGTGAGTATATATCTATTAAATTACTTAATTGTATTCCTTTCTTTACAATACTTCTACAGTTGAACACTAACATTTTTATGTCTTCCCTATTTGACTTCCAGACCCTTCTACCCTTATCGCCGCCTCATGGACCACCACATTTCCCTATAATCCCTCCAAACAAATTTCCTAACTTATACGTACCACTGCGCTTTAAGTGAAGGCCGTCTGAGCGCAGATCCCTATCTCCTACCCACCCATTAGGATCTAGAAATCTCCCTCCCAGTTTCCCACATATTCACTCCATAGTCTCATTTAAATCCCCAATCACCCTGCAGTCAGTATCCCTTCTACACAGTATTCCACTGATAAGTATCTCAGCTTCCTTAAACTTTACCCGTGCTGCATTTACCAGAACCCACTCATTCGCAACTATGTTCGTACTTATACCTGCTTGTCTTACGTTGTTGGTACCAACGTGAAACACTACCACCTTCTCCTTCCCCGCCTCCTTCTCTTCTACTTTCCTCAACATCTGCCTTTTCCTAATTCCTGGATAATACTCTACCCTGATTCCCTTTCCTCCTCACACTTTCCGCACATGTCCAACAATGGAGTCCCCCATGACCAGAGCCTCCACCCTACCCACCTCATTTGATATCCTCCCCTCCTGGTCAGCTCTATCTTTCCTGACAGCTGCAGAAGCTACTTTCTCCTCCCTTTTCTCCCTCGATGACCCCGTTCGACCTGTCTTTTCCTATCCTCTACTCTACATTTCCCTTCCTTCTACTTCCACATTTCTCAGAAACATATCCCTGATCCTCATCTTTCATCTGGTGTTCTACCTGCAGTGACTCGTACCGATTTAAAGATAAAAATTTCATTGTTCCGTATTGAAATTATTGATGTTAAAAATTAAATAACTGGAAAGGAGGTTCAACCTATTCAATACTCAAAGGAAAGAAACGTAGCAATCACATTTCTATTTAAATGGGACCGGTTTCGACCTTAGTCTAGGTCATCATCAGCCATAAAAACATATAAAATGTTTATGAATGTTGGAGGTCAGTTCCACACTCTGTTAGGCACAAAGACACGACACCACATTCTGTCCTGCATAAAGTCACAACACTACTAATCAACATACGAAGATCAAAAAGGTTTGAATTCGCAAAAAAAATTTTAGGTTATGATTGAAGTAGTCGAAGTTGGCGCAAGACAAAAATTTGAAAGAGGAGAATAAATTAAACGAGGAAGAGTGATAGTGAAATAAGAGAAAGAATAAAAGAAATTGAAGTTAGATGGTAATGAGGAAAGATAAGATAGGGAAATGAAGGAGGGGTAGTTTAAGGTGGGTTAGGAGGGTGGGTTATTGGAGGTAGAAAATGTGGGTGGGAACTATGTAAGACATGGAAAATAGAATTGGGGTTTTGGAATTTGGAATTTTTGAGAAGAAGAATTAGGAAGTCAAAAAGGATATTGGGTTTTTCAGAAATGTCATTTAAATTGAAATTAGGGTTGAAGTACTGGTCAAGGTGGATAAAGCAATTTTCAGTAATGTTTAAGAGGGGGCCTTTGTTAATGATTTTAAGTATGTTTATGTCATTGTCAATATTGGTGAAACTATGTTTGGAGTCTTGTATGTGCTGACCTATGGCGGAGAATCTGTTGTATTTAATGGCGTTAACATGTTCAGAGTACATGATATTGAAGTTGCGGCCAGTTTGTCCGATGTAGGAGGAACTGCAGTTATTGCATTTAAATCTGTATACACCAGATTTAGAAAAAGCATTAGACTTATTTAGAGATTTAGAGTTGTGTAAGATATCAAGACTTCTATTGTTAGTTCTAAAAGAAATTTTCATATTATGTTTTTTAAAGATATTAGTTATTTTATAAGCATCCTGAGTAAAAGTGAAGGTGGAAAAAGCAGTTGGTTTTATTGTGTCTTTAGATAAAGTGGTTTTTGGACGGTGTTTGAATTTGTTGATGATGCGGTTAATGAAGGAGTTGTTAAAGCCATTAAATTTAGCAATGTTGCGGATGGTGTTTAATTCATTATTTAAATCTTTTTTGGACATAGGGGTGTTGAAGGCACGAAAAATTAAGCTGTTATAAGTAGCACGTTTATTTGCTTGGGGGTGCGAAGAATCTTGTCTTATTGTAGTTGCTGTTTGGGTTGGTTTTCTGAAAATTTTGTAAGATAAAGAAGAAGGATGTCTAGTAATAGTTAGGTCTAGAAAATTAAGAGTTTGGTTGTGTTCTGATTCGAGGGTGAATTTAATGTTAGAGTCTAAGTTGTTGAGATGAAGAAGTGTAGAGGCTGCGTTGGTTGATTCCTCATTTAATATTACCAATGTGTCGTCGACATATCTCGCCCAAAAGAGGATGTTGGAGAAATTATTATTATTATTAATACTTGTGTTTTCTAAGAAGTCAAGGTAAATTTCAACAAGAATGCCAGAAGCAGGTGAGCCCATAGCCAAGCCATCTTGTTGATAAATGGTGTTGTCAAAGGTAAAATAATTATTGTTGAGAACTAATTTTAAAATAGACATGAAGTCTTGAATTTCAAGTTTACTTAGGTTACTGAATTTGTTTAGGTTGTTGTTTCTAATGGGGAATAATTTTGGAATTGGAATACTAGGGTACATGTTGACAATGTCAAAAGAATGGAGAGAAAAATTTGGTTGCATTTCAAAATTTTTTAATTTGTTGATTAGATCAGAAGTGTTTTTGATAGTTTTGTTGGATAAAAATCGATAATTTTTTAGTAAAAATGTTTGGATGAATTTAGAAGTGTTGTATAGGGGACTGGGTCTGTAATTGATAATTGGACGGATAGGAATGTTAGTTTTGTGAATTTTAGGGAGGGCTTTGGCAGTGGGTAGTCCAGGGTTAATGTTTATTAGTTTAGTTTTTTCTTGATCTGTGAGGAGAAAGGAAACGTTTTTTAAAGTATGTTTGAGTAGGCGTTGGATTTTTGTGGTTGGGTCTTTTTTTATTATAGAAAAAGAAGGGTCACTGAAAAAGTTTTTGGTTTAATCTAAGTAGTCAGTTTTATCCATTATGACAGTAGTGTTGCCTTTATCAGATTTAGTGATAATGAGATTATTGTCATTGATTTTCTTTTTAAGATCTGAAATGGTTTTATTATCTTTAATTAAATTATTATTATTATTATTAATAAGAGAAGTGTTTTTGTTATTGTTAATGAAGATTTTTTCAAGTTTCCTTTTTACTTCATATCTGATTTCATCTTGTTCATCTGTTGGCATTTTGTTAATGGCTATTTCAGATTCAATAATTAAATTGGCGGCTACATTGAAAGTGTTGAGATTGGGCCAATTGTGTTTGAAGCCCTTCTCCTCACATGTTAAAAACCCAAAAAATAACCAACAAAATTTGGTTAAAAAACGAAATTCGTTTCTTATACAAGAAAAAATCATTTTTAAACAACAGATTATACGAAACACATCTAGAAATTGCTAATCTTCTCCCGAGTGCACAATGGAACCTCTTCCTAACTCAAGTAGACGATAAATTATTTCATGTACTGTCAATCAAACAACAAACCCTAGAGAAAAAACTCAAAATTCTTAAGAACAACTCTTCTTCACATAAATTCCAGTTTAAGAACCGTAACACACCCTCCAAAACTATTGAACAATTCAATCCTCCCATCGTAAATCTATCTAAAACAACTCTAAGTGATGATGAAAACTCAATCCTTTCGAAGGGCTTCAAACACAATTGGCCCAATCTCAACACTTTCAATGTAGCCACCAATTTAATTATTGAATCTGAAATAGCCATTAACAAAATGCCAACAGATGAACAAGATGAAATCAGATATGAAGTAAAAAGGAAACTTGAAAAAATCTTCATTAACAATAACAAAAACACTTCTCTTATTAATTATAATAATAATAATAGGGTAAACTTGGGAAATATGGGCACAATAAGGTATATCTGAAGAAAAGGAGCACTAAAACAACTTCCATTTTCCTGGTAAAAAATCCTTGAAAACTTACAACCATTTCCATTCGAATAAAGCTTGAACTAGCTTCTATCCCATAATGGTTGACATACTGTGCAGCTTCGCAGCAAACCCTGCAACAGCCCATATTTGCCAAACTCTTAAGGTAATATGGGCACAAGTTATTAAATCACAATTAGAGCCACTGATATGGTTATATTAATTTTGCATTGTAATAAGGTGGTTGTATTGAACATACATATATGAAATAAGGGTAAATATATATTATAATTAAACACTGAGCATGAACAAATGCTACCAAGGAAGTAGAACTAATGCCATAATTAAGTTATCAACTCGGAATCACTTGAATTGAATTAGAGAATGTAAGTAACATAAAACTGGCCAAAACTGTGTGTAATATGAAAAGTAAAAGGATTAACAGAAACAGTCACACGAGAGCACTCTGAGTCATAAATACTGACAAGGTTTTTAACTGCCCTCATCACAATAGAAAGAATCGCCTTCCATCTCTACGCACTCCTCATGGAACCACTTAGCACATGAACCACAACACTTAGCCCACTTCTGCCCTTCATTCTCATCATAATAATTCCCCTTACACACAGGACAAATACAGGAAACTTTGTTGCTCCGTATGGCTTTACGCTTTTCGGCTAAACCTCCTCTACTGACTCCTGCGATAGGCCTAGCCCTTTTCTGCGCTGAAGCCAGATTTTCTTCACTTGCAAGTTCTCTTGCAGAACACTTACGTCTTCCCCGGTTACTAGTCGTCATCTTCAGTTTTGGAACTGGACTAATTTTTTCCTTTTTCACATACAACTTGGCCACCCCTCGTGTTCATTTGGAGTCCTGACTCGTCGGCATTAAATATTCTGGCCGGCTTGTTTAGCAGATTCAAATCCTTCATCTTCTTTATCAAGAATTTTGAGTTTGTCTAAGCACATTATAAGTTCTAGATGCTTGTAAATGATTACAATCGCCATTTCTTACTGTTATTACAACACGCGACATATCCTCTTTATCCCATTTCTGGCGGATACCCGCTCGTTCATTCCCATTTTGCATCATAATCTGGGAGAAAAGGAAAAATTATTTATTTTTTGCGAAATAGCTACATGCTATATTAATCGATTAGCATGAAAACGTACAGATTGCCGTAGAAATAAAAAAGAATATGTCTATCTCAGAGCCCGTCACGTAAATACAATGTAATTTGATGATGCCCATATTACCTACAATGTCACTGCCCATTTTTGCCTTAGTGCCACATTTCAGAAGTTGGCATTAATGGGAAAGAACTAACTCCCAAGCGCGTATCCTCTCGCTACAACATACCCTACACTAACCTTGCAAGCTACCCCTAGTAATATTTCTTGAAAAATAAACTTATTTTGCGTGTAGTGCCTTAAGTAAATTAACTGAGTTATTATAACGCCTCGATTTTGGAAGAGTAGACTGGTCTACTTACCTCAAACCATGTTCTTTTCAGCTTCCGTTAGCACAGTAGAAGACAACCTTTAACACACTGAGCAGGCATGACACTTCACGATCACCAACCTATCAGAGCGCATGCTTCTACCACTGCGTGCAAAATGAAAAATTTCTTAAATCTGCCCATATTACCTTAGTGCCCATATTTGCCAAGTTTACCCTAATAATAATAATTTAATTAAAGATAATAAAACCATTTCAGATCTTAAAAAGAAAATCAATGACAATAATCTCATTATCACCAAATCTGATAAAGGCAACACTACTGTCATAATGGATAAAACTGACTACTTAGATTAAACCAAAAACTTTTTCAGTGACCCTTCTTTTTCTATAATAAAAAAAGACCCAACCACAAAAATCCAACGCCTACTCAAACATACTTTAAAAAACGTTTCCTTTCTCCTCACAGATCAAGAAAAAACTAAACTAATAAACATTAACCCTGGACTACCCACTGCCAAAGCCCTCCCTAAAATTCACAAAACTAACATTCCTATCCGTCCAATTATCAATTACAGACCCAGTCCCCTATACAACACTTCTAAATTCATCCAAACATTTTTACTAAAAAATTATCGATTTTTATCCAACAAATCTATCAAAAACACTTCTGATCTAATCAACAAATTAAAAAATTTTGAAATGCAACCAAATTTTTCTCTCCATTCTTTTGACATTGTCAACATGTACCCTAGTATTCCAATTCCAAAATTATTCCCCATTAGAAACAACAACCTAAACAAATTCAGTAACCTAAGTAAACTTGAAATTCAAGACTTCATGTCTATTTTAAAATTAGTTCTCAACAATAATTATTTTACCTTTGACAACACCATTTATCAACAAGATGGCTTGGCTATGGGCTCACCTGCTTCTGGCATTCTTGCTGAAATTTACCTTGACTTCTTAGAAAACACAAGTATTAATAATAATAATAATTTCTCCAACATCCTCTTTTGGGCGAGATATGTCGACGACACATTGGTAATATTAAATGAGGAATCAACCAACGCAGCCTCTACACTTCTTCATCTCAACAACTTAGACTCTAACATTAAATTCACCCTCGAATCAGAACACAACCAAACTCTTAATTTTCTAGACCTAACTATTACTAGACATCCTTCTTCTTTATCTTACAAAATTTTCAGAAAACCAACCCAAACAGCAACTACAATAAGACAAGATTCTTCGCACCCCCAAGCTCATAAACGTGCTACTTATAACAGCTTAATTTTTCGTGCCTTCAACACCCCTATGTCCAAAAAAGATTTAAATAATGAATTAAACACCATCCGCAACATTGCTAAATTTAATGGCTTTAACAACTCCTTCATTAACCGCATCATCAACAAATTCAAACACCGTCCAAAAACCACTTTATCTAAAGACACAATAAAACCAACTGCTTTTTCCACCTTCACTTTTACTCAGGATGCTTATAAAATAACTAATATCTTTAAAAAACATAATATGAAAATTTCTTTTAGAACTAACAATAGAAGTCTTGATATCTTACACAACTCTAAATCTCTAAATAAGTCTAATGCTTTTTCTAAATCTGGTGTATACAGATTTAAATGCAACAACTGCAGTTCCTCCTACATCGGACAAACTGGCCGCAACTTCAATATCATGTACTCTGAACATGTTAACGCCATTAAATACAACAGATTCTCCGCCATAGGTCAGCACATACAAGACTCCAAACATAGTTTCACCAATATTGACAATGACATAAACATACTTAAAATCATTAACAAAGGCCCCCTCTTAAACATTACTGAAAATTGCTTTATCCACCTTGACCAGTACTTCAACCCTAATTTCAATTTAAATGACATTTCTGAAAAACCCAATATCCTTTTAGACTTCCTAATTCTTCTTCTCAAAAATTCCAAATTCCAAAACCCCAATTCTATTTTCCATGTCTTACATAGTTCCCACCCACATTTTCTACCTCCAATAACCCACCCTCCTAACCCACCTTAAACTACCCCTCCTTCATTTCCCTATCTTATCTTTCCTCATTACCATCTAACTTCAATTTCTTTTATTCTTTCTCTTATTTCACTATCACTCTTCCTCGTTTAATTTATTCTCCTCTTTCAAATTTTTGTCTTGCGCCAACTTCGACTACTTCAATCATAACCTAAAATTTTTTTTGCGAATTCAAACCTTTTTGATCTTCGTATGTTGATTAGTAGTGTTGTGACTTTATGCAGGACAGAATGTGGTGTCGTGTCTTTGTGCCTAACAGAGTGTGGAACTGACCTCCAACATTCATAAACATTTTATATGTTTTTATGGCTGATGATGACCTAGACTAAGGTCGAAACCGGTCCCATTTAAATAGAAATGTGATTGCTACGTTTCTTTCCTTTGAGTATTGAATAGGTTGAACCTCCTTTCCAGTTATTTAATTTTTAACATCGTACCGATTTCTCACAGACACCTGTCCTGAATTCTGATCCTGAGTAGAGCCCTTAGCCTGCAATCTCCTTCCCCTTAGAACATTAGACCACCTGTCTTCTACAATTTCACCTTTCCTTCCCATCCCTCTTTTATATCTACTGCAACCTTTGCATTGTTTGAGGGAGGCCTACCTTCCTGTCTTCTGAGAGAATCGTAATTATCTCCTTCAAACTCTCCAACTCCTCCCTCATACTCCTTAATGCCTGGCCACACTCACAGTTCCTACACTGGCACTCCTTAGCCGTTATTTACGGAAAAATGAAAAGAAATGCGGCCCGCCTGTGTAGTGTAGTGGTTAGCGTGATTAGCTGCCACCCCCGGAGGCTCTGCCACGAAATTTGAAAAGTGGTACGAGGGCTGGAACGGGGTCCACTCAGCCTCGGGAGGCGATTCCCACCTCAGCCATCCTCGAAGTGGTTTTCCGTGATTTCCCACTTCTCCTCCTGGCAAATGCCGGTATGGTACCTAACTTAAGGCCTCTTCCTTCCCTCTTCCTTGCCTGTCCCTTCCAATCTTCCCATCCCTCCACAAGGCCCCTGTTCAGCATAGCAGGTGAGGCCGCCTGGGCGAGGTACTGATCATTCTCCCCAGTTGTAATTCCCGACCCAGAGTCTGAAGCTCCAGGATACTGCCCTTGATGCGGTAGAGGTGGTGGGATCCCTCGCTGAGTACGAGGGAAAACCGACCCTGGAGGGTAAACAGATTAAGAAGAAGAGGAAGGAGAAAAATAAAAGGAAAAATAAAATATGTTATGTACAAAAAAAAGAAATGAAAGGAAGGAAATATTGTCTAGGATAGTACAAAAAGATCACACGAAAATAAGGTAATTAATATACTACTACAGTACTATACTATTTAGTCGTACTCTATTTTTATCCTACAGCACCCTAACAGGATAAAAACTGTCTATAATTACTGAATACCGAAAGGAATACACAAGAATTACACAATTCTAAACTGCAGTTAAGCTTATCCTAATTACAATAACAGAATTCTTTTAAGAGAGATTCTATGGATACCTCTACTAATCTACACAAAACAATATATTACAATAATAGAATAAGCACGCTAATTTCTTTTTTTTTACAAGTTGTTTTACGTCGCACCGACACAGATAAGCCTTATGACGACGGCGGGACAGGAACGAGCTAGGAGTGGGAAGGAAGCGGCCGTGGCCTTAATTAAGGTAGAGCCCCGCCATTTGCCTGGTGTGAAAATGGGAAACCACGGAAAACCATCTTCAGGGCTGGCGACAGTGGGGTTCGAACCCACTATCTCCCGAATACTGGATACTGGCCGCACTTAAGCGACTGCAGCTATCGAGCTCGGTCGCTAATTTCTAATAAGATATTACTCGTATAATACAGCACACTACAATACTTTTAAACTACGTTCAGACGTATCCTAATTGCAATATGTTACTATTAAGCTCAAACAGAAGTGAAAATTGCAAGTTTGAAATTTGCAAGAACTACTCACAGATTGCCAACAAAGCTAAAGTTAGGCTAAACAACAGAAAGTGTCTCAGCGGCTGTAAGGTTAAGATTGAGGATTTGAGATAGTGGTGGTGGTGATATTTGTTTTAAGAGTAAGTAAGACATTTGGGAGTGGCAATGTTTTCAATAGGGCACTCAGCCAATTACTGTTACACGTCCTTACGGCGTGTCAAGTTCGTTTCCTCACACGCACCATACCAACGTCCATTGAAACCAGAATACAAGACACATTGTACTAATTGTGGTGGTGATCATCCTGCCACCCGGAAAAGATGCCAGCTGTTCATTAAACAGCAAGAGGCTAAAACACAAAAATCACCCACACAAAGACGAGTAATTGTACAGACAGCGAGGCCAGTTACTAGTTGCTTCAGCTTCGCTAATGATGCAGGAGTTAATGCTCTTCCTACTTCTTCTGCTCCAGAAAGCAGTATTAATGACTTCTTCGGTATAGGATAAATTTGATCCCTATTCCGGGAAATTAACCTCCCGGAAAGATGAAAGGTGGTGTGGTGGTGATTATTGTTTTAAGAGGAAGTACAAGTGGGCAACTATTCTCTATATAACACTAATCGGAGAAAAAGAATGGAAGGGTTCCGACACTTAGAATATTGAAGGTACCGGTCCAAAGAAAGACAAGGGCCACGAAACGCGTGAACATGAATAATACTGTCGGGGTCGGAGAAGAGGAAGAGTTAAGCAAGGAAGGGCGGATAAAATAGATGAAACTAAGGTGGTGGTAGTGGTGATGATTATTGTTTTAAATCTAAGTACAGGTAGACAACCATCCTCCTTTTAAGACTAATCAGGGAGAAGAAATGGCAGTGATCCGACATGTGGAACACTGCAGGTATCGGCCATTATTTTTTTTGCTAGGGGCTTTACGTCGCTCCGACACAGATAGGTCTTATGGCGACGATGGGATAGGAAAGGCCTAGGAGTTGGAAGGAAGCGGCCGTAGCCTTAATTAAGGCACAGCCCCAGCATTTGCCTGGTGTGAAAATGGGAAACCACGGAAAACCATCTTCAGGGCTGCCGATAGTGGGATTCGAACCTACTATCTCCCGGATGCAAGCTCACAGCCGCGCGCCTCAACGCGCACGCAGGTATCGGCCAAAGAAAGAAAAGGCCACGAAGGGCGTTGAAAATAAAAGACTCCCTAGACCGCTCGAGTGCTCTAAAACCGTCGGGGTCGGAAATGCACAAGTGTTGACCAAGTGAAGCCGGACATGATAGATGACAGTGAGGAACCTGGCACAAGTAAGTGTAAGCAATGCCAGGACTCAGGTAAGGGCCCCGAGGTCATCAACCCACTCTTCCAATTGAAGAGTATCCAGGACCCTTTTAGTAGCCTCTTACGACAGATACCGTGGGTGTTAATCTACCGCCCCCATCCACTAATGCATGACAAGAATTATTTGGTATTTGGATTTACTTCGTGTGGCGATGAAGGTGAACGAAAACGTCAGTGCGTTATGTGTTCGAATGAGTGTATGAAACCCGAGAATTTGACACGACACTTAGAAACGAAACACACAAGTAATATTTAAATAAACCAATCGATATTTTTCATCGATGTGCAGACAAAGAAATCAATTTTTTTTTTACAATTTGCTTTACGTCGCACCCACACAGATTGGTCTTATTGCGACGATGGGATAGGAAAGGTCTAGGAGTGGAAAGGAAGCGGCCGTGGCCTTAATCAAGGTACAGCCCCAGTATTTGCCTGGTGTAAAAATGGGAAACCACGGAAAACCATTTCCAGGGCTGCCGACAGTGGGGCTCGAACCCACTATCTCCCGGATGCAAGCTCACAGCTGAGCGGCCCTAACCGCACGGCCAACTCACCCGGTGACAAAGAAATGAACGTTGTTTATTATGTAGGTTCGACCAGTAAAAAGGCCTTAGCAACTTCATGTATTGTCAGTCATCATATCGTAAAAAGCGCGAATCCCCATATTTTATAGACAAGATCTTAATACTTTCAGCTGCAAAAGATAGGAGTCTGACAATGTTTTGTGAACATTTATTTTTAAAATTTATTTATGATTTTAAATGAGTACAAATGCAATGAGAGGTGAAAAAGAATAACTAAGGTACAAAAACATTTAAAACTAGAAGGGAACACAAGTGTAGGAACTTAATGCTGAAAGAGATACATTAGGAGCTAAAAGGAACACTGATCTAGAGAACATATACCATACATTAAGAGCTAAAAAGGATCAATACTCTACAGAAAAAACATATGAATATGTATGTTATGAGGTAGAGAAAGCTTGACTATAGGGAGTCAACGTGAAATATACATGAATACTGATAATTATTCTACAGATTTAAGATAAAACATATACAGGGTGGCCCACTTAAACCTTTCACCGCAGATATATCTGGAACAACAAGAGATATTGAAAAATGACTTTCACAGGCATGAAGGCAGGGAAGGGGCTAATTAAAATAAATACTATGAGCCAGTCAAAAACGTAGGAAAATAGTGTTTTCAACACCAACTTACGTTTTCTTAAATGGACACCCTGTATTATTTCGTGCGCAATCATTAACATGAAAAATCACATAAGTAATAGCGTTTGTTTCATCGCAATAGGTCAATTACATCCCGAGATATTGCAACGCGAAGTTGACGCTTAAGATAACGAAACGCGCAGCAGTTTCACATCCCGAGAGTCAAGCGCGAAACTCACGGTCCTCTTACTCGCGATATGATTGCCGTACTACGATGCGACAGGCACTGTACTTAATGCTATTTGCAAATAGGGTTTCCTGCCACAGCAAAAGGATATGTAAATAACGGTTTCTCTCTTGCGTGTTTTATTTACCTACACAATACATTGCAGTACCTGTACTGTACTAATTCAGAATGTGCATAATTCGTACAGCAAAGTTACTGTAACGAAATTCTCTTATTTTCATCCCTCTTGATAGCAGTGCAAATAGCATTAAGTATAGCGCCTGTCGCATTGTAGTACGGCAATCATATCGCGAGTAAGAGGACCGTGAGTTTCGCGCTTGACTCTCGGGATGTGAAACTGCTGCGCGTTTCGTTTATCTCAAGCGTCAACTTCACGTTGCAATATCTCGGGATGTAATTGACCTATTGCGATGAAATAAACGCTATTACTTATGTGATTTTTCATATTAACGATTGCTTACGAAATAATACAGAGTGTCCATTTAAAAAACGTAAGTTGATATTGAAAATACTATTTTCCTACGTTTTAGACTGGCTCATAATATTTACTTTAATTGGCCCCTTCCATGACTTCATGTCTGTGAAAGTCATTTTTCAATATCTCTTGTTGTTCCAGATATATCTGCGGTGAAAAGTTTAAGTGGGCCACCCTGTATTAAGAGCTAAATTGGATCATTGTTCTAAGACATTAATATAATTCCCCATGGCACTACAGCCATATGAGGCTTTGCCTACCAAGTGACAAGAATAAATAAATTCATGAGCTAGAAAGGTACCTTAGTCATGGGAGTTACGGTAAGAAAATAGACACGAGATGAAAAGCATCATTAATCTAGGCAAACAGCACAAGAATAAGTACATAAGAAGCTAGAATATAATATTGGTCCAGAAAGTTAATGTCAAATATACATTAAGAGCTTAAATGGATCATTATTTAAGGAAATGAATACAAGAACAGATATACAATAAATGAACCTAAAGTTAGGGAGTAAAAATATACCTGAAGACCTGAAATGGATCAGTATTCTAGGGAATTAACAGAATAGTAAATATCAAAGGGCATTGATTTAAGACTAATTTCAGATCATAAAGTTGACCGCCGAATTAATGACATTGATAATAATGATGAATATGAACTTCTATAAAAGAAAAGTCGTTTTATTCACTTGAGATAGACGAGATAACAAAGGTTTCAAACGAACCAATATTCCTTTGTAACGTCAGATAGGAATTTAATGAAGAAATTCATGAAGATATGTTATTTTCTAAGACTGTCCAACTCGTTCAAATGGAGAACATATTTTTAAAGTTCTCACCGAGCTCGATAGCTGCAGTCACTTAAGTGCGGCCAGTATCCAGTAATCGGGAGATAGTGGGTTCGAGCTCCACTGTCGGCAGCCCTGAAGATGGTTTTGCGTGGTTTCCCATTTTAACATCAGGAATATGCCGGGGCTGTACCTTAATTAAGGCCACGGCCGCTTCCTTCCAATTCCTAGGTCTTTCCTATCCCATCGTCGCCGTAAGACATATCTGTGTCGGTGCGACGTAAAGCAAATAGCAAAAAAAAAGTTCTCACTGAGTTAATGCAGGAATATAAAATTGGCTAGGAAAGATGCGTGGGTTTCTGTTCAGCCGGTGCACTTGCGTTCACCAGTAAGAAAAGTGGTGCTTTAACTGAAATCAATGACGTTGCTCCCAATGTTACTTTGATTATCTGTTTCATTCCCAGGGAAGACTTGACGGCCAAAGATATGTCATCTATTTTATTTTACAGTTTTGCTTTACGTCGCACTGACACAGATAGGTTTTATGGCGCCGATGGGATAGGAATGGCATAGGAATGGGAAGGAAGTGGCCGTGGTGTGAAAATGGGAAATCACGGAAAACTATCTTCAAGGCTGCCGACAGTGGAGTTCGAATCCACTATCTCCCGGATGCGAGCTCACAGCTGCGCACGGCCAACTCACCCGGTGTCATATAAAGTGAAAGGCGTGTTTTAAGGTAGCAATATAATTATAGATTTTATTAAGGCAATTGGTGGTGATTATTGTTTGAAGAGGAAGTACAACTAGGCAACTAGGGTTGTAGTAAGAATGTAAAGGAGAGGCCATATAAGTCTCCGGTAAGACCCCAACTAGAGTATGGTTCCAGTGTATGGGACCCTCAGCAGGATTATTTGAGTCAAGAACTGGAACAAATCCAAAGAAAAGCAGCTCGATTTGTTCTTGGTGATTTCCGACATAAGAGTAGCGTTACAAAAATGTTGCAAAGTTTGGGCTGGGAAGAACTGGGAGAAAGGAGACGAGCTGCTCGACTGAGTGGTATGTTGCGAACTGTCAGCGGAGAAATGGCGTGGAATGACATTAGTAGACGAATACGTGTGAGTGGTGCTTTTAAAAGTAGGAATAATCACAATAAAGTTGGAATTCAAGACGACAAATTGGATCAAACATTCGTTTATAGGGAGAGGAATTTGGGATTGGAATAATTTATCTAGGGCAGGGGCATCCAGCCTTTGCACGCTCGGCGTGCCAGCTGCGCTGCGCCGCACTCCGGCAAGCTGATTTCTGCTTTTCGTGGTGGGGCTGCCTGTCCTGACTGCCAGCGCGTTGGACCGAGTCAAGTTGGGATCGCCTTCGCACCAGACGTAATGTAAACAAACAACTGTTCTTCCAATGTGTTGGTTGTCCGAAACATGTACATTTTGTTCGCGTGGTTCTCCGCGTACCGGCACTTGAAGAATACGAGCTGAGAGACAGACATGTAGTCTTCCCCACCATCACTGCAAGGTCGTCTGCGCCAAAAGCACACCGGCGTGCAGCCGGAGGGCAAGCGCGCCCGGAGTGCTGTTTGGCTGCCTCTGATCTAGGGAGATGTTCAATAAATTTCCGATTTCTTTGGAGTAATTTAAGGAAAGGCTAGGAAGACAGCAGATAGCGAATCTGCCACCTGGGCTACCTCCCTAACGGCAGATGGGTGTGATGTCAATCTTTCTTTTCCATAGGTACTTAAATTTGTTATTCTATACAACTGACCACGATGTATTCACAACGACAGCTAACCTCGAACTGAACGCGCGAGTCAACACAGCGCCAGCTTATAACAGAATATGCGTGTGACGTCACATATTTTACACAAAATTTTGCCTTACTCTGAGGAGCTATTTCCAAATACAGTAGAGACAATACACGACACTGAGCGAGATATCGAGGGACAGCTATTGGAGCTCACTCTAGCGGATAGACCTGAACGGTACTGATTCTGTCATAAGAGCACGTGTATTTTTGTGTGAAGTTTTTGGTGTTATTTATGCGTTTTCAGTGAGTTGACATAATTAAATAGTAGCGTGTGTCATTCCTTGATATCTCCTCTCAACATGAGGGGAAAGGTATGTGCTGTGTTTGGCTGCAGTACTAACGAAGTAGAGAAAAATGCGCGCTCGTTCTTCAGGTTCCCTCGTGACAAGAACATGTAAGTAATATTGTGTTTGCATATATATATTCTTCCAGTGACAGAGATTTTTATAGTACTTCATAATCTTCTGACCTGCTCGACCCACGTTTTAACGGGCTTAAAATATAATACGCATATTTTGTTGTATAGTGCAGCAGTTAACCTTCAATACCGATGTGTTGTTGTAGGTGTGATCTGTGGGTTTTGAAATGTCACAGAAGCGATTTGGATAAAGTGTACAAGAAAGAAGGGGCGTTACGCTTGTATAAGAATTATAAGATCTGTTCAGATCATTTCCAGGCCAGCGACTTTAAAATTCCTCGACTATACAGCCAAGGGTATGTGACATTTTTACTCTAATTGTACGTAAATATTCCTCAAAGCATCACTATCGACAACATTTTCAAACTTTTCTTTCTTTTATCCCTCTTCTCAGATTAAAGCCGGGATTTTATAGATTTTCTTTCTGTTAGTAGGCTTCATGTTAAGAGGAAAATTGTCCAGTTATTAAATGTTAATTCATTGCATCAAATGTGTAAGGAATGTGCCGATATTTTTATTGACAAGTGTCTTAATGTGATGATACATTGTTTTTAAATGAGGAAAAAAGACACATCCAACCGTAAGATTTCAGGCAGGTATGCTAAAGCTAAAAAAGTAATGCCTAAATGAAAGATCAAGCTATTTCACAGCAGTCCATTTCACACCTTGTTTATATGTCTGATTTCAGTCTTTGAATAATAACCTTTTAAATAATTCTTCTTTCATTTATCCAGAATTGCTTTAGCAACTTCGAAGTTAATATCTCAATACCACTGTCTTTCTAGACGTAATTTATTTATCCATTTCCGTATATACATTTCCATTGATATTTGAATTTAGCGCGATTTGTTCAGGTCAAGTCACTAGGAGCGCCACCGTCGAATTGTCTCCCATTTTAGCAAGGCGAAATCGGTAAGTGTCGTGTATTGTCTCTACTGTATTTGCTATTTCCTGAAAAGTACGTTTCAGATTTTTTTGCAACATGTAGCCTCCTCTTTTATCTGCCAATTGAGACATGAAGCATAATCGTATGTTATATACTCTCAGTGATATACGCGTTCTGCTCAAACACTAAAAGAGTCTTAACATTTTCCTTCCCATATACCAGTTGTCGAAGAACGTAAGTTTACGTTAAAATTGAAGGGGTCCGACACTTCGAAAAATGAAGGTATCGACCAGACAAAGACATGGGCCACAAAGGGTTTGTATTCGTAAGGCTGTCGGGATAGGAAAAGAACAAGATTTGACCAAGGAAGATCGGATAGGACAGATGAAACTGAGGAGCCTGGCACAAGTAAGTGAAAACAATGGCAGGACTCAGCTCTAAGGGCCCTGCAGTCGTCACCCTACACTCCCAAGTTGAGAGCCCCTGGGGCCCCTTTTAGTCGCTTCTTACGACAGGCAGGGGATACCGTTGCGGTGAATATTCTGTGACAGGGAGGTGAAGTACAAACTGAACGAGATAGTGTATAAGATAGTACTACATCCGGCTATGATGTACGGAGCGGAAACGTGGTCCATTACGAAGGTGCAAGAAAAGAAGTTGGAAGTGACAGAAATGCGGATGTTACGCTGGAGATGTGGGGGTTCACTAGAGACGATAAAACAAATAATGAACACATTAGAGGAACAGTAAAAGTGGGGTGCCTGGGGAAGAACATTCAGGAAAGGGGACTACAATGGTATGCAGCGTCGAGAGAAGGAGTGCGTGGGGAAAACGACCCCAAAACTTGGTGGTAAATGGCAGAAGAAAGCAAGGAAGGCCTCATTTGAAATGGAGGGACAAGATATCGGAGAAAGTCTGGAAGTAAGTCTTAGCTAGACAGCAGAAGCAGACGTGCTGAGTCGGGTGTGCCGGTAGAGCGGGAGTGGAGTGCAAGTGGTGCGTGGAAGAAGGAAGACGGGAGTGAAGAGGAAGATGATTGGTGTCAATCAATATCGGGCAGTTATCGGAAGATGGCAGGGGCGAGGAAAGAAGGAAACAGCCAGGAGTGAAGGAGATAAAGTGGAATCAAGATTGAAGGGTGAGATGATATTGGTGGCAACGGTGATTATGCTACTGCTAGTCATAGGGGGTGTGGAAGTAAACCCCGGACCGACCCCCAATGGCAATATGAGCTGGGAAGATGTGGAGGTAATAAGGAGGGTGGTTAGGGAGGTTGTGGAAGAAGTATGCCCATTTGAGCAAATTAAAAATATGATGAAGGAACAAGTGAAAGAATTTGAGAATATGAGGCGATGGATACAGGGAAAAACATACGAAACAACGACCAAAGTAAGTATCAGCGATAGAGAAATAGCGTCACTCAAGGAGAAAATAAGGAACATGGAGGATGAGGTGGTGAAGCTGAAGGCTGTATTGAAAACAGCTGCCAAGAACGCAGGAAAAAAAATGCATATTTATATGTGGAGTGCCGGATGAAAAAGGAGAGGACAAAGTATTGACAATATACAAGGTTGTGGATCTCATACAAAGAAAGAATGAAAATTAACTTCAGTGAAGTTGATATAGACGATGTAGAGAGGATAGGTAAAACACAGGGCAACAGGCCGATAAAAGTGAAGTTGTTTTCCGCCCTGATGGCGGAAATAGTGATAAGAGGCGCGGATAACCTACGGAGCACAAAAATCTGGATTAAAAGAGACATGGGAAGAGAAGGGATGAGGAATATAAAATCATGAAACTGGGTTAGATGGTTGTGCGTAAAATAATATTTTCACGAAAACATGGACAAATTTATGTTATGTTCATTTACCGCACGATTAAAATTATTAAATTTAATAAGAGAGTTCTGAAAGAAGTTTTATACCTTCAGAAACAAACTTCAACAAACAATACCAAAATAGGTTAATACATATTTCTGTCATCAGGGAAACGGCGAAACCCGGCCACTTCCAGTCACCATTTTGAATCAATAACCTATGGTATATTACAATGATTTTTCTCATGTCCTTAGTGATAGAATCTACAGAACAGACCTAAAATTCTGAAACTTGGTTAGAGGGAAGGCTGCTGTGTCTCTACAGGGATCACTTAACTTTGCGGCTCATTTAATCAACATTGCATTTTTCAAATACGTTTTCCTTGCAGGCTGACTCCTAAATTATATGTCGTATTACCAATGATTTTTCTCACTCATATTCTTAATAACCATAGAATCTACTAAAATAATCTAAAATCACGAGCCTTGGTTCGATGGTTGTTCGTAAAGTGTATTTCCAAAACGAAAACAGGTTAATACATATTTCACTTATTAGGGAAACGGTGAAACCGGACAACTGAAGAGTCACCATTTTGAATCATTTACACATGAACAATACCGGTATATAATATAAAACATCAACGCAAAACATTACCGCACTGAAATTCTGGAACCTTTCGCGATCCAACTCATTGTGAGGTTGAAGACGGATGATGCCAACAAGACAGAATATCTGTATGCCAGTGAATTCCTATCCATGAACTACAAGTTGGAGAAGCTAGAGGTCCTGGAAAGAAGAATCCTCAGAAAAATTATGGGAGCTGCCCAAACTGAAAGCGGATGGAAACTCCGGAGCAACAGAGAAGTTTACCAGAAGGTGGAAAGAATCTCAGAGACCATGAAGAAAAGGAGACTGGCGTTTCTCGGATATATGTACAGAATGAACGCGAACAGACTTACCAAACAGATATTTGATTACTTCTAAGAAAAAAAAGACCACTACAGGACAGATTAAGGAAACAAAGAAGGATGTGGAAAGGTTAAGCATCTCGTAAGTCCAGCTCTTAGAAAGGAATACGTTTAGGAACACAGTGAAGAATTTGGAAGGTGTTCAAGTCGCAGGAAGAACTAAGAAGACCGGAATAACTTGGACAGATGAACAACGGAAGCAGGCCAGCGAACGCATGAAGGATTATTGGACATAGAGAAAACTCCGTACGAAGAGAACGAAATGAAATTGTAACGTGATCCTTAGTGGTCCATTCGCTTGTAAAAAACAAAAAAACAAAAAACCAACAAAAACAACTTTATCCTTCTTTCTTTCTTAATCCGATTACCCTCCACGGTTGGTTTTTCCTTCGGACTCAGCGAGGGATCCTATCTCTACCGCCTCAAGGGCAGTGTCCTGGAGCGTGAGACTTTGGGTCGGAGGGATGGAACTGGAGAGGAGGACCAGTACCTCTCACAGGCGGCTTCACCTGCTATGCTGAACAGGGGGCCTTGTGGGGGTTGGGGTGGGGGGTAAGGAAGAGGGAAGTGGCTGTGGCATTAAATTAAGTACCACCCCTGCATTTGCCTGGAGCAGAAGTGGGAAACCACGGAAAACCACTTCGAGGATGGCTAAGGGGGAATCGAAACTCCCTCTACTCAGTTCACCTCGAGAGGCTGAGTGCATCTCGTACCACTTTGAAAATTTCGTGACAGAGCCGGGAATCGGACGTGGGCCCCCGGGGGTGGCACCTAATCACACTAACCACTACACCACAGAGGCGAAAATTACCATATTTAAAAAAAAAATCTTCTACACGGTCACCTTTTCAACACTCGCTAATAATAATAATAATAATAATAATAATAATAATAATAATAATAATAATAATAATAATAATAATAATAATAATCAAAATTATGGCCCCACGAGAGAAAATGGAATGTGGATCAAAAGGAGAACAACGGACCTCTACTCATTAACTGACAGGGTTCACTGATGCTGTACGCAAGAGACGACTGAAATTCTATGGCCATATCTACAGAATAGACAGCGAAGACTCACCAAATGATTACTTAAGGTAATCAACTCAAAGAAGGTCAAAATAAACTGGCTAGAAGAAACTAAGGCGGACTTCCAAGAAATAAATATTACGGACGACATCAGAGAAGATCGTGGATCCTTTAGTACAATAGTAGCCAAGCACAAATTCGTGGAGAAACCTAAAAAGAAAACTGGCAGGAAGTGGTCCACAGAACGCAAGGTGCAATGAAGAGATTTTGGGGGGATAAGAAGGCGAAAATCATCAGGCCAAAGAACAAGTTCAAATGTGCTCTTTGAATGGGCATTTCGAAGAAATAATAATAATAATAATAATAATAATAATAATAATAATAATAATAATAATAATAATAATAATAATGGTGATGTAAATGTTATGTACTTCCTATTGTCTAATCAGTGTTTATGATGGGACACAGCACATTTCTCCTGAGAGAGAGGAGCTGTTGGTGTTTGTGATGTCGTATTTCTATCCCTATCTCCTCTGCTGGGAGTGCATTAGTTTATTCAAGTTTGGAGTTGGGATGTCAATGTAATTTGGTTTACAACGCCGTGAGCAGAGCTAATCTCAGTAATTCCCTTTCTTCTCTTCTCCAGACTTGTTACTGGACACACCACACCTATCCAAATGCCATATCATAAAGATCAGCTCGTGACTGCACTCCAGCTAATTCGCTTACACAACTCTCACCCCACTTCGTTCGACATGCTTTGGCTGGCAAAACAAAATCTTTGGTAATAAACACTCTGAAGGAATAAGGCGCTATACTGCACAAACATTTCACTCTCACTCGTTATGTTTTCTACTGCTGTCAACCAACATATTATGTGCACTCCAGTTTGGAGGTTGTTTGTGTGATAACTACGTAGTGAAAGGATGTTAAGCTATAGCTATTTTCATACAGGTAGGTCAATATATATTTCTGGGGACATGGAATGAAGCGAAATAAATGCATCTTTTGCACCTTTGTGTGAGAATACTGTATTTTGCCACCTTTTCCCTTCTATCTCATACTTCAGCACGTTTTCCCCACACATTTGTCTGTGTTTTTAAAAGATCAGACAGAATTTTTCTCTTCTTGAGCAGAGTTTTAAAATTCTATTTAATCAGAAGTCAGTAATTAAATATTAAAATATAATGTATGGAAGGATAAGAGAAGTAATAACACATAACCTAAATGAAAAAAATCTCAGTCCACACAAGAACAAACAGATTAGCTAAAGCAGAAAAATTAACATGGGATATCTACAAAAAGAAATGTCTATCAATAAATGCAAAAATAAAACACTACAACACAGTTATAAAACCGGAAGCTACATATGCAGCAGAAACACTTTTCACCTGAATAAACAAACAAAGACTGACAGACTTCAGAAAATTGAAAAGAGGATTGGAAGAACCGCATCAACAAAAAATACCAGAAGGATGGACAGTGGCGGATAATACCCAACAAAGTCGTGTACATAGAGCTAGAAACCATTGCAGATAGTATGCCTAAGAGGAGACTGGGATTCTTTGGACATATCATGAGGATGCAGGATTCGAGATTTCTGAAACAATTAGTACAACACAATCTCGTCCCAAAAAAATACCACAACTCTGCAGTCACCCACATGATTGTTACGTGCCGGTATGTCATACATATGTAATTCCTACATAACTATTTAAGTTAATTTATATGTTAACATGCTCAGATTACTGAATTTTACCAGCACTTCACCCCATCAGTCAGTTAACTGGACACCTTGGATTAGTAGCTACTGTACTTCCCTTATACAACTCTAATGCCACTTCGCTGAACATGCTCTGGGTGGCAAAACCATTTTTTTGGTAATAAACAGAGGAACGCAATCCGGTCACATGTTGCACCTGCTGTGTCACCAAGGACCATTGGAAACCGTCTGTTTGCAGCGGGATTGCGATCACGTGTGCCTCTGGCCAGGCTACCACTGACACCATGACACCGCCAAGCACGGCTACTCTTGTGTCGTGAAAGAGTCGACTGGAGTGGGGAATGGTTATTATGGGTAAATGGGTCAGAGAAGTAAGAGACGATCTGAAGGATATAGGCCTTACAACAGAAGACACCACAAATAAGATAAAATTGAATACGAAACTCAAGAGTACAAACCTTACACGAAACAAACCAACAACACGCATATTTTCAACCGAGGAAAGGGCACAAGGGTCGAAGCGTCTGAAAAAGTACTGGGAGGACCGCAAAACCCGAACAATCCCTTGAAAGAGACCTGAACGATGGACTGACTGAAGTGATCCTATGTGGTCATAAAATAATAAGAAGAATAATAAGAAGAAGTATAAGTAGTAGAAGAAGAAGAAAACCAACAGGCCAACGAACAAGTTCAAGCGCGCTCTTAGAATTGGCTTAACGAAGAAATAATAAAACCTCAGTAAGAAGGTCCAACCTGTAGCTGTGAAATCAAATTAAAATTTAAACAATTATACAGCAACAGTTTATACCAAGTTCAGTTAGTACTGGCTAGTGATGAAAACATCGAATGTTTTAAATTATCGGTAGACTGCCGATTGTGAAGCGTGACTATCGATTTCATTCGATAGTTTTCATTCGGTTTGAAATTGGTTGGAAAGTAGTAAAATGTGTTTTGTACTGCGGTGCTCGACTGCTAGAAGTCATTTGCTAGTAACTACAAAGATCGAATGTTGAAATCACGATTCTTGTATTTTACTACCGATTTGTATAGCATGTTTGTTTTGTTGGTAGTGAGGTAAGGGGAATATAACGCAATGTTCAGTGAAATGATTGCAAACTGAAATACGTTTCTCTGTAAAATAAGATAAAAATTCCCAATTAAGGTAATTGTGGTCATTAGTTTCATTTTAAATAAAATGAATGTTTGTATCTTTCCACAAGTTAATGAATGTATGATCATCTGTTCATAAAATAACAAATGTTAGGTCATTTCAGACGAAGGTTAGATTTACACCTGGTTCTGATGACATCCCAAACTACAGTAATGTGAATACAGCAAACGAAACTAAATGAAAAGGCAACATATTTTTCCTAGTACCACGCAATACTGCATATAAAAAGGCAAAGTCACCTCCGTACAGGCCATGAAGGCCCTTGGAGGAGTGGACGGTAAAGGCTTCCACCATTGTTAACCTCGGCACGTGATGGGGTAGAGTGGTTAGCTCTACGCCCGGCCGCCTTTGCCCCTAGCAATTAACCTGGTACTCATTTTTGGTGTAGGCTGAGTGAACCTCAGGGCCATATGCACCTCCGGAAGTGGAAATCTCGTTTCTTAAATTTTACGACTTCCTGACGGGGATTCGAACCCATGTCCTTCCGGGCGAACCGAGGACGCCTTTACCGCCTCGGCCAGGCAATACTGCATATATTACTTTGAAAATTATTCCATTCAGTTTATTGCAGCCAATGGACATATAAGAAGTAAATATCTTTCCACTTATTGTCACCAAGTTTGTATGCACTTTTGATAATTTTCATGTCCATTATTGACTGGCAAGCATTGGCATGATATTTCTCGCAGTGTTGTCGCAGAGTCTTAAAAAAAAAAATGCTATTTGTTCGGGGCGTCGACCTATAGAGATCTTTTGCCCCTACTTGCACCACGTGATATGAACCTGCGTGTAATTGGAATGGAGGAAAGTGTAGAGTGTTGAATGTGAGGCAAAGAACGTTAAGGACGATACAAACACCTAGTCCCCAGGTCAGGGATATTAATCATTTACAATTAAAAACCCCTGACCCAGCCGGGAATCGAACCTGCGGACGCCGGGTGACAGGCGGACGCGTTGCCCCCTACACCGCGGGGCCGGACTTCAGTTAAGGTTAATGTTTAATTATTTGAGGTTCATGGGAGTATATGGAAAGTATTTATAAAAACTATAACATGATTATTGATAAAGTGCACAATTAAAAAAGTCGTTGATCATTATACAAATTTGAGTCAGAGCCTGCGATGGGGAAATAAATCCTAACATATTATTTGCTTCATTAGTTTATGTTTACATCATAATTTGCGCCAGTCAAGGGGTTTATGCCAAAGAGTATAGAGTCTACTATCAACTCTGACTTTACTCCATTGCGAAAGAGGAGAGCGATTTCAGTGCCGACAAGTGCAAACAATTCGAATTTCCGATCCGAATGAAAAACCGAATGCAAACGGAAACAACAGGTTGTAACGGCAGTTGACGACTATCGAATAATTCGGTAGTTTTCATTCGATAGTCCCATCACTAGACTGGCATGTACAGGGCGAATAGAAGTACATAGTGTGACGACTTCTGCTGGCTGATATGTTCCTACACTAGTGATCAGCTGTCTCCGAACATGTGATTCGAAATGAGATCTGATGTGACTTAATTCGGAATTTATCTTTTAAATAAATTAATTAAAACCGTGCGTTCATTATTGTGATGTTTCAGGAATGTGCATTCTATTTACTGCCCGATGACTGTGTTTATGTGCTATCTATGTTTCGTTCAAATTAAGATATAGTGTTCCATATTTTGAAAGTAATATGTGAAAAATTCGTAGGAAATATTTTACATTTGGTAATGATTTAATGACATTACTTGTGAAATTGGTTCGGCAGTATCTTAACGAATATCTCAAACGTGTATGTGTCTATAGAGCTAAGCGATCTTTCATTAATTCACCACGAAATCAAACTCATTTGCAATTATCAATTATAACTTTAGAAAACACATGTTCAACTGTTAGTGTACATGCTACGTAATATGAATATTTTAAAACTCTGCAGTCACCCACATGATTGTTACGTGCCGGTATGTCATACATATGTAATTCCTACATAACTATTTAAGTTAATGTATATGTTAACATGCTCAGATTACTGAATCCTACCAGCACTTCACCCCATCAGTCAGTTAACTGGACACCTTGGATTAGTAGCTACTGTACTTCCCTTATACAACTCTAATGCCACTTCGCTGAACATGCTCTGGGTGGCAAAACAATTTTTTTTGGGTAATAAACACAGGAGTCCGCCTCTGTGGTGTAGTGGTTAGCGTGATTAGCTGCCACCCCCGGAGGTCCGGGTTCGATTCCCGGCTCTGCCACGAAATGTGAAAAAAAGTGGTACGAGGGCTGGAACGGGGTCCACTCAGCCTCGGGAGGTCAACTGAGTAGAGGTGGGTTCGATTCCCACCTCAGCGATCCTCGAAGTGGTTTTCCGTGGTTTCCCACTTCACCTCCAGGCAAATGCCTGGATGGTACCTAACTTAAGGCCACGGCCGCTTCCTTCCCTCATCCTTGCCTATCCCTTCCAATCTTCCCATCCCCCTACAAGGCTCCTGTTCACCATAGCAGGTGAGGCCGCCTGGGCGAGGTACTGGTCATACTCCCCAGTTGTATCCCCCGACCAAGAGTCTGAAGCTCCAGGACACTGCCCTTGAGGCGGTAGAGGTGGGATCCCTCGCTAAGTCCGAGGGAAAAACCGAACCTGGAGGGTAAACAGATGATGATGATGATGATGATGATGATGAACATGCTCAGATTACTGAATCCTACCAGCACTTCACCCCATCAGTCAGTTAACTGGACACCTTGGATTAGTAGCTACTGTACTTCCCTTATACAACTCTAATACCACTTCGCTGAACATGCTCTGGGTGGCAAAACAATTTTTTTTTTTGGTAATAAACACAGGAACGCAATCCGGTCACATGTTGCACCTGCTGTGTCACCAAGGACCATTGGAAACCGTCTGTTTGCAGCGGGATTGCGATCACGTGTGCCTCTGGCCAGGCTACCACTGACACCACGACACCGCCAAGCACGGCTGCTCTTGTGTCGTGAAAGAGTCGACTGGAGTGGGGAATGGCTCTCCGTTGCCTTCAGTGACGTTAGTAGGTCCTGTCTGTATGCAGGTGATGGACGTACACGCGTACGGCGTGGACTTGGTGAGCGGCTATTCTATTCCAGAGTGCATTCACCTACGACATCCCGGTTCTGTCCTAGGCTTCGTGGTGTGGAGGAGCCATCAGTTACAACCCGCGGTCACAGTTGCTGTTTCTACAGGGTAACAAGTTGTTGTCCCGGTGCTACTACCATTTCTTCGACAGGTAGGTACTGTTCTTTTTCAGCAGGACAATGCACGTCTACATACAGCTGCTGCGATGCAACGTGCTCTACATGGTGTACAAAAACTGCCTTGGCCAGCAAGATTTCCGGATCTCTCGCCAATTGAACACTTATGGGGCATGATGAAGCGGGAACTTTCGCGTTGTTCTCAGCAATCATCAAATTCTTCCTTCTCCATATCTTCTTCTTCCACACTCTCAATCACATCAAGCAAATACTTGTAACCATGCACTGAAAAAAGTTCCAAGTCCAGGTCTCTGTTATTGAGTAATTGTTTGACCTGCTTGATGGTTGCTGAGTCCGTCGAGTCTAGGGTACATATGAAGAATTTGATTTTTATCCAGGTTTTCGCACACAAAACTGCGCATCTTATCCATGCACCCCATCTTGCGGTGACAGACAACTGGGGAAGGTGAAGCCTAGTCACTTCTTAGTACAAAACTTGACGACTGGGAGCCTTTACGAGAATCTTCTTCAGAGCAACAACGGAGTCATTTACTCTGTTGTAATTCTCCCTGATACTTTCACAATACATATCACATGGCTGAGGTTGGGATACATGCCTTTCAGTTGTTGGAAAGCCGAAAACATGTAGCGTGCTTGATCAGTCACCACAAGCCTGACTTTTTTTTCAATTGTGTGCCCCTGGTCACAGGTTCATACTGATTGACTGGTTGCATTATTGTGCAGGAATTTGTCTTCTAGAGTTGGCGGATTTTAAAAAGCATCAGTTTGGCCCATTCGCCAGACAATGGAAATACCAACGCATCTATCTTTGCAGCTCATCAGTAGTTTCATCATGAATGATTCCCACATAATGTTTACCCACTGCTTCTTTTACTTTCTCAAAGACATTCTCATAAATTGGCTGAATGTATTTTTATCTTAGAATGCTCGCATCCTGTATTGACCTTTGCGTGTACTTCTCAAGGAATGATTTTGAGTGCAGGATTGTTTACCTCGTGGACTGGAATTTCCTGATTATACTAATGCCATGGCAAGAAGCCCGCCTCGTGGACAGATCGTTAAGGCGTTGGAGTCTAAAAGGTCTGACACCGTGGTTAGCCGCTTCGAGTCCCGTTGGTCGAAATGATTTTCACCGTCAGAATGTTCGCCGGCAGGGTAGGGGAGGTGGTGTTACAATTTTTAACCACTAGATTGCGTACCAAAAGTCTGGAATAAATTCCAAACCTCTCCGCAGTGCTCATATAGAGTGAGGGAATATGACGCCGTTTAAGGGGAGATTTCGTCCGTCGGATGGAGACATTAAGCGTTGAGCAGACCCCCCTGGTGCTATTCGACATGAGTAGGCTATGTGCCGGCACCGGGTTTCACTCTCTCCCTTATAACAATTATATATCACGGCAGTGGCGTATACTGAGGGCTACCAAGGCTATCAGTGAAGCCCAAACTTCAAATGCGAGCGATGGAAATCTAAAGCACATTATATTGTAAGCATATGACACATTGTTCCATTTGCAAACCTTGAAAACAATGAGAAAACACGTCGCACGTATTTCTGAGAACAAGGCTTCGGAGACTGATATTGCAGCCCAGACTCTCGTCCCTTCCCATCGACTCGCCTCACGCGGCTTGCTGCTGTCTGCCTACAGGCGCGGGGACCGGCGGAGGATAGCTGTGCTAGGCTTCGTTCCGTCAGATCGCCACTGCTAACTATCACCATGCGTTACTCATCGTATATACTTCCTCACCTCATCCTTCTGTCTTAAATATATAGATAACGGAGTGCTGGTATTTCACTCCCGTTTGCTTCTACATCCTTGTAGGAAGACACTGCAGGGCTGCTGTTATAGGAGTAATATAGTTTTCTTTTTATAGGTAGATTGCTAAAATGAAATGCAATCTTTTAGGTTTAGTGTTCTCTTTTGTTGGTTGGAATCGAACCCGTGATCATGGGTCGGACACCACCACTGATCTTCCGAGGAAGATAATTAACCATTGAACGATGGGTACGACCGCTGTAAAATTCAACATTGTTATTTAACGATTACGATAATAATAATAATAATAATAATAATAGTAATAATAATAATAATGGTGCATGGCATCTACATAGGCTTGGTGGTGACCTAATAAGGATAACATGAATGGCGAAGACGTCATAAACACCCAGTTCCCAAGCCAGGGGAATTAACAGTATGAGGGGGTTGATTCTGAAAATTGAACCGGGGCCGTCGGACCAAAGACAAGCATTCTATCCATTTAACCTCAAAGCTGGACTTCAATTTGCTAAACCTTCGGCTACCAACTCGATTGATCAGGTGTTGAGTATTGACGGTGGAAGAGGCCAGGGCAGTAGCTTGTGAAGCAGCCTTGACAACACAGCGGGCAGCTCCGTTGGCTGTTGGATGCAGCTCCAAATGCTTAAGGCTTGTTGTTCCCTAAACCAACTATCGAAAAGGGGTAGCCTAAGTCTAGTGGTATCCCACGTCTTGATACCAGCATACGCCACTGATATCACGTCTTTCATTTCATCTCATTGACTCCTCTGATGAGGTTGACGTCAGGAAGAGCATCCGCCCATAAAAACCCGCCACAACAGATCCATCTCATCTCATATCCGGTCCCGTGGAGAAACGGGACAAGGGTTGGAGAAACAAATAATTATTATTAATGTCATGCAAGATACGCACCGGACTCATGGAATGGCCGCTGCTTTTCAGATCCTGAAGCGGAGGCGTGTACTGTACGCGAACCTTTTCTTGAGCCCGATTTTTACGGGGTGAGGAGTAAAAAGGGAGCACTGCCGGTTCCGGTAAATACTGCCAACTGGATGAAAATGAAATCTGAATTGAATCGATAATATGATCGATCGATATGAATTTTCTAAACATTTATTATCTTACGCCAACAACTGTGTCACACATACATTATTTAACATTATATAACATTTCTCGATGCGAATCTTGTTCCTGGCATGAATTATAAGCGATTCATAGTTTGTGTTTCAAAGGTTGCCAATATGGATGTCGAAGATAAGCGAGGTCTACCGATTCAGCACTAGGGAGCTCAGGTGGTGGTGGTGATTATTGTTTTAAGAGGAAGTACAACTAGGCAACCATCCTCTATATAACACTAATCAGAGAGAAAAAATGGAAGGGGGCCGACACTTCGAAAAATGAAGATGTCGGCCAAAGGAAGACAAGGGCCACGAAGGGCGTGAAAATGAAAGACTCCCTAGCCCTCGCAAACCTAATAGCGTCGGGGTCGGAAAAGAACAAGAGTTGACCAAGGGAGGTCGGATAGGATAGATGAAAATGAGGAGCCTGACACAAGTAAGTGGAAGCAATGCCAGGACTCAGCTGAGGGCCCCGTGGTCGCCAACCCACGCTCCAAAGTTCAGAGCCCCTGGGGCCCCTTTTAATCGCCTCTTACGACAGGCAGGGGATACCGTGGGTGTTATTCTACCGCCCCCACCCACAGGGGGACTAGGGAGCTCAGGGCTCAAGGAAAGGTTCGCGTATAGTATCAGGGTCCTTTGCTTACGTTTCGACTTGCGAACTTCAATGTTCTTTACATGTTTGTTGTACTGGATGTGCGATTTATCCCGTTTCTTTGATGCTTGTCATCAGTGCCGGATTAAGGTGTTTGGGGGGCCTGGCCTATTTTAAAATGTGGGGCCCCTTCTTCGTAACAACACATAAGACTAGCATACTGAAGTCGTAATAGAACTACTTCCACTTAAATTGATGAATAGGAAAGTGTTGAAATAGACTACAATTTTTCTCTATTTTTCATGTTAATATTTCATAATGCCAAAACATCTTTTACATTTGTCTCGTCATCACTATCAAATCGATATACGAAACAGAACTTACGTGTTTTGGCACCTCTAGGATATTTTCCATCCATTTTACAAGAACATTACAGTTGTAACTTACGAATGGTTCAATAATCAGAGGTGAACTGGAAGTTCTCTTCCTGATGCAAAGATATAGTATAGCATGCGCATTCCACCGTGCTTTCCCTGTCCCCTCCTGCTCACTTCCTAGACCTCATACCCCTTCCGCCTCTGCCTGTACTCGCAAGCTGCCAGATTTAAATTTTCATCAGCAATAACCTTTACAATAATTACAGTAAGTAGGCCTAGCGAGGACTTGTGTCTCCGGACGGTAATTGATTCTAGTAGTGATGAAATACTAACGCGGACAGCTGATAAGAAGGAAGGAAGGAAGGAAGGAAGGAAGGAAGGAAGGAAGGAAGGAAGGAAGGAAGGAAGAGTGCATGTTCGATATTTTGCGAGCGTAAATATTCATATACATGCACGAAGGTGGAGCAGCAGGCGTTTTTGTACAATTTTAGGTTCGGCCAAGGGCCGGGGCCCGGGGCTGCAGCCCCTTTAGCCCCCCCCCCCCCCCCCCGTTAATCCGGCCCTGCTTGTCATTGTTTGCAATATTTACTTAACAGACGGCACATCGAAAAATGATCCATTATTTTCGATAAATTGCACCTTGAATTCTTCTGGAAGTGCATACAACTTCTCCTTCTCCTTCGGTATGATTTTATGTTGTGAAAAATACGTTCTCGTCTGGACTGGTAAAACTCTAACCCGGCCAACAAAACAGTCTATAGGTACAGTACATTCGTGTCCTCGTGGTACAGCTCTTTTCAGGAGGTGAGCTGCATGTACCATTTCAACCACATACCAGCCCTCCTGCCATTCTTAAAATTCTGGCAGTACCGGGAATCGAACGCCGGCCACCAAGGACGGCAACTAATAGACGCATACGGAGACGAACACGTGGAACCGTTAAATTCATTCCAGTACTATACTGAGAGTCAACTCAAGACCTTAGCGGTCCCTTTGATGTTAGTCAGACTTCTGGTCGGTAAAAAGGCTTCCGCAGCGCCAAATAGTTCCCTAGGTTTGTTACTTGTTTCTGAAGTCAGGAGCTTTCTTCAGTTTGGTTAGATATTCTGGTGAATTGACTTGACGAATTAAAATTTCTTGCCGTGTATAAATGTGGAAAATGATGTATGTTATTCGGGTTCGTTACCAACTCTTATATTTCATACGTAGATGGCTATGAATATTTATTGTTCTCAGTGGTGTATGTAGCAAAATAATAATTATTTAATATGATATTGATATCTTATTGCACTGTGTATTTAGTAAGCTTTGTTCGAGTTCATTCCATTGGTGATAAGTTCGCATAATATGTGCGACGTTGAAGATGGATCCAAGAAAACTGTTGGCAATGCTGGCTGCAACAGCGAGAGGACGAGTTCGACAGCCGTAGCGGAAGGACGTGTTCCTCTCGCTCGCTCTCTCTCTCCTCGCCAGGCGCTCTGTACTTTCCCAGTACTAGTCAGGCAGCTGTACTTGTTAGTACATCTTCGAAGGAGCATTTGTCTAAGCTGAGCACTTCTCAGTGCTCGCCTCTCTCTTTCAGGATTTTATTTCAGGATGACCACGGCGAACTTCAGGGACACTCCCTATAGCATGGCGTTGGCGAGAGGAGTCTACTACAGGGGAGGTCGCCTCTGCACAACGCGGCAATGGATGGAGGACCACCCAGAACCGAGGACACCGTCCTCACCGAGGGAGCAGGACGAGTCGCAGACCGAGGTGGAGACGGAGCCGCACAGGGACGGGTGCGACCCCCCCGAAGGCTTTTCCTTCTCTGAGGGCTACACCGATCCGGAGTACGAGGCGCTGCTCGTCTACTACAGGCCAGGTCGCCCTGTTCATTCCGAACGGGCCCTAGTCCTGGACAGAGTGCGGCGCCCCCTCCAGGGTGGCAGGAGGCTACCGACGACCATGTCCGTGGAGAGCTTTCTACCAGGAGGCCTTATCATAAGGCATCACGACCAGGAGCGGATGCACGACGTGGAGATGGAGCTCTCTACTCTGTTTCAGGTCGTCCGACTACCTGGGAGGGACGGCGTGCCAGGGACGAACGCCGGCGCCCTCAGGAGGAATGCTGAGCCGGAGACCAGGGAGGCCATCACCCAGACGCCGAGGAGGCTAAGGCATAGGGCGGTTAACACTGACCTAGTCCAAGCCACCCAGCCGGAGACCAGCGACGCTACTACGGAGGTGGAGCATGCCGCCCCCTGACGCCGCGACTGTGCGACCCAGGCTGAGCGACTCGGAACTGCGAAGTGGACGCAGACCGCTCCTCCAAGGGCCACCTCCACGAAGTGGTCACAGACTCAGGCCCACCAGGAAGGACCGGTCACCCGGGCGCAATCCAGGAAGGCGCCCCGGATGGCGGATGGCAGCACAGCAGTGGAAAAGGACGCCCCATCGCGTTCGGAGGCTGCCACCCAAGCCCAGCCTGCTATCGTGTCTGTCGAGCTGCAGACCTCGATGTGCGCCCCCCAGGACCGGGAATGCAGTCGAGTGTTAGCACCGACCGACGCCGCCGCCGCCAGCCAGGAGAAGGAAGAAGAAGGCGACGCAGCGGAACCGCCAGCTACCCCGGGGTCACCAGGCCGGGAGGAGGGCCACCAGGACGAGGCCTCTTCCCCTGCCGAGAAGACACGCCCGGGAAGAAGAAGAAGACGACGCCGGACCAGGAAGCAGAAGGCGACGCCGGCCCATCAGGAGATGGCCGCCCAGCCGCAACCCAAGACTGCTCCCAGGACAGCAGTCAGCCGAGGAGCCAATCAGGAGAGGACCTCAGCAGGTAGCGGCAGCCAGGTGAGAACAGAACGTCCCCCTCAACAGCTCTTGCAGTGTTTCCGCTGTCTGAGGTGGGGCCACCGTCAGGTCAGCTGTGGGCTCGAGGTGAGGTGCAACCGCTGTGGTGGTGATCACCACTACACGGCCTGCGCAGCACTTAGGGAGGCGCCGGTGTGCGCCAACTGCTCGAGGGGCCACCCGGCCTCCCATCGCAGTTGCCCTGTCTACCGGGCCATGGCGCGGGCAGAGAGGAAGGAGGCCCGGCGCCATGTCCCACAACCATCCAGCAGGTCCCCGCCTCGGCGGGCTTGGCCTCATTCTCCGGGATTGGAGACTGGGTACGAGGGACCTCAAGGGGGTCGGGCGGTGCGGCAGGCACTAGTGGCTATTGCCGCATGGCTCGGCAACCGCCACGGCCCGCGCTAGTCACAGCAGTGCCCAGAAGGACTGATCCCCTGAATAACTGGAATGGCGAGGAATAGGCTTATGACTGTGCATGATACCTATTCCCAACTAACACAATTACCTGGACCTCTCCAGAACCACATCCTTGCATGTGCTATCTACAAAATGTCAGGTTTTACATGTAGGCACCTTTCTATTTCGGCCTATGTGGTTTTGTCCTGACACTTACTACCTGATTACACCACTATTGATACCCACCACCACATCTGGCCTGGTAGCATGCTGAGCATGGGGACAGGCAGATACTCCTGTAGTATCACACTTCCACTCCTCCCTGCTATCTCTTTCTTCTTAGAACTAATAGCATGTCGGAGGCCATGTAGATTGAGTCGATGGTCACGCGGGGGGAGCGGGCTTCGGGGGCCCCCCCGAAAAAAAAAAAAAAAAAAAAAAAGGCTGCAACAGCGTGTTCAGTATTCATAATGGCTGCCAGCTGTGAGCAAGACGTGTGTGATGCTGTGACAACAGAGAACAAATCTGTCTAATCATTTAAAAGTGTCGGGGAAAGGTGCTGAAGCATGAAGTAGAAGGGAAAAGTGGCAACATGTAGTATTCTCACAAAAAGGGTGCAACGAATTGTGTTTATTTAGCCTCATTTCATGTCCTCAAATTCATATATTGACGCACCAGAATGAAAATAGCTATATTTTTGGAAAGGTTCTGCTCCTTAAAATCCCTTCACTAGTGATGAAAATGAAAATTTTTAGTGCCGGGAGTGTCCGAGGACATATTCAGCTCTCCAGTAGGCGACCTGCGTGCTGTGATGAGGATTTAATTATGATGAAGACGACTCGTAGATCCAGGCTCCCGTGCCAGCGAATTTGATCAATGATGGTTAAAATTCCCGACTCTGCCGGGAATCGAACCCGGGACCACTGTACCAAAAGACCAGCACGCTAACCACTTAGCCATGGAGCCGGACTCACTAGTGATGATTATTATTTTACCATCTATAATTTGAGAACAGATTATGTGTATATAAAACGGGGGTTCATAGTCCTACGTATGCAATCAATCAATCAATCAATCAATCAATCAATCAATCGATCAATCAATCAATCAATCAATCAATCAATCAATCAATCAATCAATCAATCAATCAATCAATCAATCAATCAATCAATCAATCAATCAATCAATCAATCAATCAATCAATCAATCAATCAATCAATCAATCACCTAACACTCATTCATCCGAGGAACTGGTGTCGACTGAACCGTTCGAACTAAGGCAACACTGCACAAATGGGAAAGAAGCGACTTCCCAATATATGGCGGTGGATTTTCATTACTGACTGTGACCGAGCGTAGGTGGTGGTGCTTATTGTTTTAAGAGGAAGTACAACTCGACAAACACCCTTTATTAACATTAATCAGACGGAAAACATGGGAGGGGTCCAACACTTCGAAAAATTAAGATATCGGCTAAAGAAAGACAAGGCGTGGAAATGAAAGTCTCCCTAGACCTCGCAAACCTAATACTGCCGGGATCGGATATGATAGAAAGTGAGGAACTTTGCACAATGCCGGGACTCAGCTAAGGGCCTCGTGGACGCCAACCCACGCTCTCAAGTTAACACTTTCAACACTACCATATTTTAACATGAACCCTGGCAGTGAGCTGGGTCTTTTTCGTGAATTTCTATACATTATTACACAACAGTGAAACATAATACACCGAGCGAGTTTGCCATGCGGTTAGGGGCGCGAAGCTGTGAGCTCGCATCCGGGAGATAGTGAGTTCGAACTCCACTGTCGGCAGCCCTGAAGATGGTTTTCCGTGGTTCCCATTTTCACACCAGACAAATGCTGGGCCTGTACCTTAATTAAGGCCACGGCCGATTCGTTCCCAAGTATGAAGGATGAGTTCTCCACCTTATCAATACTTTATTTTACATAGTGTCAATATTATTTACATAACAAGACAGTACCGGTTTCGACCTGTAAATAGGTCATCTTCAGCCGCTAGAGAACCTACTTAATAGCGACTGTACAGAATAAATACAACTAAAATTAAACAAGGATGCCATTAAATAAACATGAATGCCGCTATTCTAAAATTCCTTAACGTTAAGATATATACATATGGTACAGTTTTGGGGTTAAGGAGCTATTTTCAAAAGTTACATTTACTGAGGGTGGAATTGGATACACTTCTTAGAGTTTATCAAGAATCACTGACATTCAGGTGTCAAGTTGTCTGTGTTAAATGCCACTATTATGTCTAAAGGTTTATGAGATGTTTAAAGTGCACCGTTGTGCCGAAAATATGCGGGGGCGTCGTGTTCCTTAGAATAACAGGTTCAGCAACCAGTTCACGGACACATAGCTTATACTCTGTCTATATCACTGCTAAAAAATATGTTAGTGAGTGCCACTATTCTAAAAAATACTTAACATTAAGATATATGCATATGGTACAGTTTTGGGGTTGAAGGGTTTTGCACAGGCCCCATGATTACTACATATTACAAAAGTTCTATTTGCTGAGGTTGAAATTGGGTACAATTCTTGGAGTTTATGAAGAACCATTGACATTCTGGTGTCAGACTCAGATATCTAATGTTAAATGCCAGTACTATGTCCAACGACTATATGATTCCTTCCCATTCCTAGTCCTTTCCTGTCCCATCGTCGCCGAAAGACCTACCTATGTCGGTGCGACATAAAGCAAAAACATAGTACATGTCTGATTTTTGTATCATATGAAGTTGTCAGCTATCCAAAACGAAGATGTTAATCAGGAAGTACGTATCTAAAGTATTTTAATTATACTAGTCTTATAATATATAATTTCGTATGGCTATTTCTAGCCGAGTGCAGCCCTTGTAAGGCAGACCCTCCGATGAGGGTGGGCGGCATCTGCCATGTGTAGGTAACTGCGTGTTATTGTAGTGGAGGATAGTGTTATGTGTGGTGTGTGAGTTGCAGGGATGTTGGGGACAGAACAAACATCCAGCCCCCGGGCCATTGGAATTAACCAATGAAGGTTAAAATCCCCGACCCGGCCGGGAATCGAACCCGGGACCCTCTGAACCGAAGGCCAGTACGCTGACCATTCAGCCAACGAGTCGGACTAGTCTTATGAAAAACGTTAACAAATGTACGAGAAAAAACGTTTACATCCAAGTTTTACCAATAAACAATACCCAAACAATAAAAATGAATATTTAATATGGCTACTTAATCAACAAATACACACAAGTACATTTGAAATACAAAATTTACCTATATAGGAATAGTTTGTTTTGGTATAGTAGCTCTGAAAACATTGGGCGATGCACAATCGAACCTTTCTCCACCATCTACAGTACTTTCTTTTCGCGGTACAGGTGAATCTACAGCCTGCGTCTCTTCGTCTATACGAAAAAATAAACCCAAATTTCGGGAGAGATGAAGTATTTTTTTTATCGTTTGTATTCGGAGTAAAATAATGCAGCTAAAAGAACTTGCACTTGAAAGTAGGGCTAACGTAAGAAATGAAAATCTTCCCCGAACTATCACTTGATATGTTATCTGATTCATAAGCAGAGTATTCATCACTGTCATCTATTTCTGAACCCGCTTCTCCTGATGAAGTCTCCAAGATATCACTGAGCCGCGTGAGGACATGTTTGTACCAGTAGCGGCCGACCCTATAGGACTCCCGGGCGATGTCCTCCCTAGAGAACGAAAAACCGAGCTCGATAGCTGCAGTCGCTTAAGTGTGGCCAGTATCCGGTATTCGGGAGATAGTGTGTTCGAACCCCACTGTCGGCAGCCCTGAATATGGTTTTCCGTGGTTTCCCCATTTTCACACCAGGAAAAAGCTGGGACTGTACCTTAATTAAGGCCACGGCCGCTTCCTTCCCACTCCTAGCCCTTTCCTGTCCCATTGTCGCCATAAGATCTACCTGTGTCGGTGCGACGTAAAGCAACTTGCCAAAAAGAGAACGAAGTTCTTTTATTTTCCCTCGACATTTGAAGTCATACATTGGACTCGAATAATGCTAAGAAAATGACATTTCATTGTGAAACTGTAAATTCTCATCAATAAGGAAGACTGTTCGGCAATATCAAACTTAGGTGACTGACTTTCAGCGCGCAGTTCACTGCTAAATGTTTTCCGGTTGAAGATAAGGCACGGACTTTCCAGCTTCTGTCCGAGGACATAGTGTAGGTGAGGGGACTCAGAAGTAATAGGCGGAGGGGGGGGGGGGGGGTTGCTAGGGTGCGGGAAGAGGCTTTCACGTGCGCAGAGTCCGTAGCAGTGTAGCAGTAAAGATATCCTCACAAACCGCTAAACGAGCATGCACCAACCAAATTTCTATGGTCAAATACAATAAAATGAAATAATAATTTATGACTTCTTTCGCCCTATTATTTATATTTTAAGAAGAAAAGTAATAAATAGTTATATTGAAATGTAACATTTGAGACCAGGAATTTTGATTCAAATTGGGTCTCTGGCTTGCATCCCGTGTTTTGTGAGCGTTGGCAGCAGTGAATTAGTTTGTTTTCGCGCGGAAGAGTTGAATGAGTGCGGTAGTACTGATCAGTAGCAAAGAAAGAGTTGTGGGAAAAATTAGTGAGGCCACCCCCTACCCTCCTGAACTGAGAGACCACCGGCCGCTACTGGTCTGTACAGTAACACCGCTGACAGCGCGACATACACTGACTGACAGAGCAAATGCAACACCAAGAAGGAGTGGTTCGAAAGGGATGAAAGTTGGGGAAAAAACAGAGACGGCACGGACGAATAATTGATGTTTATTTCAAACCGATATGCAGGTTACACAATGCGCACGGCATCGACTCAGTAGGATGTAGGACCACCGCGAGCGGCGATGCACGCAGAAACACGTCGAGGTACAGAGTCAATAAGAGTGCGGATGGTGTCCTGAGGGATGGTTCTCCATTCTCTGTCAACCATTTGCCACAGTTGGTCGTCCGTACGAGGCTGGGGCAGAGTTTGCAAACGGCGTCCAATGAGATCCCACACGTGTTCGATTGGTGAGAGATCCGGAGAGTACGCTGGCCACGGAAGCATCTGTACACCTCGTAGAGCCTGTTGGGAGATGCGAGCAGTGTGTGGGCGGGCATTATCCTGCTGAAACAGAGCATTGGGCAGCCCCTGAAGGTACGGGAGTGCCACCGGCCGCAGCACATGCTGCACGTAGCGGTGGGCATTTAACGTGCCTTGAATACGCACTAGAGGTGACGTGGAATCATACGCAATAGCGCCCCAAACCATGATGCCGCGTTGTCTAGCGGTAGGGCGCTCCACAGTTACTGCCGGATTTGACCTTTCTCCACGCCGACGCCACACTCGTCTGCGGTGACTATCACTGACAGAACAGAAGCGTGACTCATCGGAGAACACGACGTTCCGCCATTCCCTCATCCAAGTCGCTCCAGCCCGGCACCATGCCAGGCGTGCACGTCTATGCTGTGGAGTCAATGGTAGTCTTCTGAGCGGACGCCGGGAGTGCAGGCCTCCTTCAACCAATCGACGGGAAATTGTTCTGGTCGATATTGGAACAGCCAGGGTGTCTTGCACATGCTGAAGAATGGCGGTTGACGTGGCGTGCGGGGCTGCCACCGCTTGGCGGCGGATGCGCCGATCCTCGCGTGTTGACGTCACTCGGGCTGCGCCTGGACCCCTCGCACGTGCCACATGTCCCTGCGCCAACCATCTTCGCCACAGGCGCTGCACCGTGGACACATCCCTATGGGTATCGGCTGCGATTTGACGAAGCGACCAACCTGCCCTTCTCAGCCCGATCACCATACCCCTCGTAAAGTCGTCTGTCTGCTGGAAATGCCTCCGTTGACGGCGGCCTGGCATTCTTAGGTATACACGTGTCCTGTGGCACACGACAACACGTTCTACAATGACTGTCGGCTGAGAAATCACGGTACGAAGTGGGCCATTCGCCAACGCCGTGTCCCATTTATCGTTCGCTACGTGCGCAGCACAGCGGCGCATTTCACATGAGCATACCTCAGTGACGTCAGTCTACCCTGCAATTGGCATAAAGTTCTGACCACTCCTTCTTGGTGTTGCATTTGCTCTGTCAGTCAGTGTATTTGGCGCGCTCAGCACCCGGCGCATGGAGTGCTCCGGTAGAGGCAAATGCAGTAGAGACAAAACGCGACACTGAGCGAGATGTCGAGGGACAGCTATTGGAGCTCACTCGAGCGGATAGACCTGAACAGTACTGATTCTCTCATAAGAGCACGTGTATTTTTGTGTGAAGTTTTTGGTGTTATTTATGCGTTGTCAGTGAGTTGACATAATTAAATAGTAGCGTGTGTCATACCTTGATATCTCCTCTCAATATGAGGGGAAAGGTATGTGCTGTCTTTGGCTGCAGTAATTACGAAGTCGTGAAAAATGCGCGGTCGTTCTTCAGGTTCCCTCGTGATAAGAACATGTAAGTAATATTGTGTTTGCATATATATTCTTCCAGTGACAGAGATTTTTATAGTACTTCTTCTGACATGCTCGACCCATATTTTAACTGGCATAAAATGCAATACGCATATTTTATTGTATAGTGCAGCAGTTAACCTTCAATACCGATGTGTTGTTGTAGGTGTGATCTGTGGGTTTTGAAATGTCTCAGAAGTGATTGGAATAAGGTGTACAAGAAAGAAGGGACGTTACGCTTATATAAGAATTATAAGATCTGTTCAGATCATTTCCAGGCCAGCGACTTCAAAAATCCTCGACTATACAGCTAAGGGTATGTTACATTTTTACTCTAATTGTACGTAAATATTCTTCAAAGCATCACTATCGACAACATTTTCATACTTTTATTTCTTTAATCCCTCTTCTCAGATTAAAGCCGGAATTTTATAGATTTTCTTTCTGTTAGTAGGCTTCATGTTAAGAGGAAAATTGTCCAGCTTTTAAATGTTAATTCATTGCATCATGTGTGTAAGGAATGTGCCGATATTTTTATTGATAAGTGTCTTAATGTGATCATACAATGTTTTTTAAATGAGAAAAAAGACAAATCCAACCGTAAAAGTTCAGGCAGGAATGCTAAAGCTAAAAAAGTAATGCATAAATGAAAGATCAAGCCATTTCACAGCAGCCCATTTCATGTCTTGTTTATGTGTCTAATTTCAGTCTTTGAATAATAACCTTTTAAATAATTCTTCTTTCATTTATCCAGAATTGCTTTAGCAACTTCGAAGTTAATATCTCAATACCACTTTCTTTCTATACGTAATTTACTTATCCATTTCCGTATATACATTTCCATTGATATTTGAATTTAGCGCGTTTTGTTCAGGTCAAGTCACTAGGAGCGCCACCGTCGAATTGTCTCCCATTTTAGCAAGGCGAAATCCGTAAGTGTCGCGTATTGTCTCTACTGTATTTGGTAGAGGTCATGGCAAGGAAAAACTACACTTCCCGATGACTGCTGCACTCTAGTGGACATCCGATAAACTACTACTTCCAAGCAAGGGACGGGAACCGTATGGCATACGGGCGCCGTCCACAGTAAATCAGTACGCTTTTATCCCGTACGCGCATGGTTCTGCCTCTTACAACAGGAAGGGAATATCGTGGATGATATTTTACCACCCCCACCCACAGGATGATCTGCTATCTGGAGACGCGTGGGTTGGAGTCCCACCATCGGCTGTCCTGAGAATGGCTTTCTGTTGTTTCCCATTTTCACTTCCAAGCAAATGCCAGGACAGTTCTTATACAGGGGTCACAGCTGATTTCTTCCGCCTCCTTACCTACAGTAAGAGTAATTTCATTCACCATAATTCATTTCATCTTCATTAGTTCCTCATCCGACCTTAAAACATGTCATCTAATTTAATCTCACCTCATCCCCGACTCCGTATCAGGGGTTGACACTGACAGTGACTGACATTTATGTGAAATTGCTCAGGAGACATTTTGAACAGGCTGCCTCGCCAAGAGCAGTAGAGTGACTCAAGAATCTGGATCTAACTCTATCTGCTCAGATGCAAATTATCTGTACATTCCGTAAATAACTGGAATTTCTCTCTTCATTGCATTGTACGATTCGTAATAACCTAGTGTAAGTCATTTGAGTAGGGAATGGTTGCTTGGTTATACTTTCTCCTTAAACCAAGCGAGTTGGCTGGATTCGGGAGATGGTGGCTTCGAAATCATCAGCTGCTCTGAAGATGATTTTCCGTGGTTTCTCATGTTTTAAACCATTACCGCACCTTCTCAATTCTAGCCCTTTGCCATTCTTATCCCCCTGTGGGTGGGGGCGGTAGAATAACACCCACTGTATCCCCTGCCTGTCGTAAGAGGCGACAAAAAGGGGCCCCATGGGCTCTGAACTTTGGAGCGTGGTTTGGCGACCACGGGGCTCTTAGCTGAGTCCTGGCATTGCTTCCACTTACTTGGCCCGTCTCCTCACTTTCACCTATCCTATCTGACCTTCCTTGGTCAACTCTTGTTCTTTTCCGACCCCGACGGTATTACGTATGGAGGCCTAGGGAGTCTTTCATTTTCACGCCCTTCGTGACCCTTGTCTTCCTTTGGCCGATACCTTCATTTTTCGAAATGTCGGATCCTTCCATTTTTTCTCTCTGATTAGTGTTATATAGAGGATGGTTGTCCAGTTGTACTTCCTTTTAAAACAATAATCACCGAGCTCGATAGCTGCAGTCGCTTAAGTGCGGCCAGTATCCAGTAATCGAGAGATAGTGGGTTCGAGCCCCACTGTCGGCAGACCTGAAGATGGTTTTCCGTGGTTTCCCATTTTCACACCAGGCAAATGCTGGGGCTGTACCTAAATTAAGGCCACGGCCGCTTCCTTCCCAGTCCTAGCCCGTTCCTGTCCCATCGTCGCCATAAGACCTATCTGTGTCGGTGCGACGTAAAGCCAATAGCAAAAAAAAAAGAAACAATAATCACCACCACCACTACCTTTGCCATTCTTACGTCGCCAGAACTTTGTGTGTCTGTGCGAATATCTCGAAACAATAGTCTAATATTTTCCCTGAAAGACATTTGAATTAAATTACATCTAAGTACATTTTATTGTATAATCCTTGGAGGAACAACCAGTTAAAATTAGACTAAACACTATTTACATACGTTCCTGATAATGAATGTTTTTGTATAATTTTTCAGTAGTAAGTTTCTCGTTCTACGCATCCACCGGGATACCTCCTCAACAAAAACCGTCGAGTCTCGTCGTAAACTATGATTATGACTGCAAATGGAAGGCCTGGTAGCCACCATTCGAACTTTAAAGGGACGGTATGGAGGACGGAATACATGCCTGGAGTGTAAACCACTATTATAGCCAGTGCGGTTTCAAAAACTAACCCGAAATTCAACGGCCAGTTGGTCATCCCTTGATGAATAATAGATAAACGACGAGTCTTACAGATAATCAAGTCTGCCCATTGGGTCTCCACAATGGCCACAAAGAACGCTGTGTGGCACGTATACTCCAAATACTCTCTAGCCTCGTAAGTCCATTCTTGACCGAATGAATCTTCCAGATCGTTCACAACTTTCGATTCCCAGTCTTTACGGATACCAATGAGTCTATCGGGCAGCCACCCATTTTGAGCCATCACGTAAAAATAAACAAAGAAACCCGCACAAGCTTGTATAACTCCGATCTGCCCGTACGCCATAGAGATAAGTCTACTATTGACAAGTTTATCTCTTTTGGGATTACGAGGTTTTCTTTCCATAATATCAGATTCTGCCGGTTCATACGCTAATGAAATAGCAGGCCATAAATCTGTGCCGATATTGATGCATAAAATAGCAATAATTCCCAACGGAAGTGGAATATCAGCAAGAATGCACACCAGGAAAGGTGTCATCTCTGGAGTGTTAGAAGTTAAGGTATATGCTATTGACTTTTTTAAGTTATCAAAAATAAGTCGTCCTTCCTCTACTCCTGTAACAATAGAAGCGAAGTTATCGTCTAGTAAAATCATATCTGCTGCCTGCTTGGCCACGTCAGACCCTGTGATACCCATAGCTACTCCAATATCGGCCTTCTTGAGCGCTGGAGAATCGTTCACTCCATCTCCTGTCACGGCTACGATAGCGCCGAGCCTCTGAAAGCTTTCAACAATGTTTAGTTTCTGCGTTGGTGACGTGCGAGCGAACACGATCTCGGAGTGGTCAGTTATAATTTGATCGAGTTCCCACTCTGCAAGGTCTCTCAGCTTACTGCCTTCCATCACCATAACATTCACTTCGGAGTGATCTACCTCTTCTATGGGAATACGCCGTCTGGCAGCCACGTCTTCTACTGTCTCACTGCCTTCTGATATGATACCAACTTGCTTCGCGATTGCCTGAGCCGTGGAAGGATGATCACCTGTTACCATGATGACCCTGATCCCAGCAGATCGACATTTGGCTACGGCATCAGGTACTCCAGCCCTTGGAGGATCTATCATAGAGAGCAAACCCACAAAACGCATTCCTTTCAACGGAAAATTCGGTTGATCTGCATTGAATTTAAAGTTAGGTGGAAACGAATCAAGAGGCAGAGTTCTGTCACAAAAACCAAGAACACGCTCACCAAAACTTCCAAGAGTTTGGTATACTTTCAAGAATTTATCATGTACGTCTTTTCCTAAAGGCTTTGAAGAACCATTCAAGAGAATGGTCGAACAGAGATCTATGATTCTTTCCGGAGCACCTTTCATAACAAGAAGATGTACATCATTTTCGGGTTTTTCAATACGGTGGATAGATATCTGAAATTTATTGACTGAATTGAATGGTATCTCACAGACTTTCGGGTTACGAGCTCGAACCTTCATGGTATTACCTACGACCTTTTCACCAAATTTAAGCAAACCGGCTTCTGAAGCATCACCAATAACCTCCCTTTTTACGAGTGGTATTTCATCTTGTCCTTCTTTGAATTCAGCTCTGTTACACAACATTACAATACGGCATAATGCTTGGAAGGTGGGATCTTTACGGTCCAACTTAATGGTGCCTTCTTCAGAAGTGTCTATGTCGATGATTTTGGAGTTGTACCACGCATGTGAGACAGTCATTCTATTCTGTGTGAGGGTTCCAGTCTTGTCTGAGCATATTGTAGACGTTGAACCTAGAGTTTCAACAGCTTCTAGATTCTTAACGAGGCAGTTCTTTTTAGCCATACGTTGGGCTGAAAGCGTTAGACACATTGTTACTGTCACCAGCAAACCTTCGGGTACGTTAGCGACGATAATGCCGATAAGAAAGATAACAGAGTCGAGCCAGCGATATCCCATTAAAAGAGAAAGTAAGAAAAACACAACACCAAAAAACAGAGCAACTCCCGTGATTATATTTATAAAATGATGAATTTCTTTGGCGATCGGCGTCTCAACTAAGCGTAAACCAGAAGTTAATTCTGCTATTCTTCCCATAACTGTGTTATCACCAATGCTTATAACTATACCTTTTCCAGTTCCCTCAACGACAAGAGTGGATGAGAAAGCTAAATTTTTAGTTTCTAAAGGATTATTATGGGTGGATTCTGTTATACGTCTTTGTGGTTCAGATTCTCCTGTTAGAGATGAATTGTCCACCATCAAACCGTGAGATTCTATGATCCTCATATCTGCTGGAATTTTATCACCCCCTTTGATAACCACTAAGTCACCAATCACAACTTCTTGTAAGGGAATAACTTGCTTCACTCCATCTCTAATTACGGTTGCAAATTCAGGCATCATATCTTTGAAGGAATCCATAATCTGGGAACTCTTCCGCTGCTGAAAATGAGAAAATATTCCCGTAATTATTACCACTATTAATAAAACAGATCCAAGGTACAAATGATCATTCGGTGCATCTACAGTCTTTCCTCGTTCCAGACCATAAGCGAAGAAGCACAAAAATCCACCAATCCACAGCATAATTGCAAAACCGCCGAAGAAATTTTTGAAAAATATCAGCCATTTAGGTATATCTTCTGTAGGTTTTAATTCGTTTGGTCCGTACTTTATGAAATTTATTTCAGCCTGTCTGGAAGTCAGACCATCTACGGGATGTGTGTCAAACTTCTGATAAAATAAATCCCATGGAAGCAGATGATCAATTAGCTCAACATCATGCTTCAGTTCTTCTATTTCAAGTTGGGATATAACCTTACTCGTACTTTGGTTAAGTTTCTTGGAATCCGTTCTGAACATAGTCGTGGAGGAAGTTATCTGTATGTCACTGCGAAGTAAAAGACGGTATATTTATCTCAATATTGGAGTGCAGTCACAGTTGCTATAATGATAAGAAAGCTCAGTACCTTTAAGATAATATAATTAGTTTACCGTGATTTTCTCCAAATGAGAACTGTCATAAAACTATTTTACTTCCGTTTCTCAGCTAAATATTGTTATTCCGTGTTTCTTCTTCGATCACAACAAGACATTAAGATAGATAACTCACTATTTGGTGTGGCTTTCAAAGTATGAAGATAGAATTGAAGATGGCGTTGCTGGAGACGAATAGGTTTTATTAAGGGTAATTGAAGTATAATATTTCCAGAACAATGTTCTTAGAACATCCAAGAGTGTATAATAAAATAGTTATCTAAAAATATACCTCCCATAGAGATAAAAGAACAGGCAAAACGATTATATATACCAATTTTGTCTACATTATAGCATTCCTCCCCTATCAGGGCTGAGAATATTTAAAATCAGTTTAAAGTGTAATCATCATCATATCAGGGGGGTGTATTCCGGCTTCCCGCGCATTTCGTAGCAAACGAGTCAAGTCTAACGTGATGTCACTGGGAAGATACAGTGACCTTTCAACTCGCCACTCGCTTTGAAGTCTTGGTTGTGTTACGTTTGTGGGTGATAAATAGTAAAGTCTATGTTATAAAATCTAACTTGCCGGTGTAAACACTTCGTTTCTCATTTAACAGGCAATTGGTTGCTTTAGTGTTCTACGTATTTAAGTAAAATGAGAAAAAAGAGAACTAACTGTGCCGTTGCTCTGTGTAATAATATTGGTTACAAAACTGAGGTCATAGTTTACCATCGATTCCCAAAGAATGAGGCACTCCAAAATACATGGGTAGCTAGGTGCAAACGAATTGACAAATTAAATATTAATAATGCAAGAATATTTCTTTCGGATGATTATGAACGAGACTTGAAAAATGAATTACTGGGTCTCCCCATACGGAAGATATTGAAATCGGACGCTGTTCCATTCCAGAAAATACCGAATTGACATGGAAATAAAACTGAGGTCCGCCTCTGTGGTGTAGTGGTTAGCGTGATTAACTGCCAGCCCCGGAGGTCCGGTTTCGATTCCCGGCTCTGCCATGAAATTTGAAAAGTGGTACGAGGAATGGGACGGGTCCATTCAGCCTCGGGAGGTCAACTGAGTAGAGCTGTGTACCAGAACAGAAATTAAATGTATTCTACACAAACATCATTAATAAATGATGTATTCGTTGTTTTGAACTCAAGGGTCCCTAACGACGGAAAAGCTCCCCTTAGAAGTGGTTATGGCCTCAAACATCGAAGTCAAGAAAACACTTTTAAAATATTTTTTGACATTTGCTCGAGTATGCGGCTGGGAAAAAGAAGCAGTCTCCTTCCGTTCCAGAAAGGGTTTTTAATATCCATAAACTCCCTTATTGGACTCTTTGGAGATATGAAAGGCATTAGGGCAAAGTACATTTTGACTTCCAGACTGAATCAGACTGTCTGGACAATTATTTTTCTAGACTTCGGGGTCCCACTCCTTTCGAAGTGAAAAACAGAATGCGACTCTTAATACTAACTGGAAACGCGAACGACATGCCTCTATCTCGTGGAGCCTCTGTTGCTCAGGACAGAAGTCAACTTTCTACATTTTCTGACCCTCTCACACCTGACGAAGGAACTGAAGAATTCCAGAATTTCCTTTCCAGCGAACTTTGCATCGAAGTGACTGACAACCCGTCCGATGTTTTGAGTTTTGATAGAAGTGAAGAAAACTTGCTACTTGATACTGACCTGAGCAGTTTAACGATTCCCAATGAAGATGTAGCAGACGATGCTTTAAAATACTTGGCAGGTTACGTCGCCTACAAGTGTGAAGACATTGACAGTTCGTTGGGAACAAAAACGGATATATCGTCTTGATCCGATACTATCCTCTGAACAAGACCGGATCTCTATCATTTCTAAAGGTGGCATCACTTCTTCTTCCCCTGAGTGTTTGGCTACGACAATGGTGTTTGAAGTTATTTTTGCTTCCTTCCACGGGCACTGTATTTCAAGGTGCTGCAAAGTAATGGAAACATTAACATCAACTATACACTCGAAATTTCCCGAAGTCGATAGGAAAATCATTGCCTTATATGGAAGGACAAGGACTTGCATACGTATGAGACATTTGAACAAAAAGGCCAAATGTGAAGCAATGAAGAGGAATGCGTAAAGAAGAACCCACTCTCCTTAACAGCCATAGATTACATTTCCTGCCTTAACATAAAGCCGGTGACAGTGTCGCTAACTTCAACTTTTGAAGGATATTTAAAACCTACCGTGGCAAAAACAGCCCACTGAGCGCCGTAGCCTGCTAAGTCGTGATAGACTGCGAAATCCTCATCCGTCTTGTCCAATGAAGAAGAAAAATGTTAAACCAATTTTAAGAACTACCTATTCATTGTATTATGATTATTAACAAAACACATGCCTAACTAAGGTTTACGAGGCTGACACATACATTATGCACTATAATTTGCCCTACGATAAATATTTTCTATTTTTCTCTCATTCATTAAACATATTCATGATTTAAATATGTGTTCCAAGTCAAGAAAGAAAAACATTCCAGTTTGAAAGCGCAAAAGAAACTATAAATATTATTTTGCATTCAGCATTTAATGCAAGAGAATATTACAGACCGCAGATGTATTCTTCCCGATGACGTCACAAGCCGCTGACCAATGGCAGCACACATGCTCGGAATGGCCTACCTGTAGAGTATTCTAAGTTCCTTGTCATCATATAACATTTACTTTGAAAAAGTTCATATCACATTGTATCAGGCTGCCAAATGAGTACGCGAAAAGAGTGGTTTTTCATTTATTTCAGTCACAAACAAGATTACCAAGTTCAATCAATCAATCAATCAATCAATCAATCAATCAATCAATCAATCAATCAATCAATCAATCAATCAATCAATCAATCAATCAATCAATCAATCAATCAATCAATCAATCAATCAATCAATCAATCAATCAATCAATCAATCAATCAATCAATCAATCAATCAATCAATCAATCAATCAATCAATCAATCAATCAATACTGATCTGCATTTAGGGCAGTCGCCCAGGTGGCAGATTCCCTATCTGTTGTTTTCCTAGCCTTTTCCTAAATGATTTCAGAGAAATTGGAAATTTATTGAACATCTCCCTTGGTAAGTTATTCCAATCCCTCACTCCCCTTCCTATAAATGAATATTTGAATTCCAACTTTATCTTCATATTGTGATCTTTCCTACTTTTATAAACGCCACTCAAACTTATTCGTCTACTAATGTCATTCCACGCAATCTCTCCACTGACACTCGGAACATACGACTTAGTCGAGCAGCTCTTCTTCTTTCTCTCCATTCTTCCCAGCCCAAACTTTGCAACATTTTTGTAACGCTACTCTTTTGTCGGAAATCACCCAGAACAATTCGAGCTGCTTTTCTTTGGATTTTTTCCAGTTCCTGAATCAGGTAATCCTGGTGAGGGTCCCATACACTGGAACCATACTCTAGTTGGGGTCTTACCAGAGACTTATATGCCCTCTCCTTTACATCCTTACTACAACCCCTAAACACCCTCATAACCATGTGCAGAGATCTGTAGCCTTTATTTACAATCTCATTTATGTGATTACCTCAATGAAGATCTTTCCTTATATTAACATCTAGATACTTACAATGATCCCCAAAAGGAACTTTCACCCCATCAACACAGTAATTCAAAGTGAGAGGACTTTTCCTATTTGTGAAACTCACAACCAGACTTTTAACACCGTTTATCAACATACCATTGCCTGCTGTCCATCTCACAACATTTTCGAGGTCACGTTGCAGTTGTTCACAATCTTGTAACTTATTTATTACTCTATAGAGAATAACATCATCCGCAAAAAGCCTTACCTCTGATTTCACTCCTTTACTTATATCATTTATATTGAACCATACTGTTCATGAGCCAATAGCATCGATTTTAGTATTAAGATTGGGATTACATGAGACCACCCACGAAGTCACTGTCTTATAGCATATTTCATAAATGAGTCCAGAGGACGCGTTCTTGTGTGAAGTGAGCTAGAGCGTCATTATGAGAAATCTCCAGAACCTCATTAAAGGGAGTTATGTCCCAAGCCAAGCCTCTTGATGAAGATTGGGGACGCTTCCCAAATCCCGGCAAAACTTATATTAGGAGGGAAGAAAGAATTAAATTAATATCTTTGGTTACGGAAGAGTTGCATTGGATTTTATACAAGAATTGCAACCTGCATAATTTCTGCTTAATTTTGATATGCATTAGGGCTGCAATCATAAATGCATTCATTAAATGGAGTACTTGGCGGGAGTTGCGCGGGAGAACGGCGAGTCGCGGGCGCGCGGATCCTGCACGCGATCAAGCGGCGTGATGACGCTAAACTGGATTATAAAAATAAGGCCGCCTGGCATATCAGTCTCATTCTTGGACCAGAAGGCTGCTTGAACGAGTCGTCATACTGCGTGTTGGTACTGAGACAACGCTTTGTCTTCCAGCTGCACATACTACTAGTACGACTGTACCTGCGAGGAATTACCCCAGCATCAAGTCAGAACGAGTTTTTGACATCATCATTGCGAGGAAGCCACAACCAGGAGCTGAAGCCAACACGACAACGGGCATCGATCCAGGAACGTTGGGTGCACCTGATCAGCGCGACGTCGAAGGCGACATCTGTCAACTATCTAAGGAGCTGTACGAAGGAGTCACGCAAGAAAGCTCTTTCATTTGTAAATAATTTAGTTTTATGTAATAAATCCCTGTTTGTTAAACTTTGAATGCAGCGATGTTTCTGTTAGATTTTTTTAAATATTTTAATTTAGCCGATTCTTACCTGATTAGTCACATATCCTAGTGTTTATCTTTATGTTGCCCATTTATCCCATGTTATCCCTGAGAAGAGCGCTTGTAACCGGCTGAGGATGGATGTGTGTTCAGGTAAGACTATGTGCACCAGCTCACGTTTGTGAGAGTACTTTCACTACTGTACTCTGGGTTCGAGACCGGCTTTCGCCTGGCCGGAACCTCAGAGTCCAGTAGGGCACAATATATACAAGAAAACATAAAGGTCCGATAATATTGCCTTGAGGAATTCCCCTCTTAATTATTACAGGGTAAGATAAAGCTTCACCTACTCTAATTCTCTGAGATCTATTTTCTAGAAATATAGCAACCCATTCAGTCACTCTTTTGTCTAACCCAATTGCACTCATTTTTGCCAGTAGTCTCCCATGATCCACCCTATCAAATGCCTTAGATAGGTCAATCGCGATACAGACCATTTGACCTTCTGAATCCAAGATATCCGCTATATCTTGCTGGAATCCTACAAGTTGAGCTTCAGTGGAATAACCTTCATAATCAAAGTGTGAAATAGCAGGTGAAGTGCTATGACAAGGAGGTGAAAATGGGTAAAGTACATCGCAAGGACCAACAGATCGAATAATAATAATAATAATAATAATAATAATAATAATAATAATAATAATAATAATAATAAGCCGAGATGATGGGCATGGACATTAATTACTGGGTGAGTTGGCCGTGCGCGTAGAGGCGCGCGGCTGTGAGCTTGCATCCGGGAGATCGTGGGTTCGAGCCCCACTGTCGGCAGCCCTGAAGATGGTTTTCCGTGGTTTCCCATTTTCACACCAGGCAAATGCTGGGGCTGTTCCTTAATTAAGGCCACGGCCGCTTCCTTTCAACTCCTAGGCCTTTCCTATCCCATCGTCGCCATAAGACCTATCTGTGTCGGTGCGACGTAAAGCAAAAAAAAAAAAAAAGTAATTATGTGAAAAGAACCATGAAGACAAAATATGGCGAAGTGAAGGTCATAAAGCAGTTTAAATACCTGGGAGAGATTATCAGTAGCAACGGGATGGATAAAGAGGCCATGGAAAATAGGAGACTTAAGTTGGAAAGGCTAAATACTGCCACCAAAGTCATTTACAACAAAATGATGATGATGATGATGCTTGTTGTTTTAAGGGGCCTAACATCGAAGGTCATCGGCCCCACAACAAAATGAATCTTTCCATTAATGCCAAACTAAAACATTATGATGCTGTGGTAAAACCAGTGATTCTGTATGGGGTGGAAACAGCAACATTAACGAACCTGGAAAAGCTACTAAAGATTGAAAGGAGAATATTAAGGAGGATTTACGGCCCAAGGGTGGTAGAGGGAAACTACAGATTACGATCAAATAAGGAAATATACAAAAGAACAGAAGACCTGCAAACAACAATAAGGAAAAGACAGCTGCGATTCTATGGACACATGGTTAGAATGGATCCAGCAAGGTTAAATAAACCAATTTTTAATAAAATATACTACTTGAAGAGCCAGGGGGGATATGCCAAGCAGATGAAGGAAGAACTCAAGAGGTTAGGAATTGCAGAAAAAGAGTGTCGTGATAGAGACCAATTCAGGAAAAGACTTTCCAACATAAAAGTTATTGTGGAAGAAAAGAAAGAGCGCAGAGGCGGAAGATGGACTGAAGAGACAAGAGTGCAACATTCTGAAAGTATGAAGGCACTGTGGAGAAAGAGAAAGGAGGACGGGATGATAAGAAGGAAGTGAAGTGGTATTGACATGGTCCTAAGTTTGGCCGGTTCGCAAGAAAGAAATAATAATAATAATAATAATAATAATAATAATAATAATAATAATAATAATAATAATAATAATAATAATAATAATAATAATAATTACTTAAGATGGACAGATCTACGCTTCGGCGAGGGGTAGATTGTGTAGGTCGGCGGTAGTGGTGATCATTGTTTTAAGGGGAAAGATATTCTTCGACGGGTTGCGGTAAGGCAAGCAAGCGATGAATTCCCTCCCTCTTCTGTCTCAACCGGGTCTGGCTATGCAACTGCACCTCCAGCTTTCCTCGCTGCAGGATTATGAGAGCGAGAAGTAAGGGAACATCCACCTTTCGCGGCTACATTACTCCATACAACCAAGGCCGTACCGTCATAAAACGTTTAACATCAACGACAACATCAGTGGCATTTTAAAACTGCAAGAGCTATTACAAGCAAGTAGGGATGTTCCCCCAACTCCTCGACAAACTGTACATAATCCATTTCTACAACCTGCGATTGCCTTAACATCGGCACTTTTACAAGATTATCAATTTTGACACATTTTGTTTTCTTCGACGATTCGACTACGAATAAATTGACATTTTTAACGTATGGCTACAACATCTACAACATTATAGGGTCTTTATAACATCCTCAACTTCAAGCTTTTACATAATATTTTAAAACTCTGCACAATAATGCGCATACGCGCTCCAATTATTTGTAACTTAGACTCTAAGGAAGTTCTTTAAAAGTCAACGTGTGTTTATGTCATGAAACTCATGTCAACCAGTGAATTGTTAAGGCAAATTTTATGTTAAGTGTGTGCCAGTTTCGATTCCCTTAGAACCATCAGTTCAAAACAAATAAATCAGAAAGGGAATCGAAACTGATTTTCATTTAATAAATGTTACACATTATACACTGACTGACAGAGCAAATGCAACACCAAGAAGGAGTGGTTCGAAAGGGATGAAAGTTGGGGAAAAAACAGAGACGGCACGGACGAATAATTGATGTTTATTTCAAACCGATATGCAGGTTACACAATGCGCACGGCATCGACTCAGTAGGATGTAGGACCACCGCGAGCGGCGATGCACGCAGAAACACGTCGAGGTACAGAGTCAATAAGAGTGCGGATGGTGTCCTGAGGGATGGTTCTCCATTCTCTGTCAACCATTTGCCACAGTTGGTCGTCCGTACGAGGTTGGGGTAGAGTTTGCAAACGGCGTCCAATGAGATCCCACACGTGTTCGATTGGTGAGAGATCCGGAGAGTACGCTGGCCACGGAAGCATCTGTACACCTCGTAGAGCCTGTTGGGAGATGCGAGCAGTGTGTGGGCGGGCATTATCCTGCTGAAACAGAGCATTGGGCAGCCCCTGAAGGTACGGGAGTGCCACCGGCCGCAGCACATGCTGCACGTAGCGGTGGGCATTTAACGTGCCTTGAATACGCACTAGAGGTGACGTGGAATCATACGCAATAGCGCCCCAAACCATGATGCCGCGTTATCTAGCGGTAGGGCGCTCCACAGTTACTGCCGGATTTGACCTTTCTCCACGCCGACGCCACACTCGTCTGCGGTGACTATCACTGACAGAACAGAAGCGTGACTCATCGGAGAACACGACGTTCCGCCATTCCCTCATCCAAGTCGCTCTAGCCCGGCACCATGCCAGGCGTGCACATCTATGCTGTGGAGTCAATGGTAGTCTTCTGAGCGGACGCCGGGAGTGCAGGCCTCCTTCAACCAATCGACGGGAAATTGTTCTGGTCGATATTGGAACAGCCAGGGTGTCTTGCACATGCTGAAGAATGGCGGTTGACGTGGCGTGCGGGGCTGCCACCGCTTGGCGGCGGATGCGCCGATCCTCGCGTGCTGACGTCACTCGGGCTACGCCTGGATCCCTCGCACGTGCCACATGTCCCTGCGCCAACCATCTTCGCCACAGGCGCTGCACCGTGGACACATCCCTATGGGTATCGGCTGCGATTTGACGAAGCGACCAACCTGCCCTTCTCAGCCCGATCACCATACCCCTCGTAAAGTCGTCTGTCTGCTGGAAATGCCTCCGTTGACGGCGGCCTGGCATTCTTAGGTATACACGTGTCCTGTGGCACACGACAACACGTTCTACAATGACTGTCGGCTGAGAAATCACGGTACGAAGTGGGCCATTCGCCAACGCCGTGTCCCATTTATCGTTCGCTACGTGCGCAGCACAGCGGCGCATTTCACATCATGAGCATACCTCAGTGACGTCAGTCTACCCTGCAATTGTCATAAAGTTCTGACCACTCCTTCTTGGTGTTGCATTTGCTCTGTCAGTCAGTGTATAAAGTTTTGAACGGTGGAACGTCCCTCGACTGATTCCGACTGTTTTATATCATGCTACTTTTGGATTATGTCCAGAAAGGTAATTGTTTTCTGGAGATCGGATAAAGGTACTTTTTCCCAATTAATTTCGATACCAAAGGTAGCAACACGACTGATTGCAGCGTAAAATAGTTTTAGTGCTACTCTTATAGACAGCTCACGGAGATTTTCAAATGGTATATATTGCTCTGTCCGCCTCTGTGGTGTAGTGGTTAGCGTGATTAGCTGCCACCCCCGGAGGCCCGGGTTCGATTCCCGGCTCTGCCACGAAATTTGAAAAGTGGTACGAGGGCTGGAACGGGGTCCACTCAGCCTCGAGAGGTCAACTGAGTAGAGGTGGGTTCGATTCCCACCTCAGCCATCCTGGAAGTGGTTTGCCGTGGTTTCCCACTTCTCCTCCAGGCGAATGCCGGGATGGTACCTAAGGCCACGGCCGCTTCCTTCCCTCTTCCTTCCCTCTTCCTTGCCTATCCCTTCCAATCTTCCTATCCTTCCACAAGGCCCCTGTTTAGCATAGCAGGTGAGGCCGCCTGGGCGAGGTACTGGTCATACTCCACAGTTGTATCCTCCGATCAAGAGTCTGAAGCTCCAGGACACTGCCCTTGAGGCGGTAGAGGTGGGATCCCTCACTAAGTCGAAGGAAAAACCGAACCTGGAGGGTAAACAGATGATGATGATGATGATGATGATATATTGCTCTGGTACATTGGCGCCAAATTTGGGGGGCAAGGCGTTTTCTGCCCACAAAAAATGATCTTAGGGGGGCAGCGTGCCAATTCCCCCCCCCCACTCAAATTCTCCTCCTGTATGTAAATTTCCCTTACGACGTGGGGTTTGGAAGTCTTGGGAGGCTTCTAAGGCGTTAAATTTGGAGAAGGTTTTATATCAAGAAATGAGATTAGAAAGCGGGCATTCCTTCAGAGAATTAAATTTCCCAATGGAGACTGTTTCGACGATACACCTAGTGAGCTTTTCATATTTCGTATAATGAAATTCATAATATACAGAAATAGGACATTTATTAAGAAAATGTATTTATGAAGCGAGTTCTATTTTTTTTACTTGTTGTTATATTTGATAGCTTCGCACGTAGAACATTCCTTCAAAATATTTACTATATTTATGAATCCAGTTCTATGTTTCTGTTTACTTGTGAATATTATTGAAAACTCCGTACATAAGACTCGTATTTGAGAAATAAGCTCCGTTATTGTTCTGTTTTCTGCTTGTTTGTGAATATTGTTATTATATAGGAATGTTTGCATTGATAGTTCTTCCTCATGTCACATGCCTGTGCTCATGTTAATCATGCCTTCCGATAATTACACGAAGAAAATGAAATTATTTCTAGCTGATACATGAACAATATACCTTCTACTGATAAGTCAAGTAAGTCCAAAATAGCCTTGAGTTGATATAAGTGAATTGGGGAAAGAACAGAATTTAGGCCAACATATCGGGGCAGTATTCGGGAGATAGTGGGTTCAAGGAGTTTATTGTGGTTTGCATACTGATCCCAGAGGAATTAGCTAATCCTAGTTCTTTACATTTTACAAGACAGACCAACACCACCTATAAGATATAAGGCCTGTGCATGGTGTCGAGATTAAAAGAATAATGGCGGACTGTTGAGGCAATGCCTTGTGAAAGTGATCCTTAATTTTGTCATACAAAATACAATAAAATACAATAATGGTCTACAAATGAGGCTATTGGTATCAAAAGGAGCAATCTCCACTTTTCGTTGGAAATGAGTTACTGTTATCGTTGTATTGTGTTAATAGCTGTCTATAAAACTATGTTGTTTGTCTTTTTCAAAAAGAACAAAATCCCATCGTTTCAGAGCCCGAAAGTACAGTGTGACTTTCAAACAGGACCATCTCCGCCATTTGTTGATGTCAACATGGACAATCTCCAGAACTACCAATCAGCTCTTTCTACTCACGCCATGTGAGTGCTGCCATATTGGTTCAGTTGAGTTATAAATTGAGACTGTCTTGCTTATGCATGCCTATTTTTCGGTTTTAGAGTAATACTGAAGGTACTTTCGGTGTTTTGAAAGTATATGAACGTGCACGAACATATTATATTACCAAAACAAACTGTAGCTTTTTTCACTGTGTTCTGTGATGGACATGCTACCGCAAAACGTAACACCTGTGTCACCCACAAAAGTGAGGGAATAGACTCACGATCACAGGAAATGGAAATCAGTTGTTGCAAAAAGCGGCAATAACATTCAGTCAGTAAATAATTTTTTATCAGGGAGAAATTAAAATGGAAACTTGGACTTATATGGACTTATATACTCTTGTATAGTCAATATCCATATGAACTGATCAGAACCTCAGGTCACTTTATTATAACAGCTATCCTTAGCTTACAGACTTCTCTTCCTTCTTTTTACTGACTATCTGAAAGATAATGTAAATTATTTAATTTTATTGTAGCCTATATTGAATGTATTGGTAATAAGATCGTTTGAAAATCTAAACTGATGTGTTTCGTGCTGGTGGTCTTCCATTTTTCAGTCTAGGTAATATTATTCATCACTTTTGTATCTCTTAAATAAATGTACAGTACATTATAGTGACATTCTTGACCTTTCAATCTAGTGTAAAGAAAAATAGTGTAGGTATCACAATTCTGTAAGTTATTAGCAAAGAGAACAATCTCCTTACATGTTGTTATCAAAAAGAGCAATATCCACGAAAATCTGAAAGTTAGTATCAAAAGGGACAATCTCAGAACTACAATTTAAAATACCTAAGTAACCATTAATTATATGGTAGGTTTTCTTTGATTACTCGCTCACAGCCTCTCTGTTGTGTATATAAGACAAAAATCACCAAGATAGAGTGAATAGAAATGCATTAGATAAAAAATCACTCCCACTGTAAAGTGCAGGAATGTGGAGATTGCTGCTTTTGATACCAATAGCCTCAAATGTTGTGTGCCTAATTATAGGGGAAACTACAGTTCTAACAGCAAAGTACAGATTTTTAGATTTCTGAAAGATGAAGATCTAAAATGAATGGATATATGTGCAACAAAGAGCTAGAATTTCGTTCCAACGAAGTATTCAGTGGTAAGTAACTAGATACTAGGTTATGCATTTTTTATTCGCAAATGTTTTTATTTCATATTGTGTTCATATATTCATATAATCAAGAGATGGTAGTATATCTGAAAAAATGGCTATTAGGTTAGACGGGATCTAACCTCTAACATGCATGGTGAAATTCATTCGGTTAGGTTAACTGATTGTCTGTAATTGCAGGTTTGTGAATTACATTTTAATCCGTCCGAAATAAGGAAACATACAGAGTTGCACCGTGAGGATGAAGAGCTTATAACTCTACCACTGAAGATTCCACGACTTATCCCCAGTGCTGTTCCTTCACTTTTACCAAATTGCCCAGCGTATTTGAGTAGTTCAAAAACGTATCGAGAAGGTCCTGAAGAGAAGAGAAGAAGAAGAAGAAGAAGAGAAAAGGATAATATCCAGGCAGCAATCGAGGAGAGTGAATTAGAATATAATTTACACAAGAATAGAATAACATTTTCTAATTTCACTGACCTGAAAGACGAGTTAAATCATCTGAATGTAGGTGAATCATGGGACGTACTTCACAAAGGTGTAAATATACAGTAGTAATAGTTAAAAATGTGTTGAACCCTGAACCTGAAATAATTAGTTCAAATCAAATCAAATCAAATCAAATCAAATCAAATCAAATCAAATCAAATCAAATCAAATCAAATCAAATCAAATCAAATCAAATCAAATCAAATCAAATCAAATCAAATCAAATCAAATCAAATCAAATCAAATCAAATCAAATCAAATCAAATCAAATCAAATCAAATCAAATCAAATCAAATCAAATCAAATCAAATCAAATCAAATCAAATCAAATCAAATCAAATCAAATCAAATCAAATCAAATCAAATCAAATCAAATCAAATCAAATCAAATCAAATCAAATCAAATCAAATCAAATCAAATCAAATCAAATCAAATCAAATCCAATCCAATCCAATCCAATCCAATCCAATCCAATCCAATCCAATCCAATCCAATCCAATCCAATCAAATCAAATCAAAATCTCTTTATTTGCAAATGAGTTGTCTACCTCGGTGGCAAATGGTACACTAAAATACATTATTGTCAAGCACTAAATATTAAATTAACAAGAGAAGAAAATTTTCCTATAATACAATATTATACAATTTACGCTAACAATTTGTTTTCTCATCCTCATCCTTATTTACATTTTTTTCTTTTTTTTTCTTTACCCATTCTGGAACCTAAGTAGCATAACGACCTGCTGCGTCTTAACCAGAGCCCCTTTAGCCACCACTTTTCAGAGTTCCTGAAGGGCCTTCACAGCTACCATAGCGGTCCCAGGGCCCTCGAAGTCCCCACTGTACTTCACCCCTACAGGCAGTCCCCTACTTTGGCTGTCCAACTCCTTAGACCAGGGGATGGAATTAATTTATTCACACACATTTTTTTATTTACATTAACCTGCACTGGTCGAATGCCCTCTAACATTTCATTTATTTTCTCTGTTGCTGTTTATTCTCTTCTTGAATATCTGTACAGATTTTGGAAAAGGATCAAACACTACCCCTGGTAAACTGTTCCACTCCTTCACACCCTTCCCAATGAATGAAAATTTACCCCAAACGCTTCTGCTAAAATTCTTTCTAATTTTATATTTGTGGTAAGCCTCTCACAGATATCTCCCCATGCTGCTTCTCCTGTATAGGCTCTATATAATCCTATAAGTCTAGTTTTCTCCCTTCTCTTACTTAAAGTTTCCCACCCTAGTTCCTTTAACATTTCTGATACACTACTCTTTCTCCTGAAATCCCCTGTTACAAATCTTGCTGCTTTCCTCTGCACACTATCTATTTCTTTTATTAGGTATTCTTGGTGAGGATCCCTAACACTGTTTGCATATTCCAATAATGGATGAACCATACTTAGGTAACTTTTCTCTTTTAATTCTTTGTTGCATCCTTTAAGTAGCCTCATTATGACATGTAACGATCTGTATGCTTTCCCAACAATGTCATCCACATGACCCTTCCAGTGCAAATTACTTTCAAATCTTACACCTAAGTATTTGCACTTGCCATCTTTTGCGATAACTACCCCATCCAAAGTATATTCAAATTTAGTTTTAAAACTCCTGTTTGTAAATGTTGTAACAGTTGATTTGCCTCTATAGTTCTATAGTTAGACCCTATCAATGAAACTTTGGGGTTAAGTGTGTACTATAAGAACATCAAATTAGACAGCATTGGTAATTTTCATTTCCCACAGTCTGTAAAGGACCTGGATGAAATTTCAGTGCTTCTTGAAAAGTTTGACATGTTAAGTTCTGAGGTTCACAGTGCAAACCGCACTAATGGCATTTTAGGTTTAGCAGCATACCTTTTGAAACAAGTCAGCATGTTAGAACTGAGACTAAAAGGACCACTTGAATTCATGATTGAACAGATTGCACTTTGGTCACTCGAGAGAAGGAGTTATAGTCCTTCCTTTCTGATTTTATCTTCAGTACTGCAGTCCATTTCACCCCATTGCTATGCATACCTCAGGCATCTCAATTTATTGTATCTGCCTCATCCATGTACCATCAGGAGGCTTTCTTCTTCTTTAAAAGTAGATCCTAGAATAGAACAGCATGATAACAATTTCCTGAAGTAGATAAGGGATAAATTTTCTGGCAATGATAGTGATAAGTTCATTGTGCTTATAATAGATGAAATTCATGTTAAACCATTAATGGACTATAAAAGTGGTAATGTTGGCCAAGCATTCGATGATGAGCAGTTAGCAACAGGTGCTTATTGTTTTATGGTTTCAAGTTTATTATCTGATTTTAAGGAAGTAGCTCACAGATTACCTGTAAAATCAGTTACTGGAGAATATTTGCATGGTGTACTAAGAAAAGTTATTGTAGGATTAGAGGAAACAGGGTTTAAAGTTGTTTGTGTTGTTAGTGATAATAGTTCTGTAAACAGAAAATGCATGCAATTATTTTCACCTGAAAATGAATTGAAATGTGTTCATCCGCATCCTGCTGATGAGAGCAGACCACTTTTCTTTGTGTTTGATAGTGTTCACTTGCTGAGATGTATTCGAAAGGATGAGAATATGTGCATGAACTTACCTGATTTTGAAGATAACAGTGCAGCGCAGTGTGCTTCTTTCCTTAAAACTAAGAAACTATATATGATCTTGAGCATGAAAAGTTCATAAAATATGGTTATGGTCTGTCTCTCAAAGCATTAAGTCCTTCATCATTTGAAGGGCAGAATGTAAAATTAGCTCTACCAGTTTTCAATGACAATGTTATAGAAGGGCTGAAAATATTAGGTGAAAAGTGTAAGCTACCATATTATAAAGAAACAGTTGGATATATCAAAATAATAATAGATTGGTAGGCTGTTGTCAATGTCAAAACACCAGGGGTAAGGCTCAACAACAGCTTAATGTGACCAGTCTCTTCAAATTCAGGGGAAGGGCTTCAATATTTGAAGAAATTCCTACAATGGCTAGTCAAGTAGAGAGATCTAGGTGGAAAAGGTTCATTATCATCTGAAACAATGGCTGCTTTGATATTGACAACTGAAGGATTGTTGATGTTGATAGAAAATTGTTTGTCAAAACTTAATTTTGCATATGTCCTGTTACAAAAATTTCAAACAGACATACTAAGGGACAGGTTTGGGAAATATAGGCAGCTTGCAGGAGGGCAGTACAATATTTTTGTGAGGCAATTGTTTGAAGTTGAAAAGAAGTTAAGGTTACTGTCATCACTGACTCTAAAGATAAGATCAATCGCATTTTGGGAGATTGAAGTAGACGAGTTCTCTGACCCGCCTCCTGAATCCTCTGCCTTTTTGGATTTTGATCATTCATTGTGTAAGAGCATAGATGTGCATGTAAGTTTACAGGATATTGAAAACTGCAACAGTTACATGCCAATTTTAGTCTATTTAGCAGAATATTTTTGCTATAGTGTCTCAAAATATTTGAAATGTGAACACTGTAAAAGAATTCTTGTTACTGAGGACTTCATTGATGCTGATGATGAGGCATATAATCTAATTAGAAATAAGAGTAGGAGTAGGCTTTTGTTCCCTGAAATGGTGTTATCAATGTAATAATACATAATTATCTGTTAGTAACAAAATTATGTACAGATTTTGAAACAGAGTTTCTTTTAGTAGGTTGCATGTGAGAGTACAATGAAAGTTATTCATGATAAAGAACTTTTGTGGGAGCCAGATATGTGTAATAACATACATCAGAATGTGTTTGTAGTAAACTGGTATGGACTTCAACAAACATTCTTTTGAATAATTATTGTAAGAAAAAAAAGCTCCATGTCAAAGAATCTATTGACGAGGAAGAAACGTGTTATTTGTCAACAGAACTGAATTTCATGCAAATCTGCATTTATGTAAATAAGTGTTTTGTTGCTTTCAATTCTTTTTCTTTTGTGGGTGGGGGACAAAACAAAACATTTATTATGAACTTCGGTATTCTGCCATTCCCTTAATTCTTGAACCTCACCTGAGTATTAATTAGAAACCGTGTGTATCAACTATCCCTGATTTTTTCATAAATAGGTTTTTGAAGGCGTAAGTGACTTTTACATGAAAGAATGAGGGTTTGGGGTAATTATTTTGAGATTTAAGTACCAGATCAATTAAAACATATGGTAAGATGCCATAGTGGCATTATGATGGTTGCCTCTATTGTCAGCCATCTTGGTTTTGTGCTCAGGCCTTATATATCTAGTGGTGTTGGACAGACCTAGCTGCACAATGTTAAAATCTTGGCAAGGACAGGGCTAAATCCTGCCACCTACCGGCAGAAAGCCGGGACAGCTGTGCCCACTATTTTGGCTTGAAAAGATCTGCATTTCACGGCCTTGTGAAATATAACCAAAGATTAGTAGTGGTGCAACATGTTAATGACAATACCACGGTAAAAATGTTTTACCACGGTTTCATGCCTGATATTTACCGATAATGGTGCGCCCGGGCATAAGTGGTAAGTAATCTACAGGATGTATCCGTGATGATCTTGCAAACTTTGAGGGACGATGGAGGACGGCATATGGATCAGTTTGAGACAAAGAACCGTCGTCCGGAAACGATCGAGTCACAAGTTATTAATAATACAACTTGTTTAACGTCCGTCCGTTCTTAACAGACGCCGGGGTGTAGGAATTTCGTCCCGCAGTAGTTATTTAACGCGCCGGAAGCCAACGGCATTGGGTTGTCACCTTTAAACAACCTTAAAAGCCACCTTGGGATTAGTAGACTAACGCCGTATCCACCGGGGATATTCGAACGGGTACGACACAAATTTGTGTGACGATGGCATGCCTGCATTGACGCAGGGGACGCCATTTTGAACATTTGTAAATGGAGCAGCTTGTGAAACATATGCAGATAAACGAGCTTAAAATCAATCAATCAATCAATCAATCAATCAATCAATCAATCAATCAATCAATCAATCAATCAATCAATCAATCAATCAATCAATACTAATCTGCATTCAGGGCAGTCGCCCAGGTGGCAGATTCCCAATCTGTTGTTTTCCTAGCATTTTCTTAAATGATTGCAAAGAAATTGGAAATTTATTGAACATCTCCCTGGGTAAGTTATTTCAATCCCTAACTCCCCTTCCTATAAATGAATATTTGCCCCAATTTGTCCTCTTGAATTCCAACTTTATCTTCATATTGTGATATATCCTACTTTTAAAGACACCACTCAAACATATTCGTCTACTGATGTCATTCCACGCCATCTCTCCACTGACAGCTCGGAACATACCACTTAGTCGAGCAGCTCGTCTCCTTTCTCCCAAGTCTTCCCAGCCTAAACTTTGCAATATTTTTGTAACGCTACTCTTTTGTTGGAAAACATCCAGAACAAATCGAGCTGCTTTTCTTTGGATTTTTCCCAGGTCTTGAATCAAGTAGTCCTGATGAGGATCGCATACACTGGAACCATACTGTAGTTGGGGTCTAACCAGAGACTTATATGCCCTATACTTTACATGCTTACTACAACCCCTAAATACCCTCATAACCATGTGCAGAGATCTGTATCCTTTATTTACAATCATATTTATGTGATTACCCCAATGAAGATCTTTCCTTATATTAACACCTAGGTACTTACAATGATTCCCAAAAGAAACTTTCACCCCATCAATGCAGTAATTAAAACTGAGAGGACTTTTCCTATTTGTGAAACAACCTGACTTTTAACCCTGTTTTCCATCATACCATTGCCTACTTACTGTCCATCTCACAGCATTATTGAGTTTTGGAGTTGGTCACAATCTTGTAACTTATTTATTACTTTGTACAGAATAACATCATCTGCCAAAAGCCTTATATCTGATTCAATTTCTTTACACATATCATTGATATATAAGAAAACATAAAGGTCCAATAATACTGCCTCAAGTATTTTCCCTCTTAATTATTACAGGGACAGATAAAGCTTCACCTACTCTAATGCTCTGAGTTCTGTTTTCTAGAAATATAGCCATCCATTCAGTCACACTTATGTCAAATCCATTTGCACTCATTTCTTGTCAGTAGTCTCCCATGATCCACCCTATCAAATGCCTTAGATAGGTCAATCGCGATACAGTCCATTTGACCTCCTGAATCCAGGATATCTGGTATATCTTGCTGGAATTCTACAAGTTGAGCTTCAGTGGAATAATCTTTCCTAAAACCAAACTGCCTTCCATCAAACCAGTTATTAATTTCGCAAACATGTCTGATATAATCAGAAAGAATACTTTCCCGAAGCTTACATGCAATGTGTCAAACTGACTGGCCTATAATTTTCAGCTTTATGTCTATCACCCTTTCCTTTATACAAAGGGGCTACTATATCAACTCTACATTCATTTGGTATAGCTCCTTCATGAAAACAATAATCAAATAAGTAGGCCTACTTCAGATATGGTAATATATTCCAACCTATTGTCTTTAGTATATCACCCGAAACCTTATCAATTCCAGCTGCTTTTCTAGTTTTCAAATTTTGTATCTTACTGTAAATGTCATTGTTATAATAGATAAATTTTAATACTTCTTTAGTATTAGTCACCTCCTCTATCTGGACATTATCCTTGTAACCAACAATCTTTACATACTGCTGACTGAATACTTCTGCCTTTTGAAGATCCTCACATACACACTCCCCTTGTTCATTAATGATTCCTGGAATGTCCTTCTTTGAACCTGTTTCTGCCTTAAAGTACCTATACATACTCTTCCATTTTTCACTGAAATATGTATGACCGCCAATTATGCTTACCATCATGTTATCCTTAGCTGACGTCTTTGCTAGATTCAGTTTCCTAGTAAGTTCCTTCAGTTTCATTGCACAGCCATTTCTAACTCTATTTCTTTCCAACCTGCACCTCCTGCTTAGTCTCTTTACTTCTCTGTGTCAAATGGACTTTTTTCCGCCCTTCAAAAATCCGACTACCTCTGCCAGGTTTGTCGGCCTCCGGATCCCAAGATAGCGGGTTCAAACCTGGCAGAGGTAGTTGGATTTTTGAAGGGCGGAAAAAACTCCATTTGACATTCCATGTCGTACGATGACGGCATGTAAAAGATCTCTGGTGACCCATTTGGTGTTTACCCGACAAAATTCATTAAATATCAGCCATAGACGCCCAAGAGAGTTTCGGTTTACTTGGTCTGCCATCTATTGGGCCTAGAGTAAAACGAAACGTCGAAATTGACGAGCAGACAGCCAGATGGCGTCAAATTGAGATGTCTGCACCCGGTAGCTGAGGCCATACGATTATTATTATTATTATTATTATTATTATTATTATTATTATTATTATTATTATTATTATTATTATTATTATTATTATTATTCTCTTATATTATAGTGGGTCTTTACCATTCCTTACCTCCCTTAAAGGTACAAACCTATTTTCACATTCCTCAACAATTGCTTTCAACCAGAGCCGTCTACATTTTACAAGCCGGAGTCATGTAAGTTTGGCAACGTCCAGCGGAGGCGGAGGCGAAGGCGCGGGAGCTATCTGTGTATGTTGATGTGTAGTGAACTTCGTGTTGTGTTTAGTTGTATTTTTCATGGATATGTTCGAGCATATGTAACAAGGTAGGTGACTGAGTGACATACGTAGAACCTACTATCGAAATACGTGAAGGCATGCCCGAATTTGGGTTATTAATAACACGTTTCGTGTATTTGCAGATGCCCAGAAAATGTTGTGTTCCTATGTGTCGTAGCAACTATGACATCAAAAAGGATGGTTATGTTACCTCATTTAGGTTTCCTTCTGATGAGGAATTAAAACAAAAATGGATTCGTCAAGTTAAGCGGGATAATTGGGAACCTGGGAAGGATTCAGTCGTGTGTATAAAACATTTCACAGATGATAGTTTTTCAAAAGGCAATATAACTGTACAACCACCTAAACGTAATGAACTTCTTCCTAATGCATGTCCAACTATTTTCCCAAATTTGCCCAAATATTTGTCATCAAAGAGTGTAAAAAGAAAAGATCCTGAAGATAGGAGACTTGAAATTAAGAGTAGGGAAAACAAGAGGAAAACAGATTTGGAGGAGTCAAAGCTTCAAGATGACTTAATAGCTAACTTTAATCATTTAAGATCCCTTCTTCATACCAAAATTGACATGTCAGTATGGCAGATCAGTATCCGTAATGAATTTCTTTGCATATACAGATTAAATCTGGATGATTTGCCAAATGTAAGTAATTTACTAAAAATTCACCAGGATATGCATGTGACTGTATATGTTAATAGTTATCAGGTGTCAGTCAAAGAAATTAAATGTTTAGCTGATGGTAAAATCTCCAAGTGGTCTCAGCTAAATGAATATTTATTAAATTATACAGGAGCCACTGCTAGTAGTGTTAGTGTTGAATGTGTACAAAGTAATGTACTTAAAATGCTTGACAAGCTCATAGAGTTTTGTGAGGTTAGCAGTGAGAGCACAGACTTCTCATCTAACCTTGTTTTCTTAAGAGAACAATTCGAACTTTGTACTAAAAGGAAAAAGAGTTACTCAAAAAGTACATTGATTCTTGCCTTTATGTTGAACTGTCAGTCTCATGCTGCTTATTGTTCTTTGTGTGAGAGTGGTACACTGATACTACCACACCCTAAGTACCTTGAAAAATTAGCAGCAAATTTACAAGTGTCACCTAATTCGGAAAAGGAAAACAGAAACTTTCTTTACCGAGTGACAAGGAATTTATCAGACATTGAAAAATATGTAGTTTTAAGTCTTGATGAAATTTATGTGAATCCCACTCTTAAGTACAAGAACGGAGTACTCATTGGTCAAGCCAAGAATAGTCCTTTACAAGAAGCAAGAACAATACAAGCTTTCATGGTGCATTCTGCATTTGGATCCTTTAAGGAAGTCATCTCTCTCACCCCAGTGAAAGCACAGTCCGGAGATATTTTATTTAACCTGACAATGAATGCTCTGATACTTGTTCAGAATACAGGACTAATTGTTATGTGCATAATATGTGACAACAATAGGATAAATAAGAATATGTTTAGCAGTATGTGTTCATTGTTAGGAAGTGAAAGTCCATATTGTGTACCAAATCCCCAACACAAGAATTTACAGATATTTCTCATGTTTGATCCTGTACATATATTTAAGAACATCAGGAATAACTGGCTGAATCAGAAATACAGAAACAAAACTTTTATTTTCCCTGTTTTTGAAGTAGATCAGATTATCCGTAAGGCGTGCTTTAATGATTTAAGGAACCTTTATGTGTACCACAGTCATGCATCCAACCTGATTGCTACAGCTTTTAAACTTAATTATAAAACGGTGTATCCCAACAATCTTGATAGGCAGAAAGTGTTACTTGTTGATAATCTGTTCCATGACACCACCATAGCTGCTTTAAAAACCAGTCAACTAGATTCTAATGCCACTGCAATTTTTTTTAGAAATTATTAGTAAGTGGTGGCGTATTGTAAACGTCAAAAGTGTAACTAAATGAATTTTCAAGAGGGACCACAATCAAATGCCTTTTACTGAACTAGATGATGACCGCATTCAATTTCTTCAACATTTCTGTGAGTGGGTAAGCAGTTGGGATTATTTAAATTTGGTTCATGGTCACTTAACAACTGACACTTCAAGAGCTTTGGTACATACCACAACTGTCCTGTTAAAAATTATCCAATTTTCATTTGAAACTGTGAAACCAAATTATTTACTGTTAGGGAAGTTTCAGAGTGACAATCTGGAAAGAAGGTTTGGTCAGTACAGACAGCTTAGTGGTTGTGACTACAATGTTACTGCACTTCAAGTTATAGAAAGTGAGAAGAAAATTAGGATTAAGAGTGTTTTGGGCTTGCACTCATCTAGGTATGGAAAAGTGAAGTTTGACTGTAGCCAGTTAGAAATGTCTGATTCCACCAAGACAGATGATATTAGGCTCAACATGGCAGTGATAAAAAAGTTCGACTCACTTTTATCATGTGACATTTCTGATGGGCATTTTGAGATGCCAGGTGTAATATACATTTCTGGGTATGCAGTAAGGGCAATATCCAAAAGGATAAGCTGTGACACATGTTTAGGTCTCCTGCAGTGCAATGAAACAGATGACCCCTATTTTGAAGAACTTCAGAGAGGTGGGTTAGTGGTGCCATCAGATTGTGTTGTGTGTGTCTGTGTAACAGTGACAGGAATGTTTACCTTGTTGGTGTCTGAAGACTACAAAAAAGACTACCTGGATTGTGGAAATCACAAAGAAGTTCTCTTCTCTCTATCCAGAGCTGCTTTAGGGAGAGATGAAAATCAACAGTTCTGGTTTGAACAGGGTAACTGTGGGCATGACAATAATAGTCTAATAGACTATTGTCCACATTTTGCAGCGTCATGTTGAATAATTATAGAAAGCCGATTAAGAACAAGAGTTATGCCAGCAGTGATGATAAAATCAGTAAACGAAGGAAGCTGTCAACACTCCATAAATATTGAGCTTGTGAGTACTGTTCTTTAAAGGGTTTTGTTTTTATGCATGTAAAATGTGTATTTCTAACTTTACTGAGTGCATTTCTTGATGTGTGTGTTTCTAAGTGTCATTTTTAACAGTGTGTATATTTTACATAACCATCATGTTGGTCTAAGTGCGCTGAATATCATTGAATTCAATTCAAAGTCGGACACGCCCCCTTTTCTCTCGGCCTCCGCTTGACAGATAGATACAGCGTTGCCAAGCGTACCTTCCGGCTTTAACTGTAGATGGCTCTGTTTCAACCCATCCCAGAGTCTGTTTACATTTTTATTTACCGTTTCCCACCGATCATAGTTACTTTTTTAAAAACTCCCTCATACCTGTTTTATCAGCCATATGGTACTGCCTAATATTCCTAATTTTAATACCTTCCTTTCTTTCACATTTATTTTTAATTACCACAAAAACAGTTTCGTGATCACTAAAACCATCTATTACCTCGGTTTCTCTATAGAGCTCATTTGGTTTTATCAGCACCACAGCCAGGATATTCTTCCCTCTGGTTGGTTCCATCACTTTCTGAATCAGACGCTCTACCCAAATTAAATTATTTGGCATTTGTTGGTCATGTTTCTTGTCGTTCGCATTACCTTCCTAATTGACATTTGGTAAATTGACATCACCCGCTACAATCACGTTTCTTTCTTTATCGTTTCCCACATATCAAATAATTCTGAATGAGCGTCAGCGCTACCTTTCCCGGTTTGTATACTCCAAAGACATCAAGTTGCCCATTATCTTTAGTGATGATCCTTACACCTAGAATGTCATGTTTGTCATCTTTAACTTTTTCGTAGCTTTCAAATTCTTGTTTCACCAGAAGGAATTCTCCCCCTCTTACCATTCCTATTCTATCTCTACTATACCCACTCCAGTTCCGTGAGAACATTTCTGCATCCATTATATAATTTCTCACACATGATTCAACTCCTATTACAATATCTAGTAAGAATATATATTGAATTACTTAATTCTTTATTACTTTACTTAATTTCTTTACAATACTTAACAATACTTAACTTTTGCCTCGATCGTTTCCAGAGTATGGTTCCTTACCTCAAATTGATCCATTTGCAGTCCTGAATCACCCCTGAAAGTTTGTGACATCATCACGGATGCAATGTATATAATATTTAAAAGGAATGGTGCTTTTGTATCGGTCGTGACTACAGTAACAAGGAAAAGCACTTTATAATTTTCTGTCACTTCTGTCTGTCTGTTTGTGTAGATGTATGTATGTATGTATGTATGTATGTATGTATGTATGTATGTATGTATGTATGTATGTATGTATGTATATATGTATGTATGTATGTATGTATGTATGTATGTGTGTATGTATGTATGTATGTATGTATGTATGCCACACCAGGTAAATGCCGGGGCTGTACCTTAATTAATGCCACGGCCGCTTCCTTCCACTGCCTAGGCCTTTCCTATTCCATCGTCGCCATAAGACCTATCTGTGTCGGTGCGACGTAAATCAAATAGCAAAAAAAAAAAAAAAAAAATTAATGTATGTATGCATGCATATACGGGCATCACGAGAAATTGGCTAAACAGTATTTAATGAAAAACGACATGTAAAATCGGCGAAAGTGGAACTACAGTCTAGGCTATAAATCATTTAATACATACTGCAATAAAATGGCAGTTTAGGGGAAGGCATAAAATGTAATTCTCAAATATCTAAGTTATTAGTGGCCCATCGATAAATACTACATAACTAAAATTATATAGAATTAAATTTCCGATCATTTATGCCTTATACATTTTTACCGTACTGGCTATTATAACTGAGAAATTCATTAATTTAAATTGTTTTTTCTAAGTCCATATCAACGCCGAGTCACGAGAAAACGGGCAAACAGAATTTAATGAAAATCGGTATGTTAAATGGGGGAATAACGCACTACAATCTAGGCTATAAATCATTTACATACTGGATAAAATGGTAGTTTATGGGAAGGGTCCTAAAATTTCATTATTAAATACCTATACATTGGTTCTATCGAAGAATACTACACATGAAAAGTGTCTCAATACAGTTTTACCGTACCGACTATGATAACAAAATTCATGAATTTAGGCTTTCGTTACTTAGCCCAAATCAACTTCACGCATTGCTAACATGCAAATATTGTTGAATCGTGTTAACTGGCGAAGTGTTTTGGGATGATTGTCTTAAGTGCGAACCCGCGTGGTCGTTGTCTATATCGGCAAGGAAAATTGTGAAGATGATTTAAATTGAGAAAAAGTCGTAAAGGAACGATTCCTTGAAGAATGACGATCGCTTGAGGAATAAGACAACAGGGAGTCATGAAGGAAGGAAGGAAGGAAGGAAGGAAGGAAGGAAGGAAGGAAGGAAGGAAGGAAGAACTCTCTTTACATTAGATGCCCTAACATCATAGAGTCGAAAGACAACTAATTATAAAAGTTTACGATTTCGACAGCTCATAACATTGATCAACAATAACATTACATTGAGCCGAGCATTGTCTGTTGTGATGTGCTTTGACGACCGCCGTCTCAATCCTATATAGAGACTGAGATGGCGGTTGCTTTGACTCTTCTGCTGCCACTCATCTCCGATAGATAGGATTACGACTGCGTCCCGAGTAAAACAGTCCGACTGAATACTGGCAGAAAGTAACTGGGGAATTCGATTACTGTTCTTTTCTAGCATGTCATTCCTCTGGTTCATACATTTTCTGTTAACTGTTGGTACGTAACGCACTGGTTCATCATAGTATTCCAGCAATTCGATCCCTACTCTGAGGCGCTGATTGGAATGGATAGTGCACAAACTTAACGGAATACGGCAGACGGCCACCTACCCTCTAACCTTTTCCGCACACGTCATTCTCCGATACAAATCTCCCGGCCTGAGAGACGGCGTCACCGTCTAAGAGGCCCGAATATTTTCGTAGTAGTAGTAGTAGTAGTAGTAGTAGTAGGAGTGTCACGGCTGTCTGCGGTCTGGCCATTCCGTAGTGAAGCACGGGCACATCAGCTACACTGCTGTGCAAACCTTAAGGACAAAACCAACTTTCGCATGTTGTGTCACTGCCAAGTAACATAGCTCGATGAAACTCGAACCATACGTAAGAAGAACTGCTACAGTATGGTACGGTAGGCAACTGAAAGGAATATACCATGAGACGAACAGAAATGACACTTTTATACAGAGACACCTGAGTCACTACGACTCTTGATGGTCCACTGGACATCGCAAAAGAAAGGGTATGGTTCTTAAAAGGGTGTGTGATCACTACGGACAGCGATGTATGCTCTGCAACATATTCCAATGCTGGCCACAAGATTGGTAATAGGTTCTTGCGGTAGGGCGTTCCATTCCTCCACCAGCGCGGTTGATAACTGCTGGATGGTCGTTGATGCATGTGGACGTGCTGCAATACGTCTGCACAACATGTCTCACACGTGTTCGATGGGATTTAAGTCGGGGGAACGGGCAGGCCAGTCCATTCGCCCAATATTCTCTCGTTCCAAGAGCTCCTCCACCTGCGCTGTTCGATGCGGTTGTGCATTGTCATCCATAAAAATGATCATGTTCGTCAATGTTCCTGGGTGCATTACATGTTCCCACCTCTCGCTAGACGAGGGTATGTCTAGAATCACTACTCAGACTGATTCTGCTTTCATCCGAGAAGAGCATGCGACTCCACTCCTCGTCGGCCCAGACCTGATGCTCTTGGCATCAATGCAAACGATGCCGCCGATGTGCAGGTGTCAACGGAACACAACGTAATGGTCGTCGGGCAAACAGAGTACCCCCATGCAGTCACCGTGCCACTGTGGAGCGTGAGATTAGGTGCCTTGCAGTCCTGTCAAATGTGGTTGCAATTGCACCCGCTGTTTGACGTGAGTTTCCTCTTGACTGTTGCACAATGTAGCGGTCACCTGCTGCTGTAGCTGACCGCGGTCGACCCCTCCTCTCCTTCGGGATGGTTCGGAATGCTCTCCATGCACGTGGAGCAATGCTGTAATACCAAACTCCTGATCAAACTCCTGAGCTACACTCCGTCACATTTCGTCCTTCTTCCAGTTTCCCTGTTTGAAATCATCCTAATGTTGTCTCCGCCACCACAGTGCACCGTAACAACTCGCTGATTGACTCACACTGTCTTTTCCCGTTCCTTCAACTGCCTCGTTTTTTGGGGCCAGGCCCATTTGGTGCTATTGTTTGTTTCTTTTTTTTTTCTTTCTTAATTCGTTTATCATCCAGGGTTGGTTTTTCCCTCGGACTCAGCGTGGGATCCTACCTCTACCACCTCAAGCGTGAGACTTTGGGTCGGGGGATACAACTGGGAAAGAAGACCAGTATTTCGCCCAGATGGCCTCACCTGCTATGCTGAACAGGGGCCTTGTAGGGGGATGGTAAGATTGGAAGGGATAAACAAGGAAGAGAGAAGGGAGCGGCCGTGGCCTTAAATTAGGTACCATCCCGGCATTTTCTTGGAGGTGAAGTGGGTAACCACGGAAAACCACTTCGAAGATGGCTGAGGAGGGAATCGAGCCCCCCCCCCACTAATATAACCTCCCGAGGCTGAGTGGACCCCGTTCCAGCGCTCGTACCACTTTTCAAATTTCGTGGCAGAGCCGGGAATCGAACTCTGGCCTCCGGATGTGACAGCTAATCACACTAACCACTACGCCACAGAGGCGGACACAATATCGTTTTCGTTGAGTAAACTTGTCAATGATTGAGAGTTGGTGATGTTATGGACAAGCATTAACAAATGATTGTATTCTAACGTTATCGTATTAACTTACAGAAATGTTTCTGAACTTATCAAAGCTGCTAAAGTGTAGTCCGTTACCTTCAATTACTGCTTTCTTTAATAGTGTGTATTTTCTACAGGTATATACCGAGTGAGTTGGTCGTGCGATTAGAGATGCGCAGCGGTGAGCTTGCATTCGGGAGACAGTGGGTTCTAACCCCGCTGTCGCCAGCCCTGAAAATTGTTTTCCGTGGTTTCCCATTTTCTCACCAGGCAAATGCTGAGACTCTACCTTAAAGGCCACGGTCCCTTCCTTCCCACGTCTAGGCCCTTCCTATCCCATCGTTGCCGTAATACCTATCTGTGTCGGTCAAGACCCCACACGGCTGGCTGAGCAGAAGCGTGTGACTGGGGAAGGTATGTCCATGCGCGTACCGCCATGTTATGGGCGCTCCTCAGCTCAACGAGGAGATCGTATGGAATTCATGCATTAACTTACATTTCGCACATATGAAAAAACACGCCCTGGTAAGTTAATGACAGCCTACACCGAATACCGTTTACACATGCAATAAATATACATAATAGCAAGACTGTGGTAATATTAAAACAATACTTATGTATAAAAACTGAACAAATGTTGCATACAATTCTCACAAATCCTTTGGATAGTCTATAGGTAGCGCACATAAAATAAAAGCCTTTAGCAGACTGAATAAGAAGACTGAAAATACACTACTAACAGCAATAAATACTTAATTAAACGCATATTTGAAATTCAGTCTTCGAAAACAGGCCTAGCGGTACCTTAAAAATGATCATGTCGCTCTGTTTATAAGGGTCGTGTTTGTAACTGGTATGTTCGGAACAGACACATGTAATTGAAACCCACGCTCTACACTTTATTGGAAATACGAACACATGTTCAAATGACAGCAGTCTACAACTTAAGTATGATTACAGATCATAAGGTAAAAATTGCCTGTCTCTCAGCAGAGTGGAGAACACATATATTTACAAACTCCTGTACCGATAGCAACAATCTTCAATATAAACAAAAAGGAAACCTGTGAAATAAAATCTTTCTATGAAAGGTACATAACTTATCATTCTTGTCTGACAAGTGATTACAGCAAATTTTACTCAATTCTCTGAAGAGATTTTTAAAAAGTAGGCTACGTGACTGCAGAAATCTTTCTATAAAATCGGATAATACTTTATCATTTTCTGAATATGAAATGCCGGCTCCTCGGTGTAGGGGTACATACCTACCTCTTACCCGGTGGCCCTGGGTAACCCCGGGCAGGTTAGGGATTTTTACCTGGATCTGAGGGCTGGTTCGAGGTGATTACCATTGTGGAGCTATATGACGGTGAGGTAGCGGATCCGGTCTAGAAATCCAAGCCTAACGGCCAAGATGATTCGCCGTGCTGACCACATGACACCTCGTAATCTGCAGGCCTCCAGACTGAGCAGCGGTCCCTTTGTAGGCCATGACTTTTCGGTCCTTTTGTGTCTTGGGGTTTTGTTTGGTTTGCTTGGGTTTGGTTTGGATATGAAATAACGTAATTTGAATAAGTAGAACTTAAATTATCATTTCTGTGTGATTTGGATTTAGTTAAATGCTGCCTGATATTCGTTACACCTGTGCTAGTCTGCCTCTATTGTGTATTTCTTAAAATGAAATGATTGCCTGGGATTATTTTGAGTTTCTCTGAGTGGTTTAGGCTTAAGTATGAATGTTATAATTTAAGATGTAAAAATCTCCTCATAATATTCTTAAATATTACTGACTTTACAACATTATCTAAGCAAAAATAAAAATTGAAAGTGCATTCTAATTTTTCTCTACCGGGCGAGTTGGCCGTACGGTTAGAAGCGCGCGGCTGTGAGCTTGCATCCGGGAGACAGTGGGTTCGAATCCCACTGTCGGCAGCCCTGAAGCTGGTCTTCAATGGTTTCCCATTTACACACTAAGCAAATGCTGCGGCTGTACCTTAATTAAGGCCACGGCTGCTTCCTTCCAACTCGTAGGCCTTTCCTATCCTATCTTCGCAATAAGACCTATCTGTGTCGGTGCGACGTAAAGCCACAAGCAAAAAAAAATTTCTCTAATATGGGGACCATGTTTACACCAGAAAGAAAATAAAAATGAAGTTGAATGTTAAGCAATTGCAAGAAGATTAATATCATAGTTAAACATTTATTTTGATTAACGTTTTCTAATGCAGACTAGGATTGATAGGACTGTAATGAGCTTTATATAGAATTTGTATTTTCAGATTTTTCTGGGATAGTGTATTAATAATTGCATTCTTTTATTATAAAGCAAGTGTGAAGAAATTGAGAACTTAAGACACATGATACCAATAAATCATTTTTCAGATAATTGCTAATAATTTGAAGCTATATCTTATCATAATGTTAAAAGGGTTTCATCAACCTTTATCAATCATGTCTTACGGATTCTAGGTCCAGGTTTATCAAATTTGTAAAACCGATACACAGTCTGTACCGGTTCTTTCAGAACAGCTGTTTAGTTCTGAACAATTATTCCCGATGTATTGTAAAACGGCCAAGAATAAAAATAAGAATAAAAAGAAGATGTCTGAGCACTCTAAATTTCATGTCCATGTCTTCTCTGAATCAACCACCCTATAACCTGCTTAGTTCTCCATTATGGTAATCGAAAGTCATTTTAAAAAGATTTAAATGTCTACTAGTAGCATAAGTGGAGAGTTCGGCCGCCACCCCCGCTCCGGCTCTCTGTAGAGGCCTCCTCCTCCACCTCCTCCTCACGCTCTCGGGAGAGCCCTCCTCCTCCACCTCCTCCTCATGCTCTCGAGAGAGCCCTCCTCCTCCACCTCCTCCACACGTTCACGGGAGAGGCCTCCTCCTCACGCTGGCAAAGAGCGCGACCCTAACCTCACATCCGCCATCTTGGAGGGGCTTAACCAAACTTTTTATGCGTAAGAGAGCTAGCCTCACCTCATGGAAGGGCCTAACCTCAGTTTAAAGCCGGATGCCCTTCCTGACGCTTAAGAGAGCGACCCTATCCTCACATGCGCTATATTGGAGGGGCTTAACCTAACTTTTGACGCACAAGACAGCAAGCCTAACCGCATGGAAGGGTCCTAACCTCAGTTTTACGGCCGGATGCCCTTCCCGACATCAATTACACAAGATGGCGGCTATACATGGCTCCTTATGATACAACTTAAGGGTGCTTGCGCAAGATGATGGTTGCAAGATGGCTGCTATACATTGGCTCTTATGAGACTCCCTTGGGATGCTTGCGCAAGATGGCGGACACAAGATGGCGGCTATGCACGGTTCCTTATGAGACGGCCTAAGGATACTTGCGCAAGATGGCGGTTGCTCTTATGAGCCGGCTTAAGGGTGCTTGCACAAGATGGCTTGAGACGCCCTAAGGATGCTTGCGCAAAATGGCGAACACAAGATGGCGACTATACACGGCTCCTTATGAGACGCCTTAAGGGTGCTTGCGCAAGATGGCTGCTGATCTTATCAAGAAAGCTAGCTTAGAGGCTAATGTGCCGAGCTAGTTCGATTCATTAAATTTAGGGCTTAAATTCAAAATATTAAATATCTCGAAAACGGTGCATCGTAGACCAAAAAGGACAAAATGTTTCTGCCTAATATCCAGGTTCGCAGTATACGGAACACGATAGCATAAGAAAAAAGTAGTCTAATAATGAGATCAACGGTTCGGTTCCTACTTAAGCCCTTTGGCATTTAGTCAGTTTTAACTTGTATTGAAGCAAGTTTTCGTAACTTGATCAGGTCTTGGTATGGCAGAGAGTATAACATACCGTGCTGGTTCGATTTCCTAAACTTGGGGCTTAAATGCAAAACGTTAAATATCTCGAAAATGGTGCATCGTAGAGCAAAACGGACAAAATTTTTCTGCCCAATACTCAGGTTCGCAGTATCAGGAACGTGATAGCACAAGAAAAAAAAAAGTCTAATGATGAGATCAACGGTTCCTACTTAGGCCCTTTGGCATTGACAGCTACCTAATTCTACAAGATGCTCTTATGAGACGGCTTAAGGGTGCTTGCACAAGATGGCTGTTGCTTTTATGAGACGCCCTAGGGATGCTTGCGCAAGATGGTGGCTACAAGATGGCGGCTATACATAGCTTCTTATGAGACGGCTTAAGGGTGCTTGCACAAGATGACTGCTACTCTTACGAGACTCCCTAGGTATGCTTGCGCAAGATGGCAGCTACAAGATGGCGGCTATACACAGCTCCTCATGAGACGGCCTAGCGGTGCTCGCACAAGATGGCGGCAGCTCTTATGAAGAAAGCTAGCTTAGAGGCTACTGCGCAAGATGGCGGCTGCTCTTATGCATACGGTAGAGGGCAATTTGAAATTCCACCTGCTCCTCAAAGCTACGTTCTTTTTGACAGCGGCTACATTTGGTCGACGATACAACTGAGGTGGAGGCCCAGTACCTCTCCCACGCGACCTCACCTGCTATGTTGAACGGGGCCCTTGTGGGGAAAGGGAAGATTGGAATGGATGGGCAAGGAAAAGGGAAGGAAGAGCCTTCAGTTAGTTACCTCTTCCCGGTATTTGCTTGGGGAAGAAGTGGGAAACCACGGAAATCCACTTCGGCGATGCTGAGGTGGAAATCGAACACCCCTCTACTCAGTTGATCTCCTGAGACTGAGTGGACCCCGTTCCAGTACTCGCACAATTTTTTCGAATTTTTTGGCAGAGACGGGAATCGAACCCGGGCCTCTGAGGGTGGCAGCTAATCACACTAACCATTACACCATAGAGGCGGACAAACCATAATTATTACACACTATAAAGATGGTTCCTCATAATTAAAACAGATCCTCTTAAGGAAGTGAAAGCAATTAAATTTAGCAGTTCCTTATCCGAATCTTGGCTCATCAAAAACCGGTGTAAAAGTTTCGGCGTCGTTCCCCGCGCACCAGTCGTGAGTCTTTTAATAGTTATATCTTGATAATAATAATAATAATAATAATAATAATAATAATGTTATTGGTTTTACGTCTAACTAACTACTTTGATGGTTTTAAGAGATGCATAGGTGCCGGAAAATAGTCCCGCAGGAGTTCTTTTACGTTCCAGTAAATCTTCCGTTGCAAGGCTGACGTATTTGAGCACATTCAAATACCACCGGACTGAACTAGGATCGAAGCTGCCAAGTTAGTTATATGTTGGAGTCCACACTTCCCCTTATAATATTTGATGGTTGGATCGAAAATGGCCTTCTTCTCATCGTTTACTTCCTCAGGCTGACCACCGAGTGACTCAAAACTAACGAGCTAGAATATAATACATAGAATGGCTATAATAGCTCGTTTAGCGCTCCCAGCGGAGGCAAGCTACACTACGGCCGCCATGATGTAAATGTACCAGCTAACGACATGAGCTGTCTGAGTAATTTCGCGTGTGTATCAAGTTCATCGTTGATAGAGATTATTTATAGTTTGGCTTCATTTATTGAAGCATGAATATGCCTGCCTTAGGTATGAGCAAAAAATAACACAACAGTTATTTTGGAATTGTTCTGGATTTGGAACTGATCTTTAAATGAACAGTACGCCGGAAAATTCTGTTCGGAGAGAACAGTGTTCCGTATCACCTGCATTACATTGGGATTGGTCTAGCAACACCCTGTTCCGAAAGAACAGTGTTCCGTGTCGCCTGCACTCCAGCGGGATTGGTCTAGCAACACCCTGTTTCGAAAGAACAGGGTTCCGTGTCGCCTGCACTCCAGCGGGATTGGTCTAGCAACACCCTTTTCCGAAAGAACAGGGTTCCGTGTCGCCTGCACTCCAGCGGGATTGGTCTAGCAACACCCTGTTTCGAAAGAACAGGGTTCCGTGTCGCCTGCACTCCAGCGGGATTGGTCTAGCAACACCCTGTTTCGAAAGAACAGGGTTCCGTGTCGCCTGTACTCCAGCGGGATTGGTCTAGCCCCTAGCAACACTCTGTTCCGAAAGAACAGTGTTCCGTGTCGCCTGCACTCCAGCGGGATTGGTCTAGCAACACCCTGTTCCGGAAGAACAGGGTTCGGTGTCGCCTGCACTCATCTAGATTGGTCTAAGAGCGAGGAAGAAAACCCACGAAATATGGAATTGCAAGAAGCGCGCATCTTAGTCAGCATTTTGACGGACAGTGAATTCGCTGTAAGTATGCATGACACTGATTGTTAATTTTTTTCGTATGAATTCTCGCTGCGTTAAACCACGTGCATGGTCAAATAATTATTTTACCGCGATTTACGGCTGTTCATGTTGTGCTATCCACTGCAATTTATTCATGAGGGCTGTTAGAAATAGACTATATACATGCCCGGTGTATAAAAACATGGCAATGTTAATATGCCAAATGTTAATTAACTAGGCCTATATATTTCATATTTTCCAATGGGGTCGAATGTTTAGTTGAAAAAACATTTCATTTTATGGCTTTTAGTGCCGGGAGTGTCCGAGGACAAGTTCGGCTCGCCAGATTCAGGTCTTCTGATTTGACGCCCGTAGGCGTCGTGATGAAGATGAAATGATGATGAAGACGACACATACACCCAGCCCCCGTGTCAGCGAAATTAACCAGTTATGGTTAAAATTCCCGACCCCGCCGGGTATCGAACCCGGGACTCCTGTGACCAAAGGCCAGCACGCTAATTGCTGCACAATTTAGAATTGCTCTTCTCATCCATACCTAATAGCAAAGCAAAGTCTTCTCCGTACAGGCCATGAAGGCCCTTGGAGGGTTGGAAGGTAAAGGCTTCCATCATTCGTAACCTCGGCACGTGATGGGATAGAGTGGTTAGCTCCTACGCCCGGCCGCCTTTGCCCCCAAGAATTAACCTGGTACTCATTTTTGGTGTAGGCTGAGTGAACCTCAGGGCCATATGCACCTCCGGAAGTGGAAATCTCGTTTCTTAAATTTTACTTCCTGACGGGGATTCGAACCCACGTCCTTCTGGGCGAAACGAGCACGCCTTTACCGCCTCGGCCAGGCAGCCCCTATACGTTATAGTGATGTAAACTGAAATAATCCCAATGCAGAGTAATTTAGATCAGCCTACAGTGTTTACTGGGACAGATTGATTCATCGACCACTGCAGAGTGTAAACTATCAGGGAGTGGTGTACTTCTCTTATCTATGTACACGGTTCCTTCTGAAGACAGCACCTTTACCGATCATTATCACTGTGCTACAAATTACGATTCACTGACCAAGTGCTCTGAAAATGTTGTTGAGTACATAGCAGGAAATGTCATCCGTGAGCTGGGAAAGAAAATTAAATGACTCGACTGTCTGAAGGTTTTGTTTGCTCAACATTCCGTAGAGAGGAAAGGACTTATTGGACTTATTGCCTAGAAAGATGTAAAATATACTCTCTTTATCCAGATGACGATGTTGTGAAATTGGTACGTGGCTGAGAAAGCATTCAGAAACAAAGTCGCTGTCGCAAAGATAACATAAACTTTATGTTATAAAGTTACAGACTGAAGTTCTCTCGTCAGTTGCAGAGGGGTTGTTTTACAGTAACGTTAATTTATTTACTGCTACTGAGTTCAGTGAGGAATCCCATTACGCCAAGATGACAAAAGTTCACTTAAAGCAGTATTTTAAATTAGACTGCACCACAGATACAGAGCTGTTAAGCAAGAACATAAAAGAGAAACCATAAGGCAGATGTACTTTTCATGGGACAATGAAACAGAGCTAGAAAATATGCATCGGTTCATGTTTCGAATCGTGAAATGTGAGTATGAACAGATAAATATTAAAATTAAAGTTGTTTATTGTAAATTTTGTTTCCAGTTTATGTTATGAATTATTTACGTACAAAGGTTGCCTTTGAATTGTATGATAGTTCATTAAAGTGTGTTTAATTCTCTTGGCTCTTTAGATTCGCATCCTAATACGTAATCCTGTACCGTCGGCCTACACTCTTCTGTAAATTGATACACATTGGAGATGTATGGTTATCTCCATATATTTGTGATTAAACAATAATTGATTTCATCATTTTCAACAATATATTACTTCAAGAAACAAACAAACTGTTACGTATTTTGTTTCTTCTGTTTTAAGTTACAGTAAGTTTACCGGTACATTGCGATTCTGTAGGGAACCACTGCTTAAGGAAGACTTATACCGGTACGCATCAAATAGTTACGCTTTTCATTCAATATTTTCATCGTCAACTCAAACAATCTCTAACTGTTATACCTAATGAATAAGATCTGTATGAAAAGTCTCATTTTCCCGCTGTCTCACACTCGCTAATGAGGTACATTTAAGACACGGTCAGCTTTCAGCTTTCTTCAAAGATGGCAGCGTGATATGCATCATATTGTAGCTCGTTGCTCAAAACGAATGGTAGGGCCGATGATCACTCTGCTCTTGCATGATGGTTTGAAAGCAGTCAGTACTTTCGTCAGTGGCGAGTCCATGCACCTCTTCATAAACCAGGCAGACTTTTTCCCTCATATCTTCTGCCACCAGACTCCGACTGTTACGCAGAACTTCTCCATACGGATACGCACCCAGAACATCCAATTCAAACATAGAGAGTGTTTTTTTTCATGACTGTATTATAGAAAATTTAAAGTAAAGCAGTTCTGCCAGTGGGTTTGTCATCAGCCGTTATCCAACTACTACTACTACTACTAAAAAACGTTTTCATTCCTCCCCTGAAGGGGGAGACGGGCCTCCTAGACGGTGACGCCGTCTCTCAGGCCGGGAGATTTGTTACGGTGAATTGAAATGAAATGAATTATTGAATTTATTGATAATGATGATATACATGCCACTGAGGCTGAAAAGCCCCTTTATGTAGCGTCTACTTATAACACAATACAAGTTTATGAATATACTAACTACATTTTATAATATTAAAATATTAAATTAAACATTAAACTTAAAAATTAAAATACAGATGCCAATTCCAACAAAATTAAAACATAAATCATATAAGAAGTAATAAAGCATATCATTAGATTTTTTAATATTTTAGGCTACAAGAATCTCAGGAATATAAAAAACAGAAACAATTTTCTTAGAAATATACATATTTCTTATTATTAGACACAAGAATACCTGATCTCAGCCCCTTGCGTACTCCTCCAGGAAGATAGATGTTAAGGACTGCTTTAGTTGGGTGCAGTTCCTGTCATTTGCGAAACGGTGAAGATTAAAGACATTGAAGATACAGGATGCAGTGCAAACAAAAGATTTGTTAAATTTAGTGGTACAATGAAGGGGAATTTGAAGGGTAGTTTTTGTAAACCTATTATCTCTGTTATATAGGTAGGGTGGGGTCTTCAGTTTGAGAATTTTGTGCGTAGCAACGGCTACTGAAATTTCCCGTCGTTCATGGAGTTTCAACCATTGCAGCTGTATGTAATAGGGTGTTATGTGTTCATCACGCCTGGCGTTTGTCACGTAACGAACACATGCGTTTTGCACCCTCTGTAGTTGTATGTTCAAAGTTTCAGATAAGTCGTTGTATACGACTGATCCATAGTCAATTATGGGGAATGGGAAGGAGATGTGCGGAGAAGGTGAGGAGATGGTCGGCCGTGGCCTATACTACGAACTGTCCCGGCATTCGCCTTAGTGCAGGAGAATGGAAAACCACGGAAAACCATTTTCAGGACAGCCGACGGGTGGGGCCAGGCGTGAAGTCCGGCACTGTGCCCCAGACCCGTCTCCCGAATGCAGAGTCGTAGAGCCACGGTAGAGCCGTGATCAACTTTCCTCTGCTCAGTTAGCCGGTCAGAGTACAGAGCATATGGGACAACAATCCACTCTGCATCTACCGACGCCGTTATCCAAAAGATGTACATACATTTACCACTTCGTATTGTTACGTGCTCATGTGAGTGTCAGCTCCTGCTCTTTGCTGAAAGGGATGAGCGAGTCGGACTGGGGAAGATCCCGATCGGCCTGAGGGCATGTCGCGACCTCTACTTGTATTGCTATTTTCGTTTGTTGTCTCTGTGGATTTTCTGGGAGTCGAAACTAAGACGTTCCTATTCTGACCGCACGCCGAAGGTATTAGAACTTAGTCACCAGGCATATAAAAGTAGGCTCACTGCGAACAAGGAGTAGTGTTGGCCGTAGTTGAGTTGTTGATGCTGAGTTGTGTTGTTCTGTTGCCTTGTCGCGTGATATGTGCTGAGTAGCTCAATGCTTGGAGCGGTCACGTGTGTTGATTGTGCGAGTTTCCGGTCTTGTCTGTAGTCGAGCCGATGACTCGTAATACCCAACGCTCGTGTGTTCAGAGCTGTCTGCATTGGAGCTGCTGTGCGAAGTGACTGGTGCGTGCGAAGCGAAGTGAAAGTTGAGACCTGTCAATCAAGATTACAGAAGGATCGCCCGTTCCAGGTAACTACCCCAGGTGGAGATCCGCTGTGTAGACAAGAGGCTTATGTAAATAGCAGTTAATGAGTGAAGTGTTGCCAATCAAGAAGTATGATTGATTGTATCTACTGATTGGGTCACGCTAGATTAAATTAGTTAAATAATACAGACAGTGCATTATTCGTAAAAGTATTTCATTTCCTTATTGCTTGTACCTTAAGCAATTGCATTTTAATTTACGAGTGAGCACTTCACCTGTTACGCTGGATATGTAATTGGTTATGTGAAAATAAATTAAGTTCAGATTTCTTCTGCGTTCTGCTAGAGCAGTCTTAAGCATAACATGAACTTGCCACTTCTAATCATAAGAGATGAATTTATTAATACAATATCAATTCTTTCATTCATCTAACGTTATTATTTCAACCTAATAGTAGCATGGATAACTTTTATAACCACGCATTAACATTCGTAGTTGCCATGAATCACCAGGCGTGTAATTAGTCTAACGGCGAGACTTCACTTATTGGAAGGACTCACGACAGAAGTTATTCCAATACGATGCATTTTAATGTTTCCTAAACGCAGTTTATTGTATGTACATGACTAAAAGAACTCGGCGTCTCATAAAACCGTAAAGTCGACAGTGGAACGTTGACACCACTCATGACATTAGTTTGCTATGAACGACTGTCCCGGAATTTACATGTGTTTATGACACGGACTACGCCATAGATTAGAATAAATTGGGAAAGGGTTTTTTATAATTATTTTAGATACTATTGCGAAATTACTAACTGGTTTAATAGAAGGAAATTCGGGTTTCGGAAAGGTTAGCTATTCAGCTCAACTTGTGGGATTCCAGGAAGATGTAACAGATTATTTAGATTCAGGAAGTCGAATGGACTGTATCGCTACTGTCTTATCCAAGACTTTTGATAGGGTAGATCATGGGAGACTCCTGATGAAAATGAGGCCTATTGGAATACACAAAAGAGTGGTTGAAGGATGGCTATATTTCTAGAAAGTAGAATTCAGAGAATTAGACAGGTGAAGCATTAGCTTTGTTCGTTCAGCAATACGAAACTATCCCAAACTATCGAGTGCATGCGTACATGCACTTCGCTCTATTTGAAGCGTTCGTGCAGTGAGAATTTCGTATTCTGATTGCTAGTCTGCGTGGATTCCAGTTTCGGATAGTTTGAGAACAGTCAGCAGAATTTGGGGATTGTTTTCGGATTTCTAAATGAGGCACGCACATCAGATCCCATCACACGTGGTTCACAAGTGCACAAGGCGAAGATCTTTATGAATACAATTATTCCGTGTTTTTTCTTGAAAATAACACCAATCAATCAATCAATCAATCAATCAATCAATCAATCAATCAATCAATCAATCAATCAATCAATCAATCAATCAATCAATCAATCAATCAATCAATCAATCAATCAATCAATCAATCAATCAATCAATCAATCAATACTGATTTGCATTTAGGGCAATCGACCAGGAGGCAGATTCCCTATCTGTTGTTTTCCTAGCCTTTTCTTAAATGATTTCAAAGAAATTGGAAATTTATTGAACATCTCCCTTGGTAAGTTATTCCAGTCCCTAACTCCCCTCCCCATAAATGAATATTTGCCCCAATTTGTCCACTTGAATTCCAACTTTATCTTCATATTGTGATCTTTCCTACTTTTAAAGACGCCACTCAAACTTATTCGTCTACTAATGTCATTCTACGCCATCTCTCCACTGACAGCTCGGAACATACCACTTACAGCAATTAAAATAAGAAGCATTTCCCGATCACCCACTCAACACAAATCACCGGGCGAGTTGGCCGTGCGTGTAGAGGCGCGCGGCTCTGAGCTTGCATCCGGGAGATAGTAGGTTCGAATCCCACTATCGGCAGCCCTGAAAATGGTTTTCCGTGGTTTCCCATTTTCACACCAGGCAAATGCTGGGGCTGTACCTTAATTAAGGCCACGGCCGCTTCCTTCCAACTCCTAGGCCTTTCCTATCCCATCGTCGCCATAAGACCTATCTGTGTCGGTGCGACGTAAAGCCCCTAGCAAAAAACTCAACACAAATCATCCTTATTGGTGTTTACACTTTCATACAATTGACTCCTCTAAGGGACATGCTTCGTTCATACAAAGAGCATCCCCAGCCTTAACCTTTTTTTTAATCCTTGACGGCGGTATTCTTAAATAAATTCTTAATTAAATGTAGCAATCGCGCATTCTGTTTAATGAACATACATGAACGGTTAATTTGCATCTAGTACATATCCTTAATTAAAAACAATATCAGGATAAAATACATGTGAACTGTCAATGTAAGTATGTAAGTATGTCTAGGTATTTTCGATAAACTTGATGCATTTTAATGATCTGTTAGTCTATGCTTACTGATAAGGTGGTAACTAATCACGAATATGACAGATCGTTGACGATATAAAAACTCAGATGTTTTCAAATGTCAGACATAAGTTTTACGAGTGACTACAGTGAATCTTCAACTGATGACAATCTAAAATTATGTGATGATATTAATCTGAATTGAACAAGGCCGAAGAATGAAAATAGGGCCGATGACCTAGAAGTTAGGCCCGTTTAAACAACAAGCATCGTAATTATCATCATCATCATCATCATCATAAATAATGAAAATAATTGTATTGTTATAAATATTTATTCATCCTTGCATTGTATTATTGTCAGTTCTCACTGATTGAACTGTTAACACTATCCTGTAAACATCCGTAGAAATGACAATATAGACTTCAAAATAAGTTGCTCTATTTGTACCTTGCATGTTGCGTGCAAATGTTCCTGCTTTTCAATCCAATGAGCGATATATTTGCGATAAAATATTCAGAACACAACCTCATACAATGAATGAATGAATGAATGAATGAATGAATGAATGAATGAATGAAGAATGAATGAATGAATGAATGAATGAATCAATCAATCAATCAATCAATCAATCAATCAATCAATCAATCAATCAATCAATCAATCAATCAATCAATCAATCAATCAATCAATCAATCAATCAATCAATCAATCAAATTCAATAGAAACTACAGTAATTGGGAAAGGTGCTGACATCTAACGGCAATATTTACTACCACATGACCGTTTGCGCAGGAAAGAATCGGAACCGTTTCCAACTTTCCTAATTCGCGCGTGCGCTCTTGTACAAATCAGAAACTATCATAGATTTGCTGCTCGAACAAAGCTATTATCTGATCCTGTAAGAGTTATGAGGGTCGGGCGTCCCACAGGGCAGTATTATTGAGACTTCATGTTTTCTTATGTACATTAATGACATGAGCAAAGAACTAGAATCACACATACGTAGAGATTTTTGCAGATGATGTTATTTTGTATAGGGTAGGACATAGATACAGGATCGTGAGGGACTACAAAAAGACCTCGACAGTGTTGTGAGGTGGACAGCAGACAATGGGATGATCTTCATTGGGGTAACGAGATTGTAAATAAAGGTTACAGATCTCCTCATTGGTTATGAGGGTATGTAGAACTTTTAGTAAGGGAGAGGCCGCATAAGTCACTGGTAAGACCCCAATTAGAGTATGGGATCCAGTCGAGCAGCGCATCTTCTTCCGAATCCAAAGTTCGCAACGCTACCCTCTTGCCGAAAATAATCCAGAATGAATCGTGCTCGTGATATTTCCTTATATTAACACCTAAGTATTTATAGTGATCCCCAAGGGGTATCTTTCTCTCCAGGTGGGTGGGGACGGTAGAAATCCATGGTATCCCCTGCCTGTCGCAAGAGACGACTAAAAGGGGCCCTAGGGACTCTTAACTTCGGAGTGTGAGTGGGCATCCACGGGTCCCTTAGCTGAGTCCTGACATTTCTTCCACTTACTTTTTCCAGACTTTTCACTTTTGTCTATCCTATCTGACCTCCCTTGGTCAACTCTTGTTCCTTATCGACCCCAACGGTATTAGTTTTAAAGGGCTTGGAGGTGAGGTTTCACTCCCTTCGCGGTTCTTGTCTTTCTTTTACCGATAACTGCATTTTCGAAGGTTTGGATCTCTTCCTTTCTCCTCTCTGATCTGAGTTATTAGCGCAGAGTTGTACCATCGCCGGGCTGAGTGGCTCCTTGGCAGGTTCGATCCTGGCTCAGTCCGGTGGTATTTGAAGGTGCTCAGTACTTCAGCCTCGTGTCGGTAAATTTACTGGCACGTAAAAGAACTCCTGCGAGGCAAAATTCTGGCATTTTGGGCATCTCCGAAAACCATCAAAAGTAGTAAGTGTGATGTCAAAACAATAACATTATCATAGCCAGAGCAACGGTTTGCTTCTCGATAGTTGTGGGGCACAAGGCTTTCATGGTCAAATTTGGAACTAGCTTCAATAACATTCCCTTTACAGAAAGAAATCCATCTCTCAAGCCTGAAAAGAAAATAGTCCGAACAGTAGTGAGTTATCTTACCATTAGGAATGTTCAGCATGTCCCCAATAATGTGAATGCCTGTTTAACATGTGGAATTAAAAAATCACTAGATGAATTAAAAAACCAAAAATCTATAGTATTGTAAGCTGTAGTGTTAAGCACTGCAAATACTTCAGTTGCATGTGAATTTGTATATGATGTGTTGTGTTATTATGTTTTAACTTTGCTATTATCCCGGCGACGATCCCAATAGTGATATATTTGTTACTACTACTACTACTACTACTACTACTACTACTACTACTACTAATAATAATAATAATAATAATAATCTCCGCCTCTGTGATATAGTGGTTAGTGTGATTAGTTGCCAACCCCGGAGGCCTGGGTTCGATTCTCGGCTCTGCCACGAAATTTGAAAAGCGGTACGAGGGCTGAACGGGGTCCACTCAGCCTCGGGAGGTCAAGTGAGTAGAGGTGGGTTCGATTCTCACCTCAGCCATTCTGGAAGTGGTTTTCCGTGGTTTCTCACTTCTCCTCCAGGCAAATGCCGGGATGGTACCTAACTTAAGGCCACGGCCGCTTCCTTCCCTCTTCCTTGTTTATCCCTTCCAATCTTCCCATCCCTCCGCAAGGCCTCCGTTTAGCATAGCAGGTGAGTCCGTCTGGGCGAGGTTCTGGTCATTCTCCCCAGTTGTATCCCCGACCAAGAGTCTGAAGCTCCAGGACACTGCCCTTGAGGCGGTAGAGATGGGATCCCTCTTTGAGTCCGAGGGTAAAACCAACCCTGGAGGGTAAACCGATTGAGAATAATAATAATAATAATAATAATAATAATAATAATAATAATAATAATAATAATAATAATAATAATAATAATAATAATAATAATACAATAAACGGAATTGTCAAGCAGAACAAAAAGAGTTCGAAGGATCAGCTGGATTAAGGACACATGCACAACATGTTACTTCAGGAAAGGAATGAAAAAATTTGTAGTGGTGATGGTGGTGATTATTGTTTTAAGAGGAAGTACAGCTAGGCAAGCATCCTCTATATAGCACTAATCTGAGGAAAAAAATTGAAGGGATCCGACACTTCGAAAAATAAAGATATCGGCCAAAGGAAGACAAGGGCCACGAAGGGCGTGAGAATGAAAGACTCCCTAGGCCTCGGGAACCTAATAGCGTCGGGGTCGGAAAAGAACAAGAGTTGACCAAGAGAGGTCGGATAGATGAAAGTGAGGAGCCTGGCGCAAGTAAGTGGAAACAATGTCAGGACTCAGTTAAGGGCTCCGTGGTCGCCAACCCACGCTCCAAAGTTCAGAGCTCCTGGGGCCCCGTTAAGTTGCCTCTTACGACAGGCAGGGGATACCATGGTTGTTATTCTACCGCCCCCACCCACAGGGGGAACATTTAGTAGTAGTAACATGTTACTGCTGTACGTACTGTGTAAAGATCAGAAGCAAAATTCCTCTCAGTACCACTCCGCAAATACCATGAAGTAAATACAGTACTTGTTTCACTTCTTGACGTTCTAATTTTGTTCTGTTAATTAACCATGCAAATGTGCTACCTAAACTTAGAGATATGGCATTTTTAGAAACAACAACAAAACAACAATAACAACAAAAAGACCGGCTTGTGCAGCTTTCGCTTTTGACCGTTAACTGACGGTCTCTTCGGAGTGGTTATAACCGATTTCAATTGTATCTGCAACAGAATAATTTAATATACATCTCGGCGTGCACGACCCGTTCTGAGAAATGTTACAGTACAACAATGTTCACTATTATACACGGTGCTATATACTCAACATTGAGTGGCCAAAATTCAAGGGAAGGGATGTCCCGTTAGAAAATGTGCTGTGTATGACCCTTGAGCGTTGCGGCTAGCTGCGGCGTAGCTGAGCAGTCTGTCACAGACACCAGTGTCGAGCAGAAGGCAACACGTCGCGAGTTAACCGACTTTGAACGTGGGATGATCATCGGCGCATTGCGGAGATTACACGCGAATTCGGGTTTTCGAGGTCAACAGTGTCGAGGGTGGATCTTCAGTGACACAGAGGGAATGTTACCACATGCGTAAACCACCGCAGGGAAGAGCACAGGTGTTTAACGAACGGACATCTGGGCGCTCGACGGCCTACTGTGAGTCAGATCACTGCCCAGTTGAATGTTGGGAGTCAGCCACCCATTTCTACCAGGACTGTAAGGAGGCAACCAGCCGAAGACCAACTCGTGTCCCTTTGCTGACACCTCGACACAGAGCTCAACGACGTGCATGGGCCCACGAACATCGGAAATAGACCATGGAACAGTGGCGGCGTGTAATAGTTCGATGAATTCCAGTTCCAGTTGTATCGAGTTGATTGGCGCGTGAGAGTGTGACTATGGAAGCTACGGATCCTGCGTGTCAACAAGGTTGTGTCCAGGCGGGAGGTGGCTCAGTTCTGGTCTGGGCGACGTTCTCATGGTCGCAATTATGCCCTATTGTCCGGCTGACAGGTGTACGTTATGTGGACTTTCTTTCAGACCATCTGCATCCCTTTCTGGCCATAGAGTACCCTGATGGAGATCCCATGTTTCAACAGGAAAATGTGCCATGACACCGCTCTGTGGTGGCACGCAAATGTTTGGAGGAGCATTTCAGTGAAGTTATGACCATGGATTGGCCTCGATATCCCCCGATCTTAATCCAATCGAACATTTATGGGATGCTTTCAATACTGGTTTACGCTCCATGAACCCCGCACAAACTACACAAGACCAATTGAGGCGTCTAGTATCAAAACCGGCCAAGTCACTCAAGGCATATTTTTCAATATGGACGAAAAACCTGTAGAGACAAAGCAATGATGGTCAGAAAAGATTTTTTTCACAGTTATATCCTTAATGGTTTAATATTTAAGTTCCGCTGTTTTAAGAAATCTAACTCATAATTAACCCATCTTTTTTGTTAATTTAGATTTTGACTTGGCCGTTTTTGTTGCAATTTTGTACAATTTCTCAAGGTATGAAAGTAAATCTTTCAGTTCTCCACTTGGAACAATATCCACGTTACAGCACACAATAATGACAAAGTATTAGCACACCGGAAATAGGACTGCTTTGGCGCCAATGACGGTAAGAAGCCCGCCAATACGTAAATCAGTGTTGCAAACGAACAAAAAACAAAATATTATGACTTCAGAGAATATACATTACAAGGAACGATTTTGCCTACTGATATTATCACCTTGTTGCTTAATGGAACAACACAAGATTCCACACAATAATGCTGTATCATAAAGATTGTCGCTCGTTCCTTGACTTGGCCGGTGACTGGCTGCATGACTTGGCCGATTCTGTTGCAAGACCGAGAATTCAGTGCTCTATAACATGAAGACATGGACGATTTTAAAACATATTCTTGTTTTACCTGATAGTGCTATACTTCTACTTCAAATTTATAACCTTAACTCATTTTCGTAAATTTTGTGACTTGGCCGGTTTTGATACTAGACGCCTCAATTGTGGTTAGCAGTGGAAGATGCGTGGGTTCAGATCCCTACAGAACGATTCCAACACCTTGTAGAGTCGATGCCTCGCCGTATTGCTGCCGTTTTGAGAAGCATTTCTTTACAACGCCACATTCAATCGCTTCTCATGACTTTTGGCCACTCAGTGTTTATTGGTACAAATCATGGGAATTATTCGTTTCGTCCCAACTGCACGGTGCTACCTCATAAAGGTCATAGTACATCGGCACAGCACGAGATGGAGGTCCATTGGACAGGTACCACGTACAGGGCGATGGGGCTACATTAGTGGGTCAGGTGCCGCGCAGAATGGATGTGACGATGCAAATTCAGCGCTGGGGTTGGAGCGAGAATAATTGGAACATCTGCCATACTCACCGGACCTAACTCCGTACGATTTTGACCTCATCTCCAACGTGACAGAACTATACTGCCTCTGTGGATCAGTAGTAGAGTATCGGCCTCCGGATCCCAAGAGAGCGGGTTCAAACCCGGTAGAGATAGTCGGATTTTCGAAGGGCGAAAAAAGGTCCATTCGACACTCCATGTCGTACTATGTCGGCATGTAAAAGATCTCTGGTGACACATTTGGTATTTACCCGACAAAATTCATTAAATCTCAGCCATAGACGCCCAAGAGAGTTTCGGTTTACTCGGTCTGCCATCTAGTGGGCCTAGAGTAAAACGGAACGTCGAAATTGACGATCAGACAGCCAGATGGCGTCAAATTGAAATGTCTGCACAAGGTAGGTGAGGACATAGATTATTATTTATTATGGAACTGAAAATTTCACACATGATGAAGCGACTGGCATCCGACGTTTCCCTCACCACTGGTAACCTGTTGTAGACGACCTACGGGACTACTCTGAGGGTTTACCGTGCAGGTTATGAACTCTCTGAGAAACATTATGCGGCACCAGGATGTCATGGCTGACATTTTTCTCGCTTTATATCCTGCACCCGGTCGGCATTATTCATACCACCTTACACTTCCCACTCCTGCCTGGATTTGTGCGAAAAACTGTTGCCATGACGTATGCCCCAACCCTCATGATTTATAGGCTAGTTCTAATACACTGACTGACAGAGCAAATGCAACACCAAGAAGGAGTGGTCAGAACTTTATGCCAATTGCAGGGTAGACTGACGTCACTGAGGTATGCTCATGATGTGAAATGCGCCGCTGTGCTGCGCACGTAGCGAACGATAAATGGGACACGGCGTTGGCGAATGGCCCACTTCGTACCGTGATTTCTCAGCCGACAGTCATTGTAGAACGTGTTGTCGTGTGCCACAGGACACGTGTATAGCTAAGAATGCCAGGCCGCCGTCAACGGAGGCATTTCCAGCAGACAGACGACTTTACCAGGGGTATGGTGATCGGGCTGAGAAGGGCAGGTTGGTCGCTTCGTCAAATCGCAGCCGATACCCATAGGGATGTGTCCACGGTGCAGCGCCTGTGGCGAAGATGGTTGGCGCAGGGACATGTGGCACGTGCGAGGGGTCCAGGCGCAGCCCGAGTGACGTCAGCACGCGAGGATCGGCGCATCCGCCGCCAAGCGGTGGCAGCCCCGCACGCCACGTCAACCGCCATTCTTCAGCATGTGCAAGACACCCTGGCTGTTCCAATATCGACCAGAACAATTTCCCGTCGATTGGTTGAAGGAGGCCTGCACTCCCGGCGTCCGCTCAGAAGACTACCATTGACTCCACAGCATAGACGTGCACGCCTGGCATGGTGCCGGGCTAGAGCGACTTGGATGAGGGAATGGCGGAACGTCGTGTTCTCCGATGAGTCACGCTTCTGTTCTGTCATTGATAGTCACCGCAGACGAGTGTGGCGTCGGCGTGGAGAAAGGTCAAATCCGGCAGTAACTGTGGAGCGCCCTACCGCTAGACAACGCGGCATCATGGTTTGGGGCGCTATTGCGTATGATTCCACGTCACCTCTAGTGCGTATTCAAGGCACGTTAAATGCCCACCGCTACGTGCAGCATGTGCTGCGGCCGGTGGCACTCCCGTACCTTCAGGGGCTGCCCAATGCTCTGTTTCAGCAGGATAATGCCCGCCCACACACTGCTCGCATCTCCCAACAGGCTCTACGAGGTGTACAGATGCTTCCGTGGCCAGCGTACTCTCCGGATCTCTCACCAATCTAACACGTGTGGGATCTCATTGGACGCCGTTTGCAAACTCTGCCCCAGCCTCGTACGGACGACCAACTGTGGCAAATGGTTGACAGAGAATGGAGAACCATCCCTCAGGACACCATCCGCACTCTTATTGACTCTGTACCTCGACGTGTTTCTGCGTGCATCGCCGCTCGCGGTGGTCCTACATCCTACTGAGTTGATGCCGTGCGCATTGTGTAACCTGCATATCGGTTTGAAATAAACATCAATTATTCGTCCGTGCCGTCTCTGTTTTTTCCCCAACTTTCATCCCTTTCGAACCACTCCTCCTTGGTGTTGCATTGTCACTGTCAGTCAGTGTATCACAGCATACTAGTATCCAGTTAAAGGGCGTGAATTTACCCAGGATATAATTAAAAACTTGAATAACACGGTCGAAATAACATTATTTGTTATCCTTTTTAGACAATGCAAACACCACCAAAGTCAAACCACACATCACCTACAAATCGTGCCTTTACCCCCCATGTATACATACACTGCCTTACAAAAGAAGTTAGCACCCAGAAGGAGTGTTCCAATATTATACCATTTCGGTAATCATGAATACCATTGATGTGTGAGCAAATGATTAGATTTAGAAGGATCGTCCACCAGAGTGCATTTGTGATGGCACCGTCCCGTTGTTTGTAAGCTGTTAACAGTCAACTGCTGTGAATCAGACAGTTATGCAAGACGTACAGAGAGGACTACGTACAGTATGAAGCACCCGCGATGCCTCGCAGACGCGTTAGACAGCCTATCCACCAATAGACAGCATTTGACAGAGGCCGCATTATGGGACTGAATGAGGCTAGTTGGGTGCAATTTCCAGGCATGTAGGCCATTCAGAAGTCACAGTAGCCCGATGTTGGACTCAGTGGGTACATGAGGGCACCGAGTCACTTATTGCAGGTTCGGGTTGACCAGGAAACGCCACCCCGCGGTGGGACGGTCGTATGGTGCGCGAAGCTTTGCGGGATCCCATAACTTCGGCACGCGCCACCCGCGAACATGTACTGGAGACTTTACACCATCTTATAAGTTCCCGCACAGTATCTCGACGACTCGCATCCGCCCGATTCGTCGGTTACCATTGACACCAGAACACCAACGCCTGCGTTTGGAGTGGTGGCTTGCCCGGGAGACATGGACAGAGGACGACTGGCGTCGCATCATGTTCAGTGATGAGTCTCGCTTCTCAATAACCTCCGATGACCATCGCATGCGGATTTGGCGGCGTCGAAGGCAGAGGGCAGACCCTGCCCATATTGTGGATAGACACACAGGCGTAATCCCTGTCATCATGGTGTGGGGAGTCATAGCATATGCGTTCGGGTTACCTCTAATAGTGTTTCGGCAGACTTTGACGGCACAGCGATACGACACAGACATTCTGCGTCCTCACGTCCTACCCCTTACGGCACAGCACCCTGGGACATTGTTCCAACATGATAATGCACGTCTACACACAGCACGAGTGTCTACGGACTGCCTAGAGCATGTTGAGGTCTTCCCGTGGCCTGCAAGATTCCCGGATTTTTCCATCATTGAACACGTGTGAGATGACATTGAAAGGGGACTCCGTCCCAGTACTAATGTGCGGGATCTGGAGGGACAGCTGCAAGAACTGTGGACGAACTTTTTCAGCAACTCCTTCTGGGTGCTTAACTTTTAATTTCAGGCAGTGTATATAATACCTTATTTAGGAAAGCTGACACTGAAACGGGTTTGCAATAAGAGACAGTATTGTACAAATTTTATGTCTTGGAATATAAATGGTTCCTTAAAAGAAGCACGGACGCATTTACATCCGCCTCGGCAATTCTGGCTAGGTAGATTTTCTTGAGGGCAAACCACTTCCACAACTCGATCATCATCCCCGGTATGGCACCTGTTGGACCCACTAACAATTCGCAAATGGTGACTTGAGTCTACATCATAATTTTCCATAATGTAATTGGAAACTGGAACGTAAGCTGTCTTTTTGGATCAGTGGTAGAGTGTCGGCCTCCGGATCCCAAGAGAGCGAGTTCAAACCCGGCAGAGGTATTCGGATTTTTGAAGGGCGGGAAAAAAGTCCATTCCACACTGCATGTCGTACGATGTCGGCATGTAAAAGATCTCTGGTGACACATTTGGTGTTTACCCGACAAAATTCATTAAATCCCAGCCATAGACGCCCAAGAGAGTTTCGGTGTACTCGGCCTGCCATCTAGTGGGCCACCCGTCCTGGGATATCCCGGCACTAAAAGCCATACGACATTTAATTTCATCTAGTGGGCCTAGAGTAAAACTGAACGTTGAAATTGACTAACAAACAGCTAGATGGTGTCAAATTGAAATGTCTGCACACGGTAGCTGAGGCCATATGATTATTATTTGTTATTACAGGAACGTAGATTGCCTGCTTCTCAAGGTGCACATCGTGCGGGTGTTGTTTGCCTAATTCTAGACGTATTGTTGGGTCCAACATAACAGAACGATCTCTGTTTATCTTCTTCTTCTTATTTATCACTTTACCCTCCAGGCTCGGTTTTTACCTCGGACTCAGTGACGGATTCCACCTCTACCGCTTCAAGGGCAGTGTCGTGGAGCTTCAGACTCTGGGTTGGGGGATACAACTGGGGAGGATGACCAGTACCTCGCCCAGACGGCCTCACCTGCTATGCTGGACAAGGGCCTTGCGGGAGGATGGGATAGACAAGGAAGAGAGAAGGAAGCGGCCGTGGCCTTATGTTAGCTACCATCCCTGCATTTGTCTGGAGGAGAACTGGGAAACCACGGAAAACCACTTACAGGATGGCTGAGTTGGGAATCGAACTCACCTCTACTCAGTTGACCTCCCTAGGCCTCGTACCACTTTTCAAATTTCGTGGCAGAGCCAAGAATGGAACCCGGGCCTCCGGGGGTGGCAGCTAATCACACTAACCACTACACCAGAGAGGCGGACGATCTCTGTTTATCGATGGCTAGAATATCTACTCTTCTTGTGCTACCATTTTCAGCTAAGCAGTTCACTTCTTCGCGTACTTCCCACCCGTTTTCACGAAAGGCTTTCGCAATAACGCCGCAAATTTTGTGATGGCGAGTATTCCTAAGCAAAGCACCGAATGAACAGTAGCCTATAGTATCATTGACGTCTGATATATTGTAATTTTTCTTGTTAATTGATCAGTGAAATCTATCTGCTACAATCCATACAGTTTTCTTGTAATTCCATGAGCGAAGACATCGATCGTTCAGGAATATTTTAGTAGGAGGGGGTAAGGATTGGTTACGATGTCATGTGATCACCAAAGTGTTTTACAACTTGTAACGCGAGGACAGATTTAAAGGAAGAAGTTCCTTGTTTTATGACGTCATAAACGTCTCACTGCAGCGACTGCACTTGAAAAGGGAGACACTAACTTTATATATTGTGTTTGATATCGTAGATCTGTCGACTTATGACGCGGCCCAATAATCCTGCTGCATTCTTAATTTTCAGCCGAGGTAGGAATACATGAGAGCTGAGGGGGCTGAATGGGTCAGGGACCGAAGTTCGACCCATGGGGTGAATTTAAACCGTCCCCATCTTCAAGGCAGACAGATCTTCATCGGTTGATCCATTTGCCACATTGGTTTCTCCCTCACTTGGCTTCCCCTTTGGGGTAAAGTCCGCTCGAGGCGTAATTGTTGCCAGGCTAGTCCGATACTACTGAATGTATGCAACGTTACCTTCCGTATTTCCCACGGGACACTTTTCTTTTATCTGTACTATTAATACATGTACACGATCACCTAGCTCCAGAATCCTACGGGAAAAACACGTACCAACAGTGGTCTATTATTATTATTATTATTGTACCGGGAGGTAGACCTCCACGCCGCACATTTATATATGGCGCCTAAAAGAACTCCTCTTCTGGAGAAATCTTGAACTGGAAACTACACCTACTTAAACCGTTACTCAGAAGATGTCACTACAGAAATCTAATGAAATTTTGTTATTTTTAAGTTTCATGTACTGTATGAAATTCTACGAGTTTTGTTTACCATTTATCAAGAAGCTGGGACTTTCTTCAACAGAGGTCACTGCTAAGAAACTATGATCATGCACCCTGGTCGAAGTGGAAGAACTTTGATTTGAAGAAGTTTTAAATTCCTAAGTTCTTTTTTTAAATACTAAATTATGTTAATTCATTTTTGGGTTGGCAATATTGATCTTTTCTTTCCGTCTGTTTTGAATTTAGCCAATCATGAATTTCTGTAATTAATTTTACGCCTATCACAGGCTTCTTCCTCGATTCTGAGTGTCACTTTTGACGTTAACCAATAAAGTGAGAAGGTGTGGCTGGTTTATTCATGAAAGGTCTCGAACTTTTCCCGAGGGTTTTTAAACTGCGGATTTTCACGTCTCTTGGCCATTTAATCGTCATCTAACTTAGTGTGTGTGTCTAGCAGGACGCCGGAGGCGCCTCTTTCTTCAGGCAGCAGTTCCTCAGCAAGGTAATGGCCAATTAACATCTTTATTTCTTGCTCGCTCTGCAGTTTAACCCGAGGGAGAGGTCCGAAACCTTAACTGTGTAACCTACTTTTCTGCAAATGTAACGTCTGCCGGCTTTGGTAATAACTTCATAAAACTTTAACTGTAAATCGGGGATTGAGAGTGATGTACCCTCTCGAGCTCCCCTTCATACTGGTTTGAGGTGACTACGTTTTATAACTGGTTTTCTTCCTTTCCGTAATGTCTTAAATTTTCTTTCGTATACGAGTCACCTCCGTAGTTTGGGAATAGTCCCTGTTTCATCGGCCTAGTGCCCTTTAGGTTTTAAGTATGAATAGGAGTGCAAGTTCTCGCCTCCATTCAGTTTGTGTTTCGGGCCATTTACTTAACCTGTTCTTTTTCGAACGCCCTATAGGTTGGGTACAGGATACCCCTGTTTCAATTGGTAAGCTGGGCCATGGAGGGCCAAAAGGTGTAAGATATTTTTGGTGTTGCCTTGAATAGGCTTGAAAACTGAGAGCCGGTTCGCTCTTTTTCAAAGCAGATTACTGAATGACTTTTGAAGGCTTGATGTTGTGAGTTGGGAGCAAACGCTCCATGTATTGAAGGATTTCTGCCCTGGTATAAATTTGTACTCTTTTGTAATTTTTGAGCTGGGAACTCAAAAGTTGTAAAACTAGGGGCTTGTAGCCCAAAGGCGTTAAAGTTCTGAAATATTGGATCTTTCTAAGTCTTCTGTTCAAATTGCTATGTCATTGTTATCTCACTAAGTGAAAAGTTGTTAAAGTTTTGTTGTTGATTTTTGAAATCCTAAAGAAATATAACCTTTGTTAAAGTTTAAAATCAATTCGTGAAATTGTAGTTAGACCCATTCACCCCGCCAATTTCTTTCACCTCTGCTGGTCCACGGGTAAGCCCCGTAACAATTATTATTATTATTATTATTATTATTATTATTATTATTATTATTATTATTATTATTATTATTATTATTATTGTACCGGTAGGTACATCTCAACCCCGCTCATTCAAAAGAAGCGCCGTAATGAACTCCTCTATCGAACAAAAGGTGAAATTGCTACTACAGGAAGTTGGGACATTAATCAGAAGATGTCACCATTAAAGTATTGAGTAATTGTGTTATGGTGAAGTTACCTAAACCGTTGCCTACGAGAAATACAAGGCCGGGACATAGCTACTAATTTGCCGCTGAAAAGAAGGCCCGACCGTGTTCACTTCAACATTGTGAGGTAGATAGATAGATAGATAGATAGATAGATAGATAATGCCTTTATTGGTGGCGAAGTTAGGGCTCAAGGCCCTCTCTTACACTTAACCACTAGACGAGTATACATGTACATAACTTATACAGTACTTACAAATACAAATAATATTAATAGCAAAAACAATAGTAATAATATTAAAAATGACAACAAAAGAATCCTTAATGTTAAAATACACAAAGTAAAATCCACTGCAATAATCCGTTCATTCATCCCATTCGTTCTTTCATTCACTCAACAATTATCCAGCAAGTCAGCAGGATCTACTGAACAAATACTCGCGGCATGCCACTTTAAACTTGCGATGAGAGGGATTGTCCCTAATGTTCGCAGGTAGCAAATTCCATGCCCTGGACGCAGAGATTATGAAGGAGCGGTTGTAAGCAGCAGTGCGGTTTACAGGTATGGTAAGAGAGGAGCCAGATCTCGTATTGTGGTCATGATATGAAGAGAGGTAAGAAAAAGGTGAAGAAAGATAGTTGGGAGTATTAGTGGAAAGTATTTTGTGCAGAAGTGATAACATGTGAAATTCACGGCGCTGGTGCACTCGAAGCCACGACAATTCCTTATAATATGGTGATATGTGAGCATCATATCGCAGATTAAATATATATCTTACGCAGCTGTTGAGGCTCCGTTCGAGTTTCTTGTTACTGTCGCAGGTAATTTCAGTCAACACAGTGTCACAATAGTCAAGTATAGGTAGTATAAGAGAGTGAATTAGTTGTACTTTAAGTCGAACCGAGAATGCATTGCAGAATAGCTTCAGAGGATATAAGCATTTGTGTACTTTATTACATGTGCTTATCACATGTTGAGTCCAATTTAGGGTCTCAGTCATAATAATTCCTAAGTTAGTCACTGAAGTAGAGTAGGGTATGATTTCATTGTTTAAAATTATTGGAGAGATGTCCCGTTGCTTAAGGGAATATAGGTTTTTACTGGTACCAATAATAATAACTTGAGTTTTATTAGAGTTTATTAGTAAACTGTTTTCATTTGCATAGTCACTAAGATGTTTTAGGTCGGAATTTATTTTAGTAATTGCAGTATCAATATCACTCGGTTTTGAATGACAGTAAATCTGTACATCATCTGCGTACACTTGCACTTTGCAGAATTTAAGAGCTTTCGATATATCATTAATTTGGATGATAAATAACACTGGTCCCAGGACCGACCCCTGAGGGACACCGAGGGTCTTACTTTGCCACCCTGAAGTCATATTTCCCACTGTCACACGTTGTCGGCGATTTTCAAGGTAAGAGGAAAAGAACCGAAGCGACACACTATTAAAATTTAGTTCTCGAAGTTTGTGCAGTAGTAACTGAGGGTTGACAGTGTCAAAGGCACTACTGAGGTCTAATAACGTCAGTACAGTCACGTCCCGTCGGTCCATTGCACGTCTAATATCATCTGTCACTCGTAGTAAAGCTGTCGCAGTGCTATGTCCTTTCCTGAAGCCGGATTGGAAGGGATTGAGGAGGGAATTCTTGGTAAGGTATTCAGTAACTTGTGTGTGAACTAGGCGTTCAAGTACCTTGGATAGGGGTGGTAGGATGGATACTGGACGATAATCTGAAGGAGAATATAACTTGGAGCTCTTCGGGATGGGTCTAATTAGTGCATCTTTCCAAACATCTGGGAACACTCCGTTTGTCAGGCAGTAGTTAAATATATGTGTTAGTATTGGCAGAACAGCTCCCAAGATATCTTTAATCAGCGATATAGGAATGTCATCATTACCTGTGGAATTAGATGTAATAGAGTATATCACACCTTTCACTTCATTCGAAGTGATATTTCTAAAAGAGAATTGCTCATGCACAGAATGCTGTTGAAACAAGGGTAGTGAACTTTTAGGGAAGGAGGTAGAGGCTATTCTTGGCCGTGCGAAATAATCATTTAAAGCCTCTAGTGATATGCTTGGTATATGTTGTTCTACGGTTTTACCTATACCTAACGTACGTAATTTACTCCATTTTTGTCTCGGGCTGTTAGTGTTCATAAGTTCCTGAAAGTATTTATATTTAGAGTTCCTAATTAGTTGCTTTGTTCTGTTTCTCAGAATCCTGTACCGGTCAAAATCATCTGTGTCATGCGTCAGTTTGTATTGTCTGTACAGTTTGTCAAGACTGGCCATAGCAGATCTTATCTCGGCCGTTAGCCACCCGGTTGAATGGCGAGTGATACTTACCTGTTTCTTTGATGCGTGCTTATCAAATATTGCCAGTACCATTGAATTGAATTTGTTTACTTTAGAGTTTATGTTCTGAAAATTACGTATACTGTCCCAAGGCAAGTTATATGCATCATGGCGCAGTTTATTCTGGTCCGTATGTCGTAAGTCTCGTATTGTAATGTAGCGTGGTTTGTACTTAGGTATTCGCGTAGAGTAACACATGTACAATAGGTCATGTGAAGAGATGCCAGGAGCAGGGATCTGTCCGTGTTTAATCACTTTCTGAGGTTGATTTGTCACAAGAAGGTCAATTAAGGTATGACTTGTGCGGTCAGAGTAATGAACGATATTAGTAGCGTTGAGGGGTAGAACAGTCATGTTTGTGGCGAGAAATAAATTCAGTAGGTTATTCGCTTCACTAGTCTGCTTTAAAAGGTCAGTGTTAAAATCACCCATGATTATAATGTCATCATATGCCGAGATAAGATTTGCTAATGCCTCTTCAAAATCATCAGTCTGTCTTATTTTAGGTGGCTTGTATACAATCCCTATTAATATCTTTTTATGGCAGTCTAATTCTACAAACATAAATTCTGGTCGTAGTGTAAGTCTTGGGTCAGAAGTGGAAATTATCTTACATTTCAGGTCATTTCTGTAATAAAGTAGAAGCCCACCACCTATTTTGTCAGTGCGGTCATGGCGTAATATTGAGTATCTGTCAAGGTTAGCTGCCGATGACGGCATGTCTGTACGCATCCAGCTTTCACTGATTCCAATAATATGTACATTGTTCACTTCAAAAATAGCCTGTACCTCCTCCATATGAGCTAATAATGACTGGCCATTTAGGTGGCAACAATGTAACGATCGCGGGTGGCTACTGAGATGCTCTTGCAACACAAGTCCTGTTGAAGGTGGTAGGGACAAAAGAGAAGGGGTGGGTGAGGGCTGTGGAGAGGAATGCAGGTCAATGGTATTACTGTTGTACTGGTCAACGAACATTTGAAACTAAGCAGTAGGACATACAATTAAACAAGAAGTAAAATGAGCTTACCCGAGCAGCTTGGCGAGTTGATCCACTGACTTTCACAACCACACTTACATACACACACACAACACACACAAATAAAAGCTGATTAGTATACACATAATTTCTTTCACTATGTTCACATGTTCAGGCTACTCCCTGCAATGTTTTTTAATTGAGCCATCGTGCATATTTGAATTTTACTTCCATCTTCGTAAAACACAAATGCGCCCATCTTGAGTCCAGCATTTCTGCATTCCCCATAAATCTCTTGCCTTATTAAGGATGTTTTTTCTCACACTTGTGAGAGACTCAGTTAGCATGAGTCCACTGCCCTTCAAAGCTCGCTTCGCACGCCACACTCGATCACGATCATGGTATCGAAGGAACTTGATAATGATCGGTCGATTTCCATGTGAGACCACCTCAGCAGACGTTCGATTACGGCGGCCCAGCCTGTGGCAGCGATCCACATCCAGAATTGATAGTTCTATTGAGAGTTTATTTTTTTAGTGTCTCTAGCATTTTTATGTAAACGTCCTCGGACGGCTGTTCCGGCACACCATGTAATAAAAGGCAGTTCCGGCGACTGTACTGTTCGGCCTCATCCAAAACGTCATCTTGTTTCTGAAGTCGATTTTCCAGAGCCTTTAACTCCCCCTTAAGTTTAGAGATGTCTTCGTTGGCCTGTTTCTTGAATGCCTGGAACTCGCCGCCAAGCGCTTGGAGCACGTTCGGTGGGTTGGCGGCACTGACTGCTGAGTCTAGGCGATCTTGAAAGTCTTTCATGGAATCTTCAAAAGCCGATATCTTCTTAGCTACTTCCTTCAGAGACATGGTGTTTACTTTTTAAGGAAGAAGGCACTTGAAAATATAACTTAGTTCACACGGATTAGCACTTTCTGCAACTTAACTTTCTATTTACGCAGGGTGTAGCAAGAGCAACTTTACTCGAACATCTCACTTGCCGCCATCTTGGTACGTTTGTGCGTATTGTCTCTGTCGGGGAGTGTCCGTGAGGTTGAAAGGCATGGTGCACTGTTGTGTATCTTTATACACTTCGGATACCGCTAAAAAGCAAGAAAATGTGACGTTCCATAATTTTCCTTCGAAGTGCGGTTTAAGAAAGAAATGCAGGCAAGCTATTTCGAGGCACGAGTATGTAGCTTGCATTTTAATTCATCAGATTTCAGTGTAAGCATATCAATCAAGCGAATTCTCCCCCATCTCCTTTTAATGCATATCCTGTTCACAACAGAAAAGTATCAACCGCAAGGAAGACTCCAGCTCCAAGAAATGACGTTTTGCCATCAAAATTTAGTAAAATTTCTGATTCAGATAGCGATGAACATACCATATCTTCAGCATATAACTGATCTACGTCACCCACAAACAAAAAATGGAGTACCTACAAGTCTCGTTTCTATGTCAAGGTAAGGCTACGAATATCTATGTTAAATCTAAATATATATTGATGAGATATCAAATGCCAGATTACAGAAAACAGTCTTTATATTGAGAAGTAGGACACGGCAATGAAATCAGAAAAATGATTTAAGGTATTTGAACTTGACCAAAAAGTAAACCAAATTGAAATAATGGTAAAAATACTCATTTAGGAGCTCTATTCCTGTTAGAACAAACTGCATCTTACGGGAAGAAAAAGTTAAATACGGAGAAACTACGCTAAAAATTTACGTCCTACCGAGCTCGATAGCTGCAGTCGCTTAAGTGCGGCCAGTATCCAGTAATCGGGAGATCGTGGGTTCGAGCCCCACTGTCGGCAGCCCTGAAGATGGTTTTCCGTGGTTTCCCATTTTCACACCAGGCAAATGCCGGGGTTGTGCCTTAATTAAGGCCACGGCCGCTTGCTTCCTATTCCTAGGCCTTTCCTATCCCATCGTCGCCAGAAGACCTATCTGTGTCGGTGCGACGTAAAGCAAAAAAAAAAAAAAAAAAAAAAAAAACGTCCTCTGGCATAGGAAAGCACCTACCGGCTACAGATTTGAGATCCTTGCACTGCCTAACTGTACCACATCAGAATATGCTGAAAATCATATAGGATTTTCTAATGGTGAAACGGGAATAACATCGCTCTCCAAGCAGCGGCTTCAATACGAATGCCGTAACATCAGATGTGTGGAGGAAGAGGTAGGATAGCTGATAATTTATAAGATGGTGATTAAACGCAAAGTTATTTATTACCGCAATCTCGATCAGTTTATCGGATAGACTGAGGCAGAATTAGAGAAAACGGGAAAAAGTGACAAACTCGCTAATAGACTTCTCTGTTTCTTTCGTGAATTACTTATTTCGTTTAAGCAAAGTGTAAGAAATACGGTAAGTCATACAACTGCTCTTGGTGAATTTTTTTATCTCACATCTGTTTGGTGTCTTCTGAAATTGCTAGATTTAATGAATTTTTATAGGTTTTCGTACTGGAACGTGTTGCAATGAGCGCGCGAGACAGCTCAGTAAAGAGAATTCTAGCGGCGCTTGTCGGAGATGTCTCGAGGCCGAGTCTAGTGTGCTGTATTTCCCGGCCTTGTGTATCTTGTAGGCAACGCCTAAACTGACAGAATTTATTCGCCTTGTGTTTGTTTACTTCAAGAAGTTTGAAATTTTCTCCATAGATGGCATAAGGCCACGCACGCTGGTGCAAGGAAGAACTATTTGTTATTGAAAGACATTTTTTGTTTATAGGTTTTTTCAAGTAAATCAACTTTCATTTTTTAAAATATATATTTCTAGGTTTGCAACACTTCTCTCTCATTCCGCAGTTTTTGAATGCGACCAATCACTAATTTTCTGTACTTATTTTTCAGCCTATCACAGGCTTCTTCTTGGTTTCTAGGTGTAAAATTTTGAATTTACCAATAAAATTGAGAGGGTGTGTTCGGATTAGTCCAGAATCCTCTCGAACCTTCCCTTCGGGAATATAAGCTGAGACTTTTCTGGCCAGCTTGTCTATTGATCGTCGTCTTTCTGAGTGTGTGTGTTAAGGCAGGAGGCGGGGCGCCTCATTCTTCGGCAGGCAGAACAACAGCCAAGTAATGGCCATATAAATTCTATTTTTCTAGCTGTCTCCGCAAACTTATCCGAGAGGAAGTTCCGAATTTCTTCTATGTAACCAACCTTTTCTAAAATGGAAAACTTCGTTCGGCTAATGTAAAAATTTCATAAAATCTTCAACTGTAATTCTGGGATAGAGAGTGCGTTACCCTCTCGAGTTCCCCTTCAACTTGGTTTGAGGTGAATACGACTTTGTAACTGTTTTTCTTCTTTTTCGTAACGCATTAAATTAACCTTTATTCGTATCACCTCAGTAGCTTGGGATTAGCCCCTGTATCACTGGGCCAGGAGCCCCGTTAGGATTTTATTCTTCATTTAGGAGTGCAAGTATCCGCCTCCATTCATTTTGTGTTCGGGCCATTAATTTATCCTGTTATTCTTCTTCCACGAAGGCCCAGTAGGTTGGGTACTAGATACCCCTGTATACTACCTTCTGTTAATTGTAGATTGTGCCCAGAGAGGCCGGAGATCTTAAAATTTTGTGTAATGTTGCCTTGAGTAGGCTGTTAGAAATTGAGACCATGTAAGCTCTTTTCTAAGTTTTTTTTTGTTTTTTTTTTTGTTAGAGTGAGGGGTGCCTCTGGAAGGCTAAATATTGTAACTTTTGGAGCAAGTGCTCTTGAATTTGGGAGATTTCTCTACCTCCTCTGAAATTGTAAATGTGTAAACTGAGGGCTCGAGGCCCAAAATTGTTAAATTCCCTATTCTAGGGTGTTCCACCCTTGTAACTGAATTGGCATTGTACCTGAGATTACATTGTTATTTCACCTAGTGAAAATTTGTTAAGTTTGTTTGTTTGAAAGGAATATAACGTTTATTTAAAGTTCTAATTCAAATTTTGATATCGTAGTTAGACCCGTTTTAACCCAGCACCTTCTTTCACCTCTCTGCGATCCACCAATTCACGGTAACAATTATTATTATTATTATTATTATTATTATTATTATTATTATTATTATTATTATTATTATTATTATTATTATTATTATTATTATTATGCCTTCGCTGGTGAGATGTATTGTTTACAGTGCACTATGTCTTCTAGTATGGGCTAGAATAAGTTTGTTACTTTCATTGACCTGTCTCAGTCTCATCTTTGGCTTTGACAATATGAAAATGACCGAGCTGGGCGCGATGCTAATAATACCATTTCTTATGCAGTCAGTTCCTGTTATGACTGGTGTAAAAATGTCACCCATAGAGTCAATTGGTGCATGCATTTCAGTGGGCGTGGCAGACTGATATATAATTGCACCTTCTGGCTCGGTGAGGAAAGCAACGGGAAACTACCTTGCTCCTCATTTCCGTAGTATGCCTCTATAGTGACGCTTAGGCTATCTGTGACAGCTATTATTATTATTATTATTATTATTATTATTATTATTATTATTATTATTATTATTATTATTATTATTATTATTATTATTATTGTCAAGTACTATGAAAAATAAATATAAACAACAAGTATTAAAGTTAGACAACAAATACACATTTAAAAATTAATATCCAGATTTGTGCATGTTGTGTTACTGTGAAGCACCTCCAAACCATCTCCGAAAGCTGTACGTGGGCAGTTCTCCACAATGTGTGTCATCGGTTGATCTTCTGCATCACAGTAACAAGAGGCACTGTACATGTTTTCATCATAAACCCACACAACCAGTGGCGGTGGGCTCTCAGGAGCACAGGAGCACGTGAACACCCAGTTTTATTACATATTTACGCATTCATTCTTTTCTTTCGACCTGATTTCGACAATCGATCGAAAGCATTCGACAATCGACTTATATCGAAGCTCCGTTACACCGACAGTTGTTCGTTTTGACTGACAGTGCAGCGAGCACACTGGATAATGCGCTATTGTGCTGAAGACTATACGCATGCGCAAAGCAGATGACGTCATGGTTTTCTGCACTGATATTCCCATCAGCGAGGAGCACGGTAAGGTACGTGCCTTGTCGTCTAGAGCCACCCTCAACCCAGTGGCAGTATTACAGTTGACCACAAGGGTCCGCCACCTCCCCTATTATGGTTAGCCACAGCCTCCCAGGAGCTACTATTGCATTACATTACCGGCAGATTTCGCTAGTACCCTAATTCTGAATAGGCATTTTGGTGTCTATTCAGACTCTTTTCCAGAAAGAGAACTGAATACAGTGGCGCATATGTATCCCTGCCTAAATAAGACACAGCTGAAGACTGAACTAGAAGTATTGTATATGAGATGTGACTTTCAGAAAGATGATGGGGCCATTTTCATGTTGCAGTTTCTGCTTGACAATGAACTAGATAGGGACACATTTCCACAAGTACGGTATGCGAATTACTCCGAATTGTTGTCACAACCCCAATTACGACAGCGGAGCTCGAGAGGTTTTTTTCTACTTTGAATACGAATTAAAACATTTCTGAGGAACACCATGACTGGAGAAAGACTGTCAGCGCTGGCTATGCTTGCTATTGAGAAGAGATTTGTCAACATCATCAGTGACTTCAATCGTAAAGTGATTGAGAAATTTGCGCGATTGAAGGACAGAAGGATTGCTTTCCTGTACAAATAATCAGCATTTACGTGAGTTGCTAATCTAAATCCTATCATTTAAATAAGCATGATCTAGTATTGTTGGTTGTACTGCATGCTAAATTGTTTAGAGTAGTGGGTATAATTTGCAAAATGAGAATAATTACCATGTGAAACAGTAGAACCTGACTAACCGAGATAATGTGGAGACTATTGGGGTCAATTCGGAAATAATTATTTTTAAAAATTTACCGGTAAATGCGGTACACATTCCTTCTATGCTTCTCATATCCAGGTGAACTTCGTGCTGTTTAAAAACCAGGAATAGTGCTCGCATCCTTCAGTGTTCGCAGTGCAGTAAAGCTATTATGAATTTTGCTACTGTTCTACACTAAGACAGCCTGCCCGCGGTGTAGGGGTAGCGTGCCTTCCTCTTACCCGGAGGCCCCGCGTTCGATTCCCGGCCAGGCCAGGGATTTTAACCTGGATCTGAGGGCTGGTTCGAGGTCCACTCAGTCTACGTGATTACAATTGAGGAGCTATCTGACGGTGAGATGGCGGTCAAAAAAGCCAAGAATAACGGCCGAGAGGATTCGTTGTGCTAACCACACGACACCTCGTAATCTGCAGACCACCGGGCTGAGCAGCAGTCGCTTGGTAGGCCATGAGGTTTGGTTTGGTTCTACACTAACACCCAGGTGAAATTCGTGCTGTTTGAAGACCAAGAATAGTACTCGCATCCTTCAATAACCTCAGTGTAGTAAAGTTATTGTGAATTTTACTTTTGTTCTACACTAACGAATTAGTCTCGTATAAAATTTATCCTCGGTTACAGGGGTTCTACCAAAGTATGTGTGAAGAAGGAACCGTACAAGGAACTGTTAGTGAAATGATTTATGTACCTATGTTACTTTTTTTGCTGATTTGAGACATGAACGAAAATGTTGTGAACCCCCTAAAAATTTTGTCACGAGCCGCCACTGCACACAACCAATGGCGTTCGTAGCGAGGAAGATTGAAGCCCTCAACTTTTCTGACAGGGAGGGGGATGTTCTTCCCAACATTACTGTATTTTCATCTGATGTTTGTATTTTAAGTTTTCAGTGCTTGTAGATCAGTCCATGGTGGTTTACATGATATTAATCGGATCATTAGTGGACCTTGTAAACACTCTGTACAAGAGTGATTTTTGTGAGATTCAAGACAGGATTATGTAGCCAAATCTCCTGTCTCGACCATCGACTTCATAGGAGTGGTTACTTTCTACACACACGCACTTGCGCGTGGGTGATTGAATACATACACAGTATCCTCTGTTCTAAGAGACGATAACTATAAATGTAGTTGGGTTATAGAATATGTACACTGTATCCTCTGTTGTAAGAGGTGACAAATACCTTTGTGGGTGGGTTATAGAATACAAACACAGTATCTTTTGTCTGTTGTAAGAGATGACAAAAACCTCTGTGGGTGGGTGATAGAATACGTATACAGTATTTTCTGTCTGTTGTAAGAGATGACAAAAACTCTGCAGGGTGGGTAACAGAATAAATACACACCATCCTCTGTCTGTTGTAAGAGTTGTCAAATACTCTGTGGGTGGGTGATAGAATATATACATAGTATCCTCTCTCTGTTGTAAGAGATGACAAAAACCTCCGTGGTTGGGTGATAGAATACATACACAGTATCCTCTGTCTATTGTAAGAGATGGCTAAAACCTCTGTGGATGGGTGATAGAATAAATACACACCATCCTCTGTCTGTTGTAAGAGATGTAAAATACTCTGTGGGTGGGTGATAGAATATATACACAGTATCCTCTCTCTGTTGTAAGAGATGACAAAAACCTCCTTGGTTGGGTGATAGAATACATACACAGTATCCTCTGTCTATTGTAAGAGATAACAAATACCTCTGTGGGTGCATTATAAAATACATACACAATATCGTCTGTCTGTTGTAAGAGATGTCAAATACCTCTGTGGGTACGTTATAGAATACATATACAATATCCTCTGTCTGTTGTAAGAGATAAAAAATACCTCTGTGGGTGCATTATAGAATACATATACAATATCCTCTGTCTGTGGTAACAGATGACAAATACCTCTGTGGGTACGTTATAGAGTACATACACCGTATCCTTTGTCTGTGGTATCAGATGACGAATACCTCTGTTGGTGCATTATAGAATACATACACAGTATCCTCTGTCTGTGGTAACAGATGACAAATACCTCTGTGGGTAGGTTATAGGATACATACACAGTATCCTCTGTCTGTTGTGAGAGATGACAAATATCTGTATGGGTAGGTTCTATGTTGTATGTTGGGTATTCATCCCGAAGGTTGGTTTGATCCTCCACAGCTCCACCAAAAGCTATCATAGACAGCCTAGGCGTCACTGAAGGGAAATGAGGAGTGAGATAGTTTCTCTTTGCTTTCCACACCGAGCCAGAAGTTGCTATTGCATATCAGTCTGCCAAGTCCACTGAAATGCGTGCACCATGCGACCCTATGAGCAATATTTTCACATCATTCATAACAGGGACTGGCTGCATAAGGAATTATATTCGTAGCATAGCTCATACCTCGGACACTTTCATATTGTCAAAGCCAAAGATGAAACTGAGACAGATCAATGAAAGTAACAAAATTTCTCTGGCCTATACCAGAAGACACAGCGCACTGTAAACACTACATCTTGCCAGCAAGGGCTTATGCATGGGTTACAGGATACATACACAGTATCTTCTAGCTGTAGTAAGAGATGGCAAATACACCTTAAAGTGGGTGTAGTATAACACGTATACATTATCTGTCTGTTTCTCGTGAGAGGCGACTAAAAGGACTGACTTTCCATGGACTCTAAATGTTGGAGAGTGGGTTGGTGACTGCAGAGCTCCCTAGGTGAGTCTGGCATTGATTCCTCATTTGCTTTTTTCCTTTTCTACCTCCTTTGGTCAACTCTTGGTCTCTTCCGATCCCGACGGTATTAGGTTTCCGAGACCTAGGAAGTTTTTCATTTTGACGACCTTTTTGTTTCTTTCCTTTCTTTTGCTGATACAAATTTTCTTTAATTGGCATTACGTCGCACCGACACAAATAGGTCTTATGGCGACGATGGGATAGGGCTGGGAAGGGAGCGACCGCGGCCTTAATTAAGGTACAGCACCGGCATTTGCGTTGTGTGAAAATAGGACACCACGGAAAACTATCTTCAGGACTGTCGACAGTTGGGTTCGAACCCATTGTCTCTCTGTGACTCAAACCGCGCAGCTAATTGCTCGGCATTTTGCTGATACCTTCATTTTCTTTTGTGATTTAATGTAAAGAGAGGATAGTTGTTCAGTTATGTTTCCCCTTAAAGGAATTATTACCACCCAATCCCACCTACATTTTTCGTTTATGCTCTGTAAAAATATGCCACCTAAGAACAGTAGAATATCTTGTTAAATATACAAGAATCTTGTTAACCGCAAGGTTGTAAAAACATTGTTTCTGGATGTCCATAAGTTGGCATTTGGGAATGATGTGCCGCTCGCCGTGAACTTGGCAAGTGCAATTACCAAACACTCACTTTATTGTTGCATCTTCTTATCGATTTGTTGTTATGTCTGGGGTGTGAGTGTGGTTCCCCCGGGGCATGCGCAACAGGTCTTGAGTCTTGTCCTATAAAACTGAGTACTCAACCCCTCACTGCAGCAGTCGCACGTCGCACATCGCAGCAACCACCGATCGAGGTACGTATGCTCTCTCTCCTCTGCGAGCTACGGCACGTCTCCCTCTCTCGAGCCACTTACAAACTTCTGAAATAAAAAATAAAATAAAAGGTTTTAATTTTTAAAATTTAAGCATAAATTTTCAATACTAAATGTTTCTTACAAGTTAGTCTATAATTTAAGCCGGAAGATATAATATTTCTTGTAGAACATAGGAAGTAAAATGTCATTCTCATATAAATAGTTCTCTGAAAATTATGATTAAAATATTTTATTAATGTTGTGTGCTTTAACATATTTTCCGATACTTCTTTATGCCACATTTGTTTCTGCTTATTACCAGAACTTCTAGCAGGAAGCCAATAATTTTACGTTAATAACTGTAACTCGCGAGTTGTATTTAAAGGTAGGAAAAACTATTAGAAAGTTCATTCAAATTCGCCTTGAGATTTAGTCAAGATGGCTTAATGACATGGCCTAGTTGTAGTTTCTTAATTTCTAGCAAAACCATACTTATAGTAGTTGAACAAAATACATAGCTTCTTATTATTCTTATTCTTCTACTTCTGAGGTATTCATTGTCGCTTTTTCTATAAAGGTATGTGGATAATCTAAACAAAATATCGTAGAATAACTATGTAGAGGAACTATTCCTAAACTCATATACTTTTACGTCTTCTTACATAAAATGACTATACATATTTTAAAAAAATCATGTGTTGAAACGTAACATCAAGAGAAATGTAAGACTCTACAATTGTGTGAGGATGCAATATTATTTAAATCTCCAAGATATTATTTTGCTGTAAGTACGTCGTGTTAAACATTCATGGTAATTATATGTAGCCTACCTACTATTTCTTTCATTCGTATGGAAACTATTTGAGATACAATTCTTCCTTGAGTTCAAAGGGATACTTAGCATCATATTCTTATGAGGTATTAATTGTCGGAGGGAAAAGTATTTAGTGCTTCTCGTCAAAATGTCATGAAATAATTATGTAGAAAAATTGTTCCTAAACTCATATACTTTTAAATTTTATTTAGAAAATTAATGCTAGATAATTGAATCGGTTATTTATTAACAGACATAAATCATAAAAATCAATTCTTGGGAAATAAGAAAATCTTAATAAATCTTTCAAGCACCACTGATGAAAACTTTAAGGTCATGAAAATTTTTCGCCGCATACTTGGCGAGTTTTAACAATGAAAGTTTTTACCTCAGCTAGTTTAGAAGCAATAAACTCTTTGAAGAATACTTGACCTACGCCTTTTCACAAATAAACCTTAAAATTATCTTGAAAATTATAGAAATAATATCATATTTATCATTATTCACTCGTCCGACTCGTTGGCTGAATGGTCAGCGTACTGGCCTTCTGTTCAGAGGGTACCGGGTTCGATTCCCGGCCGGGTCGGGGATTTTAACCTTCATTGGTTAATTCCAATGGCCGGGGGGCTGGGTGTTTGTGCTGTTCGCAACATCCCTGCAACTCACACACCACACATAACACTATCCTCCACCACAATAACACGCAGTTACCAACACATGGCAGATGCCGCCTACCCTCATCGGAGGACCTGCCTTACAAGGGCTGCACTCGGCTAGAAATAGCCACACGAAATTATTATTATTATTATTATTATTATTATTATTATTATTATTATTATTATTATTCACTTGTTTTGATATATATTTGGTGAATTTTAACAATGAACGTTTTACCACAGCTATTTAATTTAATAACGAAAACATATAAACATTTTTAATAATACTTGACTTACGCATTTTCATAAATAAACATGTAAGGCTAAGATCATTGGAATCTATACTGCTGCACAGTCAGTTAACTTACAAATGTTTGTCTCCACATTACAACACATCCAACAGGGAACAGAATGAAAAAATCTCCGAGAGCATATAAGTAAGCTTCCCAACAGTTTATCACCACAATGTGTTTGTTTATGGAAGGCCGTAAGTGTGCTGACGTAAGTTGCTACATAAATAAATGCCAAAAAGGCGGAAAAGTTACATACAATTCTAAGGGTCAGACTTACATTCTTTCATTATGAAAAGGTATACTGACTTACACCCTTTCATAAATAATCGAGTCATATTAGAAACTTTTTTTTTCAAAAGTTATCAGTATTTTTTTTTGCTAGTGGCTTTACGTCGCACCGACATAGATAGGTGTTATGGCGACGATGGGATAGGAAAGGCCTAGGAGTTGGAAGGAAGCGACCGTGGTCTTAATTAAGGTACAGCCCCAGTATTTGCCTGGTGTGAAAATGGGAAACTACGGAAAAACCATACTCAGGGCTGCCGACAATGGGATTCGAACCCACTATCTCCCGGATGCAAGCTCACGGCCGTGCGCCCCTAACCGCACGGCCAGTAGTTATGGTGGTGGTTCTTGTTTTAAGAGGAAGTACAACTAGGCAACCATCCTCTATATAACACTAATCAGAGATTAAAAAAGCAAGGGATCCGACACTTCGAAAAATGAAGATATCGGCCAAAGGAAGACAAGGGCCACGAAGGGCGTGAAAATGAAAGACTCACTAGGTTTCGCAACCTAATACCGTCAGGACCGGAAAAGAACAAGAGTTGACCAAGAGAGGTCGAATAGGATAGTTGGAAGTGAGGAGCCTGGCACAAGTAAGTGGAAGCAATGCCAGGACTCAGCTAAGGGCCCTGTGGTCGCCAACCCACGCTCCAAAGTTCAGAGCCCCTGGGGCCCCCTCTAGTCGCCTCTTACGACAGGCAGGGGATACCGTGGGTGCTATTCTACCGCCCCCACCCACAGGGGGAGCACGGCCAGTAACAACAGAACAGATTAAAAATTCCATAGTTGTGGGAGACAGCAATATTATTTAGTCTCCAAGATATTCTGTTACTGAAAAATACGGTCCATTTAATGCATTCAACATTAGTAGTACGTTTTCTGTATCTTTCATTCACAGGAAAATATTTAAATGTATTAATTTCTTGAATTCAAAGGATTACTTAGCACCATCATCTTCTGAAGTATTAATTTTCGGTTGTTCTGAAGGCTTAAATGTGTGTAGCAATTAAGGTCAAATTATCATGGAATAATTATATAGAGGAATTATTCCTAGACTCTCACATATTTACATCGTCCTAGACAAAATTACAACACATTTAAAAAGAAACATTTTGTTCAAACGAAATCAGTGAGAGTTTAACTTTAGAAGAGATTTTGAATTGCACAATTATTGTTGGAGGTCGCAATATTAATCCTTCTCAATGTGTTCTAATACTAACAGATATAGACTTCGAGCGTCAAATATTAATTATATATTTACTATTTCCTTAACCCTCAAGCGCACGCGCCAGATCTTAGGACGCAGACACAAGCGGGGGGGGGGGGGGGGGGGGGGGTGCTTTCCACCCTACATATCATTGTATTGTAAAATATGAATTACTGTATTAATTGGAGATTTTAAGATTGATTATGTAAGAATGACTCTTTCTGCGGGGATCCAGCCAGAAATGTACAAGAGCGGAGTGAGCACAGAACAGTTATTTGTACATTTCCCTAGGAAATAAAATGACCTGGGGTGGATTCCACCCCATACGCGTGTGTTTGAGGGTTAATTCCTACGGAAAATATTTGAGATACATTTATTTCTTGAGTTCGAAAGATTGCTTAGTAGCATATTTTTATGAGATTAGAAACGTATGTAGTAATTCTGTTGGTAATATCATGGAATAATTATGTAGAAGAAGTTTTCCTAAATTAATATATTTTTATATTTTTCTTCGATTACTATACATAATAACATAAAAAGAGTGTTTTAAAAGTGAAATCAATTTGAGCGTAACATGACTTAGAATTCCACATTTACTTATCGAATGGCTTTTAGTGTCGGGAGTGTCCGAGGACATGTTCGGCTCACCTATTGCAAGACTTTCTATTTGACGACCATGGTCGACCTGCGCATCTGGATGTGGGATTATGATGGTGAGGTAGGGAGGGGGTGAAACCAGGTGCTGGCACGTACCATCCCCTTTTCTAATAACATCAAGGCTTTACGTCTCCATCTGACGGACGAATCACCATCAATATGCCCTCACTCCATATGAGCACTGCGGAGAGGTTGGAATTAAATCCAGGCTTTTGGCACGCAATCTAGTGATTAGAAATTGTATACCACCACTTCTCCTAGCCTGCTAGCCAACATTCTGATGGTGAATTATTTCCTCCACCAACGGGACTCGAACAGGGTAACTACGGTGTCAGACCATATAGCCTTAACGATGGTGGCCACCAGGCGGGATTAGAATTTCAGAATTGTTAGAGGTTGCAATATTATTCATCCTCCAACATCCTCTGTTACTTACTAGTCCGCCTCTGTAGTGTAATTAGCTGCCACCTCCGGAGGCCCGGGTTCGATCCCCGGATCTGCCACGAAATTCGAAACGTGGTACAAAGACTGGAACGGGATCTACTCAGCCTAGGGAGGCCAAATGAGTAGAGTGGGTTCGATTCCCACCTCAGCCACCCTGGTTTCCCACTACTCATCCAAGAAAAATACGGGGTGGTACCTACAGTAACTTAAGGGCATGGCCGCTTCCTTCCACCTTCCTTGTCTATCCCTTCCAATCTTCCCATCCCCCAACAAAGGAACTGTTCACCATAGCAGGTGAGGCCGCCTAGGCACTGGTGCTCCTCCCCGGTTCCATCCTCCGACCCAAAGTCTCACGCTCCAGGACACTGCCCTTGAGCCGGTAGAGGTGGAATCCTTCACTGAGTCCGAAGGAAAAACCAACCCTAGTCGGTAAACGGATTAACAAAAGAAGAAAGAAAGAAAGAAAGAAAGAAAGAAAGAAAGAAAGAAAGAAAGAAAGAAAGAAAGAAAGAAAGCATTCTACGTACAAAATTCTCTTTCTTTTATTCCAAAGGAAAATAATTTGGGTTTATTTCCTATTTGGATTCAACGAGCTACAGTACTTAGCGTTAATTTTCTTCCTCCCAAGTATCCAAAATACATATGTACATAAAGATCACAGGATTCCTTGGCAACTGCTGCCGAACGGTGCGATTATTATTTCAAATAGCTGTGAAGAAAAACTATAAGTGTAGATATAATGGCTTTCCCCCAAGGAGTCTTCTGCCTATGGGGAAAGTGATAAAATAAGTCCACGGTATGCTCTGCCTGTCGTAAGAAGTAACTGAAGGGGTAATTATTCCCAGTGGCCCAGAACTCGGGAGTGTGGGCTATAACCACGGGGCCCCTATCTGAGTCGGACATTTGCTTACACTTACTTGTGTCACACTTTCCTATCTGACCTCTTTTGGTCAACTCTTCTTCTCTTCCGACTCTTTTTTTTCAACAATTTACTTTACGTTGCACAGACACAGACAGGTCTTATGGTGACGATGGGATAGGAAAGGGCTAGGAGTTGGAAGGAAGCGGCTGTGACCTTAATTAAGATACAGCTCCCCAGCATTTGTCTGCTTTGAACGTGAGAAACCTCGGAATACCATCTTCAGTGCTACCAACAGTGGCATTCGGACACAGCAGGCCGATCTCCCGAATGCAGGATCACAGATGCGCGCTCCTAACCGCACAGCCGACTCGCTGTTATGTTTGCAAGAGCTATGGAGTCTTTCACGTTAGGCTCTTTGTAGCGCTTTCCTTGTTTTTGCCGTTACTGTCAATATTTGAAGGGTGAGAATAAATGTGAGTGGTGTTTTTAAAAGTAGGAAAGATCACAATATGAATATAAAGTTAGAATTCAAGAGAACAAATTGGGACAAATATTCGTTTATAGGAAAAGGAGTTAATAATAATAATAATAATAATAATAATAATAATAATAATAATAATAATAATAATAATAATAATAATAATATAGTCCGCCTGTGTGGTGTAGTGGTTAGCGTGAATAGCTGCCACCCCCGCAGGCCCGGGTTCGATTCCCGGCTCTGCCACAAAATTTGAAAAGTGGTATGAGGGCTGGAACGGGGTGCACTCAGCCTCGGGAGGACAACTGAGTAGAGGTGGGTTTAATCCCCACCTCAGCCATCCTCGAAGTGGTTTTCTGTGGTTTCCCACTTCTCCTCCAGGGAAATGCCGGGATGGTACCTGACTTAAGGCCGCGGCCGCTTCCTCCCTTCTTTTTTGTCTATCCTTTCCAATTTTCCAATCCCCCCCCCCCACAAGGCCCCTGTTCAGCATAGCAGGTGAGGCCACCTGGACGAGGTACTGGTCCCCAGTTGTATCCCCCGACGCAATGTGTCTCTCTCCAGAACACTCCCCATGAGGCGGAAGAGGTAGGATCCCTCGCTAAGTCCGAGGGAAAAACCAATTCTGGAGGGAAAACAGATTAAGAAATAATAATAATAATAATAATAATAATAATAATAATAATAATAATAATAATAATAATAATAATAATAATAATAATAATTGCTTTATGCACTAACTACGTTTACGGTTTTCGGAGACACCGAGGTACCAGAATTTAGTATCGCCCCTGAAGATAGTTTTCCGTGGTTTCCCATTTTCACTTCAGGAAAATGCTGGGGTTGTGACTTTATTAAGGCTATGGTCGTTTCTAGTGCCATGCCCCCTGTGGGTTGGGTGGTAGATTAACACCTATGGTAACATCTCACTGTCGTAATAGGCGACTAAAAGGTGCCCCAGGGACTCTTAACTTTGAAGCGTGGGTTAGCGACCGCGGGGCCCTTAGCTGAGTCCTGACATTGATTCCACTTATTCGTGCCCGGCTCCTCAGTTTCATCTATCTTATCCGAGCTCCTTTGGCCAACTCTTGTTATTTTCCGACCCCGAAGGTATTACAGCATTCGAGACCTAGGGAGTCTTTCATGTTCACGCCCTTCGCGGTTTTTTTTTTTGCCATTTGCTTTACGTCGCACCGACACAGAGAGGTCTTATGGCGACGATGGGACAGGAAAGGCCAAGGAAAAGGAAGGAAGCGGCCGTGGCCTTAAGTAAGGTACAGCCCCAGCATTTGCCTGGTGTGAAAATGGGAAACCACGGAAAACCATCTTCAGGGCTGCCGACAGTAGGATTCGAACCCACTATCTCCCGGAAGCGAGCTCACAGCTGCGCGCCCCTAACCGCACCACCAACTCGCCCCGTCTTTTCTTTCTTTGGCCGGTTCCTTCAGGTTTCGAAGTGTCCAATCGCTTCCATTTTTTCTCTCTGATTAGTGTTATATCGAGGTCGCTTGCCTAATTGTATATTCTCTTAAAACAATAACCACCACCACCACCACCACCACCACCACCACCACCACCACGACCACCTGCCATGCCATGAGCGAATCTGAGCTCATTCTGTCTACGCTTCTACTACCCCGCTCGTTTGTTTAGAGAACGAGCCTGGCGCTAGAACCAACAGGGACTGGCTTATAAATGAAAGGGTCTGTCGGCGATGGTGATTATTGTTTTAAGAGGAAGTACAACTAGGCAGCCATCCTCTACAGAACACTAATCAGAGAGGACAAGTGGAAGGGGTCCAACACTTCGAAAAATGAAGGTATCGGACAAGGAAGCAAGGCCCACGAAGAGCGTGAAAATAGAACTCTCCCTAGCCCTCGCAACCTAATACCGTCAGGGTCGGAAAAGAACAAGAATTGACCAAGGAAGGTCGGATAGGATAGATGAAAGTGAAGAGCCTAGCACAAATAAGTGGAATCAATGTCCACTTGAGCTCATTCTGTCTACGCTTCTACTCTGAACTTTGAAGCGTGGGATAGAGACCACGGGGCCCTTAGCTGAGCCCTGGCATTGCTTCAACTTACTTGTGCCTGGCCTCTCACTTTCATCTATCCTATCTGACCTTCCTTGGTCAACTCTTGTTCTTTTCTGACCTCGACGGTATTACGTATGGAGGCCTAGGGAGTCTTTCATTTTCACGCCCTTCGTGGCCCTTATCTTCCTACATTCCATACATTACACACTTTTTCTTTAATTCTCTCAGCATTAAATTTGCTGAATATCTTTCATGACGAAGCAAACTGACAACAGTTGTTGGTGACTAAGGAAGGGTAAGGAAAGGATTTATACCTGTGAGTCTTGTGTTTCCAAGATATGTGCAGGAACACAATACAGAACTCTGATATATAGGAGAAAGTATTTCCTAACGTGTCACAAGTACATGGAACACACCAGCCTTCGCACCCGCTCCTGCGTACCTCAAGACCAAGAACACATGGAAAATAGAAGGGATTGGGCACGACAGTCATATAACTTTCCTCTTCAATAGAGAATTATCCTTCTAAGTAATTCTGTGCAAGAAATATGAAACCAACTCAAAGCATATTTTTAATTCACTCAGTGAACGAATTTGGAAAAGACGTGTACATAACAGATTGGCGGGTTTTATTTTGTACAATGTGCAGTGGTCTGCCTCTGTGGTGTAGTGGTTAGCGTGATTAGCTGCCACCCCCGGAGGTCTGGGTTCGATTCCCGGCTCTGCCACGAAAATTTGAAAAGTGGTACGAGGGCTGGAACGGGGTCCACTCAGCCTCGGGAGGTCAACTGAGTAGAGGTGGGTTCGATTCCCACCTCAGCCAACCTCGAAGTGGTTTTCCGTGGTTTCCCCACTTCTCCTCCAGGCGAATGCCGGGATGGTACCTAACTTAAGGCCACGGCCGCTTCCTTCCCTCTTCCTTGTCTATCCCTTCCAATCTTCCCATCTCTCCACCAGGCCCCTGTTCAGCATAGCAGGTGAGGCCGCCTGGGCGAGGTACTGGTCATTCTCCCCAGTTGTATCCCCCGACCTAAAGTCTGAAGCTCCAGGACACTGCCCTTGAGGCGGTAGAGGTGGGATCCCTCGCTGAGTCCGAGGGAAAAGCCGAACCTGGAGGGTAAACAGATGATGATGATGACAATGTGCAGTGTTAAAGTGAATGCGGAAAGGAAGTTTGTTGTACAGCGAGAAAGATGTAACGAGTGTGAAAAACAACAAATGTTCTCGGGTTCTTCGAGGGCATCCAGCAAATTATTATATCCATATGATATAAACTTCCAAGTAAATTAGGAGAAAATTATTTCTGTACAATCAAGAGCTGTGCAGTGAACAGAACATGGATCACTGATGTAAAACCATTATTACACATTCACCAGAGTACAGTTTGGTCAAATATTTTAAAGTCATTTTAATTTTTTTTTTTTTGCTAGGTGCTTTACGTCGCACCGACACAGATAAGTCTTATGGCGACGATGGGATAGGAAAGGCCTAGGAATGGGAAGGAAGCGGCCGTGGCCTTAATTAAGGTACAGCCCCAGCATTTGCCTGGTGTGAAAATGGGAAACCACGGAAAACCATTTTCAGGGCTGCCGACAGTGGGGTTCGAACCTACTATCTCCCGAATACTGGATACTGGTCGCACTTAAGCGACTGCAGCTATCGAGCTCGGTGCAATGAATTTTATTATGGATTTTATTAAGTAAAGATTTTCAATTCAGCTTATACTAATGGAAAAATGCGACATTTTCTGTTTTAAATATCTTAACATTAGTATAGTGATGGAAATGAAATAGCGGAAACACTCATTTACTTCCAGCATAAAACAAGGAAACAGCTATTATTTTTATTAAGTTTCAAAACATACACAGATAATACACATAGAATAATGAAATGTGGAGTTAAGTCCAGTGCCGCTATATGACGTTGACGTAGTCAAAGATGGCGGTTACTTTTGACATCTGAGAGAAGCGTTTCCTTCACCCCTTCTCGATGATGCAGATTCAAAAGTTCAGTACTCCGAGAAACCTAATTCTTCCAAAAACCGATTGAACGATTCGTGTTGTAACAGTTTCGTAAATAAATCTGCCAAAATCATATTAGAAGGACAGTTTTGAACATGTATAATTCCCTTCTCATGCACGTCCCGTAACAGATGATGACAGACATCGATATGTTTAGTTCGAGCTCCAGAAACACTCGATTCAGTCAGTCGAATGCAACCTTGGTTATCTTCGAACATGTTGATTGGCTCAAATATCTGTATACTGAAATCTTTGATCAACTGTTTGAGACACAATAACTCTCGACTAGCTAAAGGCGCTGCAACATACTCTGCTTCTGTTGATGACATTGCAACAGAAATTTGCTTGGGACTAGACCAGGCAATTGTCCCATTTCCGAGTATGAATTCATACCGTCTTGTCGATTTTCGATTCATCCTTTCACTAGCCCAGTCAGCAGCCACATAACATTTCATCTCTAAATTTCCATGTGAAGATAAATGCAATTTCTTATCGATTGTTGCAGCAAGGTAATACGCTACCGGCTTCACAGCATTCCAAGCACTTTGCCATTCCAATCACAATGCCAACTGCCGTACCGTTGTCAGGCCTTGACACTGTACTTAAATTAAAGATCCTATTGCCTTTCTGTACGATGTATTGTTTTCTAGATTTGGGCTATGAGATATTTCTGCAGATAGGAGTCTCGTTTCCATTGGGGTAACTGCTCTTTTTGCTTCTGATAACCCGTAATCTTCGAGTAGTTTCACAGGTTTTGACCTCTGGCATAACAAAAACGATCCATCTCGTTTTCGTTCGATCTGGAGTCCCAAATAATGGTTTACATCACCTAAATCTTTCAAGTCGAAATGACTGAGCAGTAATCGACCAGCCCTTGCCGTTAATTCTGAAGATCTACCAGCTACCAGTAAGTCGTCCACGTAGAACAGAATATACGTAATAGAACTATCTTCTTCTCTTCGGGAAAACAGACATTCATCAGCCTTGCCTTGTTGAAACTTTAGCTTCAATAAAACTTCTTGAGTCTTGTTATTCCACACACGTGCAGACTGTTTCAATCCATCAAGACTTCTCAATTTTCTCTGTTTTCCTGACCCGGTTCTTCAAATCCTTGAGGCTGATCCATGTATAGTACGCGATCCTTTTCTTGAGCCCTAGTTCCCATTCAGCACTATGGAGATCAGGGCTCAAGAAAAGGTTCGCGTACTGTATATATCTTCTGTTAATTCGCAATTCAAGTATGCAGATTTGACATACAAATGTCGAACATGGAGACATTTCTGTGCAGCTGCAACGAACAAAACTCTAATAGTCTCATGTTTAACAACTGGTGCAAATGTTTCGTCGAAATCTTCTCCAAACTTTTGCGGAAAACCTCGTGCTGCCGAACGGGCGTTATTTGATGAGCGCAGCAATCCGACCACTTCCATGATGGCATCAATATCCTTGTTCATCGAACCACTACGTTAGGGTATTCCATACAACTTACGACGTAAATACAGCTGCTGCCAAACGTGGATTTCTCGTATTTCTTTGACAATGTTTTCCATGCATCTTACGCGTTTTCCACATGAGCAAAATGAATGAATTGACTGTCCTCGATATCTAACGTAATCTACGCTATAGCCTTGTTATTCTTTTTCCAGTCATCATTTGTATCTTCGGGTTTTGGCTTACTGATAACTTCCCACAAATCGTCACGTAAAAAAAGCTCGCATCTTTGTTTTCCAAAATATGTAATTGCCATCATTCAGTAACGGGATATTTAACCTTAAACTGTCTTGAGTCATGTTGCACAATTACGGTACGATTTCATAGAGAAGCCGTAATCTACTCACGCAGTTCACGATCCTGGGTCAGAAATTTCAAAACATACGAGAATACACATAGAACAATGAAATGTGGAGTTAAGTCCAATGCCGCTATATGACGTTGACGTAGTCAAAGATGGCGGCTACTTTTGACATCTAAAGAGAAGCGTTTCCTTCATATAGCAATCAAATAACGCACAGCCTACTACGCAATCCGGCTCTAGACAGACAGACAGACAGACAGACAGACAGACAGACAGACAGACAGACAGACAGACAGACAGACAGACAGACAGACAGACAGACAGACAGACAGACATGTATTGAACCTACTTTTGACTTTTATATACCGTACCTAATCCGACATAAATTTTATTTAGGTAAGTTGCTTATCTTTTAAAAATGATGTTCGAAGTGCGATAAGCAGACTGAAGAATTTTAATTCGACTAATTTTCTTACTTCCTGAGCCACGGGGTTGATGATCGATCGATCGATCAATCAATCAATCAATCAATCAATCAATCAATCAATCAATCAATCAATCAATCAATCAATCAATCAATCAATCAATCAATCAATCAATCAATCAATCAATCAATCAATCAATCAATCAATCAATCAATCAATCAATCAATCAATCAATCAATCATCCGAATAATCTTTAACGAATGGACTCGTGGCAGTTAAATAGTTCCGTGCAATATTTATTTTCCTTTTTTATTCGCCATAATTTATTGGAGGTTATAAAACCCCCTCTTAGATCTATAGAATCAAATTTATGTTTTATTTCTAAGTAGTGATTGTCATTTGTTCGTAGTCAATTGTCAGGCCTGGTAACTTTGAGAGAGTTATTGCGGGAAGGTGGAGCTGTTGGCGAACGTCCAAGTATAAACGATCTAGTTCATGTCCAAAGTGCGTATGAAAGTTTGTACTGAAAAAGAAAAGATAGCATGCTCTCCCTTTCTCAGATTCTCTGTCCTATCGAAGATGATGTTCCTACCAATACTCGGATGTTTTATAAGCCACTGTAGTTCGTCTCAGACCCAAAGTTAGACGGCGATGCTGGAACAATGCATGCCATAGAAACACTGAAGTTAAGACGTTAATTTACCAAGGGACATGTACAATAAATTTCGAAATTCTTTGCAATTATTTAAGAAAAGGCTAGGTAAACAACAGACAGGGAATCTACCACCTGGGCGACTGCACTAAATGCAGATTTTTAAAAACTAGTTGCTTTACGTCGCACCGGCACAGGTAGGTCTTATAGCGACGGTGGGATAAGAAGGGGAAAGGAAGTGGCCGTGCCCTTGTTTAAGGTTCACTCCAGCATTTGCCTGGTGTGAAAATGGGAAACCACGGAAAACCATATTCAGGTCTTCGAACTCACTATCTCTCGAATGCAAGCTCACAGTTGCGCGTCCTTTAACCGCACGGCCATCTCGCTCGGTAAAAAGTACAGATAAGTGGTGATTGATTGATTGATTGATTGATTGATTGATTGATTGATTGATTGATTGATTGATTGATTGAAGACACATCCATTATGGTCATAATTTGGACAGTTGACTGTGCAATGTTGGCTGATGGAGGATTATTAAGGACCTGGCCATCCTGAGTTATCAAAACCTCATAAAAGACTCAGACCAATGGGCAGAATGATGACTAAAGTGCACTCCTGGCTGTGTTTACGTTAAATGCTGTAGGTTTCTGGTACAAGGAGTGCTTATATTACCAAAATATCTTGTAGGTTTGAGATGTTATATGTCATTTCACTTGCTTGAGTTGTCTATTTACTGGTTCCACATACCCGAAACTACCTTTTTTCCCCCACACAGATCGTGGAAGCTGCCTGTGCATGGAATTGTTCCAATAACTGAACTGCTGATCTATCCTGTTTTGTGATCCTGTTTTGTTGAATAAGACACTGAGTTATTCTATCTTATCATCCTGTTTTGTTGAATGAGACACTGACCTGTCACCCTGGTTCGTCGAATAAGACACTGAGCTACCGTGTCTTGCCATCTTCTTTTATTGGCCAAGATACTCAGAGCTGGAGCAATTTTGCAGAAAGAGAGACCCTGGTTCGCTGCCAGTTCTGTGGTAAATACATATATGACGAGCAATACTCCATCTGATACATTTAAAACGCGTTATTCAATAAATGGGCTGGGGACAAGTGGGAGTAGATTGTTCTCGAACAGTTTATTTTAAAATGTTGTTATTAGAACGTCATGAACAATATACGTCTGAAGATACAGTATGCGCAGCTGTGCATCGGACGTGGACTTCTTGTACGTACTTGAACCATTAAACCGGCCGCCAGAATCCTTCCTCATGATCCCTTTTTGGTGCACCCTTTGTTGCTCTCAACTTGGATCTGCACAAGATTCCGTACTGTCGTAAGAGGCGACAGGAAGAGGAAGCCCCTTGGATCTTGGGAGGGTGGGATGGCGACTACGGGTTCCCTAGCAGAGTCTGATATCGCTTCCACTTGTGTTAATATACTCACTTCCAAATTTCCTATCAGACTTCCCTTGGTCAACTCTTGTTTTCTCCTGACCCCGACAGTATTAGTTTTGCGAGGCACAGGGATCCTTTCACGTTCATGGCCTTCGTCCTACCCTTTCTTTTGCCGGTACCTTCATTGTCCGAAGAATCCGATCTCTTCGTTTTTCCTCTCTTGGCGTGTGGCCTCCAAAGAGACGTGGTGCAGGTCTTTCGGCTTGTCACCCTATCCCGCGCGTCTGTGAGAGGACGGGAATCGAACGCGGAACCCTCTGGATCAAAGGCCAGCACGCTAACCATTTTGCCATGGAGCCGGACTTGACTAGCGTTAAGAGAGGATGGTTGTTATATTCTACTTGCTTTTAAAACAGTAATGTACTGCTAATCTTTATACAGGACGGTCGGAAACAGTGTGAACCAGGTATATGACGGTTAGAGAGTTCGTCATATATATAAATATTAAGCTAATGAGGCCCAGCCCCTGCTGCAGTGACTGCAAATGTCCGTGATTTTGTGATGACCGCAAATGTCCGGACAACCATAAGATTCAGCCAGCAGTGGTTTTGAACTTCCCCCTTCAAAAACTAAGTTGACGTGTTTTTTCCTCAATAAGAGAAAAACATTGAATTTGTTCAAGATATGATATTTTCACGTCGCATCAACACAGATAGGCCTTATGGCGACGATGGAATAGGAAGAACTGGGAGCAGAAAGGAAGCGACCATGGCCTTAATTAAGGTTCACCCTAGCGTTTGCCTGGTGTGAAAATGGGAAACCACAGAAAACTATCTTCAGGGCTGTCGACAGTGGAGTTCGAACCCACTATCCTCCGAATGCAAGCTGACAGCTACGTGACCCTAACCACTCAGCCACTGCTCGGTAAGGTACGAAGTTTTAAAACGATCACTCGGTAGTTTAGAGACATAAAATCAATTGATACCAAACGAAATATTTTCAGTACAAAACAAATTAATTATTTTATACTGCTGTTATAACAAATGTATTACAAATACCTTCAACAATAACATTTTTATAAATAGATAAATAAATATTTTCATCATTAACAATTCAACATTCTTATCTTGTATCGAAGTTTATAATAAGTTACCTCTTATTCGCTGAGCTAGTGGCCATGCGAAGTGTTCAAAGTGTAGGAATATTTTCAAATAATACCCCGGAACAGAATTTGCCATAGACTCCTGCAAAAGGAGACGATTTGCTCGCGAAAGGCTGGCGAAGTTCTTGGCGAATTTTTGTAATTGCCCTCAAGTAGGCGTTAGGTGGGGAAATGGGACTGGTGTGGGAAGTCAGTACCACATGAAAGGATTCGTCCTGGAAAGGTTTCTGACAGAATGGCCAGAGATTCTCGAGTTGAATTGCCCCGTCCTGTTTATACCACTGCTTATTTATGTGAAAGACCTTTGCAAGACAAAACCTTCTCAAATCCTGAAGCAATGGTCCTATGGCCATATCTCTATAGCATTCCTAAGAGACGGTTAGACCACTGCCATTGTCATCCTCAATGAAATAGGGGCCTATCACACCGCACTATGTAGTGGTTTGCTGGGCGCTCTGTTTCAGCACTTGCACGTACCGTATACCGAGTGTATAGATCTACTATTTTTGTGGCTGTATAGAGAAGTTGTATGCATTTACGTACTAAGAAAATGTTACAATCTTTGCGCTGGGAAGACTTGGGCGTATGGAGACGAGCTGCTCGACTAAGTGGTATGTTCCGAGCTTCATTGGAAAGATGGTGAAGAATGATATTAGTAGTGAAATAGTAGAAGAGGTTTTGTCACCTTATTTATTGAACCAAAGCAAAGCAAATTCATTTCCGTACAGGCCATGAAGGGCCCTAGAGGGGTGGAATGTAAAGGCTTCCACGGGGTGGAATGGTTAGCTCTACGCCCGGCCGGCTTTGCCCTCAGGAATTAACCTGGTACTCAGTTTAGGTGTAGGCTGAGTGAACCTCAGGGCCATGTGCACCTCCGGAAGTGGACATCTCGTTTCTTAAATTTTACGACTTCCTGGCGGGGAATCGAACCCGCGATCTTCCGGGTGAAACGAGGATACCTTTACAGCCTCGGCCAGGCAGTCCCTTCTGTATTGAACCACTCTCGTAATAAACCCAGAACATGAAGGAAGGAAGGAAGGAAGGAAGGAAGGAAGGAAGGAAGGAAGGAAGGAAGGAAGGAAGGAAGGACTTTATTTATTACAGAGCAAGTGTGGCTGCACAGTTTGGGTCACATAGCTAACAGCTTGTCCACCTCTGTGGTGTAGTGGTTAGTGTGACTAGCTGCCACCCCCGGAGGCCCTGGTTCGATTCCCGGCTCTACCACGAAATTTTAAAAGTGGTACGAGGGCTGGAACAGGGTCCACTCAGCCTCGGGAGGTCAACTGAGTAGAGGTGGGTTCGATTCCCACCTCAGCCATCCTGGAAGTGGTTTTTCGTGGTTTCCCACTTCTCCTCCAGGCAAATGGCGGGATGGTACCTAACTTAAGGCCACGGTCGCTTCCTTCCCTCTTCCTTGTCTATCCATTCCAACTTCCCATCCCCCCGCAAAGCCCCTGTTCAGCATAGCAGGTCAGGCCGCCTGGGCGAGGTACTGGTCATACTCCCCAGTTGTATCCCCGACCCAGAGTCTGAAGCTCCAGGACACTGCCCTTGAGGCGGTAGAGGAGGGATCCCTCGCTGAGTCCGAGGGAAAAACCAACCCTGGAGGGAAAACAGATTAAGAAAGAAAGAAAGAAAGAAAGAAAGAAGCTAACAGCTTGCATTCGGGAGGTAGTCGGTTCAAACCCCACTTTCGGCAGCCCTCAAAATATGATTTTCCGAGGTTTCCCATTTTCACATCAAGCAAATACTGGGACTGTACCTTAATTAAAGCCACGGCCACTTCCTTCCCGCTCCTAGCCTTTTCCTATCCCATCGTCGCCATAAAAGCTATCTGTGTCGGCGTGACGTTAAGCAACTTGTAAAATTAAAATATTTATTTATTTATTTATTTATTTATTTATTTATTTATTTATTTATTTATTTATTTATTTATTCATTTATTTATTTATCGTACGGCTTTTAATGTTAGGAGTGTCCGAGGACATTTCCCCTCGCCCGATGCAGGACTTTCTACTTGGCGCTCATGGGTGAGTAGCGCTTCTGGGTGTGAGATGGTGATAATGAGGTAGGGTGGGGTGAAACCCAGTGTCGGCATGTAGCCTACTCCTGTCAGATAACACAAAGGGGTCTGTTCAAGGCTTAACGTCTCAGTCCGACCGACGAATCACCATCAACAGCGTCAATGCCCTCGCCGGCCAACATTCTGACGGTGCAATTTGTTTTCCATCGATGGGTCTCGAACTGGGTAACTACGGTTTCAGGCCTTAACAATCATGGCCACCAGCGGGTGCGATAGGAAGGAAGGAAGGACGGAAGGAAGGAAGGAAGGAAGGAAGGAAGGAAGGAAGGAAGGTGAGAGTGTAGCAGTTTATTGACAACAGCCAAGAACACAAACAGACCTTAAGATGAGGAAGATAAATCGCACAATCTGGCAATCCCGGCCACGCGGCTGATGCCGCCACCCCCCTCAACCTCACTACTCCTCGGCGCCATCGCGGCGCCTACCTTACCAGCACTCAAGAGTTTCTCATATCACGATATAGCCAATCAATAGGGTAAAGGTTGCAACATACACCACAAGATTCGAACCCACGTTCATCCCTACGGTCCTACAATTCCTGCCAGTCATAAGAGGCAACTAAAAGGGGTAACCCCAGCGGCTCTCAACTTGGGAGCGCAAGTTGGCGACGACGGGGAACCTGACTGAGTCTTGCATTGTTTACACTCACCTCTTCGCTTTCCTCTTTCATAACCGACCTCGCTTGGTCAATTCTTGTTCTTTTTCGACCCCTACGGTGTTAGGTTTGCGAAGATCAGGGAGTCTTATATTAACGCCCTTTGTGGCCCTTGCCTTTCTTTTTTCCGATATTTCTTCTTCTTCCTCTCTCTTCCTCAATCTGTTTACCCTCCAGGGTTGGTTTTTCCCTCGGACTCAGGAGGAATCGCACCTCTACTGCCTCAACGGCAGTGTCCTGGAGCGTGAGGCGTTGGTCTGGGGATACAACTGGGGAGAATGACCAGTACCTCGCCCAGGCGGCCTCACCTGCTAAGCTGAACAGGGGCCTTGCGGGGTATGGGAAGATTGGAAGGGATGGACAAGGAAGAGGGAAGGAAACGGCCGTGGCATTTGCTTGGAAGAGAAGTGGGAAACCACGGAAAACCCCTTCCAGGATGGTGAGGTGGGAATCGAACCCACCTCTACTCAGTTGACCTCCCGAGGATGAATGGACCCCGTTCTAGCCCTCGTAGCACTTTTAAAATTTCGTGGCAGAGCCGGGAATTGAACCCGGGCCTCCGGGGGTGGCAGCTAATCACGCTGCGGACATTGTAGGGGCGGACATTGTACTTCCTATTTAAAAATAATCATTACCACCACGCTGTCCAGCTCCATGGCTAAATGGTTAGCGTGCTGGCCTTTGGTCACAGGGTTCCCGGGTTCTATTCCGGCAGGAACGGGAATTTTAACCATAATTGGTTAATTCCTCCGGCGTGGGGGATGGGTTAATGTGCCGTCTTCATCACCATTTCATCCTCATCACATCCCGCAGGTCGCCTACGGGAGTCAAATCAAAAGACCTGCATCTGGCGATCCGAACTTGTCCTCGGACACTCCCGGCACTAAAAGCCATACGCCATTTCATTTCATGGCATTATAATAAATGCGCCATAGCAGCTAGTTGCAGGTCCGACATCATGGCGCGCACTAAAATTGAATCGGCCAATGTTACACGTGAATGTTCAGCAAGAGCTGTAATGTAACATTCACCCAAGCATTACCTTACAACTACAATGTTACAAGTCGTTTACTGTTTGAATGAAACGTTTTCATGAACATAAATGGATGACAAAGATGATGGTATAATACGGACGAAAGAAACTTCCCATTCGAATATTTTTCGGCTGCACAGAAAAACATAGAAACACGGCTATGTTTTTGGGCCTAGAAGAAGTCCAGAGGGCGAGTACAGATTCTTTGGTTGTTCCCCTCGTAGTAGCCTCTTACAACATGCAGGGGTACAGGTAGTGCTTCCTTTCACTCCATCGACAGGGAAGATGAAGAGTTCCGATAAATCGAGAAAAAAATTAGTGGATCCACGAAAGAATGGAAAGGCTCAAGGATTGTGAGAAAATGAAGGGCATTCTAGACCTCGTAAAAATACTACTAAAATAATATCATTGGTTTTTACGTTCCACTACCTACTTTAATGGTTTTGGGTGACGCCGAGGTGCCAGAATTTAGTCCCGCAGGAGTTCTTTTACGTGCCAGTAAATCTTCCAACACGAGGTTAATGTACATGAGCAACTCCAAATACCACCGGACTGAGCCAAGATCGAACGTGCCAAGTTGTGGTCAGAGGGCCAGCGTCTCAACCGTTTGAGCCACTCAGCCCGGCTTGTTCTGGTTCAAAATATATTTGTATGTACACAAGGTAAATAAAAATTACATTTTCTTCCACGCAACGGATGTATGCACCGGATTTTAAATTGTTACGGTTCGCTCACCAGGTGGCACTTTCGATTATTCATCCGTACGAGAGCTGTGCCTACACTCCACCCACGATAATATATGACGGAGGATGATCGTCATCTATCGTCATAATTCCTCGCCGGCCGACTTCTCCTGGGTTAAATCTGAATCTCACCATTTTGCTTTACGAATGTTCTTTTCTTTTTCAGATGGTGATCGAATGGACCCGGTGGCATCGCGTTGCCCTCTTCGCCTGTCTCCTTCAGACCCTCGGTGAGTACCATTCATTTACTGCAGCGAGTGCATATCAGGTATAGCGTAGTCACATTAGGTTCGATGTACAAGTGAATGACCAGATAAGACGTGCTGAATAAACGCCATCAAGCTTCTATGCAATTACAGAGCATGTACACATGTAGTTCGTGTTTGATTTTCTACTACGGTACTTTAAAAATTGATGTACCTACAATTTAATGATTAGTACAATATAAATATGGTCCGCCTCTGTGGTGTAGTGGTTAGTGTGATTAGGTGCCACCCCCGGAGGTCCGGGTTCGATTCCCACATCAGCCATCCTGGAAGTGGTTTTCCGTGGTTTCCCACTTCTCCTCCAGGCAAATGCCGGCATGGTACCTAACTTAAGGCCACGGCCGCTTCCTTCCCTCTTCCTTGTCCATCCCTTCCAATCTTCCCATCCCCCACCAAGGCCCGTGTTCAGCATAGCAGGTGAGGTCGCCTGGGCGAGGTGCTGGTCATTCTCCCCAGTTGTATCCCCCTACACAATGTCTCACGCTCCAGGATACTGCCCCTCAGACGGTAGAGGTGGGATCCGTCGCTGAGTCCGAGGGGAAAACCAACCCTGGAGGGTAAACAGATTAAGAAGAAGAAGACAATATGAATATGCCTAAGTGGTATTTTCAGATGTCGCCTCTGTGGTGTATGCCCAGGGCACAAGGTGAAAAACAGCGTCATTCTACTGTTTGAATGTGGCCAGCGTGTGCCTGTGTTTACGTATTCAAACATCATACCGATGCAAGAATATTTGAACGATGCACGATTCGAACCGCCAGGCGAACGCCTAACCACATCCGCTACGCTACACTGCTGGAAACTCTCTGGCATACGACGAGAACAGACTACAAACGCCATCCGGTTCGGTGTTTAAGACAATAATTACTGCACTGTTACCTAGTTTTATTCATTGATTCCCCTCTTCGTTACACCCGGTCACGAGGTGCGACACATTATATAGTTACATGATAAAAGGACGTTGCTACATGATTTCAAGTCGTCATGTTTTGCGAACGGATGATATAACATTTCAGTAGCGTTCAGAATCGAAATATGCTCACTGAACATTATACCATACAGTACGCCTGCGGGGGAATACCACCCCTATAAGCATGTGCACGTTAGTTGGACTGTAGCATACGATATTGGAAGGGGCTGCTGAATCACACTGTATCTGTATACAGTATATATACTAGTACCGTCTCTCGTATACTTCCAAAGTGGTGCTAAATATTTTAGAAATATAGAATTAAGAACAGAAATACCAAGCGCAGTGCCCACACAGCTATGGAACGAAGCTATGCATTTGGGAGATGAGTGTGTTCAAACCCAACCATCAGTTGTCCTGAAGGTGGTCTTCTGTTGTTTCCTATTTTAACTTCAAGGCAAATACCGCGACAGTTCCATAGGCCAATTTCATTCACTATCCTTCATTTAATCTTCATTAGCTCCTCAACAGAAGTTGGCGTCAGGAAGGGCATTCGGCCTTAAAACAGGACCAAATCCACATGTGCGACATAGTTCACACTTGCGACCCTACAGGTGTGGTAAAAATGGTAGTAGTTGAAGAAAAAGAATTAATGTTAAAGCGAACAAGAACTCTGTCACAATATTTCTTGTATCTGCTGTTGTATTTCAGGATACTATGTAAAACCAAATACACTGCTGTGCAAAACTTAAGGACGAGACAGATAAAGCAAGCAACATATCAACTACTCGGTGCAAATGAATGAAAGTGCGGTAACATGATGCCAGACGTCTCCCACGTGCATAGAAGCCTGGCGTGAGGTCAGCGCGACTATAGCGCCAAAACGAGACAGTTGAAGGAACGGGAGAAGACAGTGCGAGTCAATCAGCGAGCTGTTACGGAGCATTGCGGTGGTGTTATTCATTACAACTAGCCCGGAGATAACATTTGGATGACTTCACACGGAGAAGGATCATCGGGAAACTGAAAGAATGACGAAGTGTGGCTAGTGTAGCCCAGGAGTTTGGTATTGCTCACAGCACGGAGAGCATTCTGAACCACAGGAACTGCTGCCCGAAGGAGATGAGGGGTTTACCACTGTCAACTACAGCAGCAGATGACCGCTACATTGTGCAACAGTCAAGACGAGACTCACGTCAAACAGCGGGTGCAATTGCAACCACATTTAACAGGATTCCGAGGCACCCAATCTCACGTTCCACAGTGGCACGGCGACTGCCTGGTGGTGGTCTGTTTGCCCGACGACCATTATGCTGTGTTCCGTTGAGACCCACACATCGGCGGCATCGTGTGCGATGGTGCCAAGAACATCAGGTCTGGGCCGACGAGGAGTGGAGTCGCATGCTCTTCTCAGAGGAGAGCAGAATCAGTCTGAGTAGTGATTCTAGACGTACCCTCATCTGGCGAGAGGTGGGAACATGTAATGCACCCAGGAACATTAACGAACATGATCATTTTGTTGGTCCAAGTGTTATGGTGTGGGGAGGCATAATGTTGCATGGGCGTACCGACCTCCAGATCTTTGAACGGAGTACACTCACCGGTCAACGTTATTGTGACAGTGTTCTCCATCCCCAGGTACGTCTTTTCAGGGGTGCATTCGGCCCTGACTTCATTTTTATGGATGACAGTGTACGACCGCATCGAACAGCGCAGGTGGAGGAGCTCTTGGAACGAGATGATATTCGGCGAATGGACTGGCCTGCCCGTTCCCCCGATTTAAATCGCATCGAGTGCGTGTTGGACATGTTGAGCAGTTGTGTTGCAGCAAGTCCACATGCATCAACGACTATCCACCTGTTATCAACCGCGCTGGTGGTTGTATGAAATGCCCTACCACAAGAACTCCTTCCCTAAGAAGCTGCAAGTCTGGTTGATTTTTCTGAAGAATCAATTGCTTCTCAGTATGGTAAACTGTTTGTTATACTGGTCACCAAGGTTTTGTGTACTGCTAGATGAAATGATAACTGATATCAAATTTACCAATTACACCAACTTCATTTAATGCCTTCAGCTATTGTATATTACTCACATGCTGTATATCGGGGGTGGAAATCTGGGTAGTTGCAACAGGCATTAGGAGACAGAAAATTTCTAGGATCTTGTATGCGAGGTTGAGTAAAACGGAGCAAAAAGAGCTTAGCGTCATCTCTAGTGGAATCATAAATTTTAAAGTGTAGATGTCTCACAGCCCCGAAGGAACTTGGTCTACCAAGGGACACAAGGTATCGTGTGGTCGGCATGACGAATCATCTCGGCCGTTATTGTTGGCTTTATAGACTGGGGCTGCTAATCTCACCGTCAGGTAGCCCCTAAATTGTAATAGTGTAGGCTGAGTGGACCTCAAACTAGCCCTCAGACTCAGGTAAATATCCCTGACCTGGCCGGGAGTTGAACCCTGGGCCTGTAGGTAAAAGGCAGGCACCAAACCCCTAAACCACGGGGAGTTATGGTAACTTCAAATTTCAATCTTCTCTCATCCTCACTCTACACTCGTGATCTTCTTCCAAAAAACCCATGGTCACATTCAGGTGCCCACTTAACTTCAAAACTATTCTTGCTTACTATGAACTGTAGAACTGCAAACACTTCTGGCTTTTCCCCAGTCAACACAGCCACTGTAAGACCTGCTGTTTACATATAGCAAGCAACACTTTCTCTAGCAGCGTCGCTGACTAGTCTTATCTCACACAAGGTTGTCATGACTGCACTTCATCCAACATCATCTACCAGCTTCAATGCAGACTCTGCCCAGATTTCTACATTGGCTTCACTAGTAAGGCACTAATTTAATGTATATGCAGCCACTGCAGTACCTGAAAAACCTCTAACATGGCTCTTCCCATTCCTATCAAACCATGTAACGAGTGTTTCACAGCTAAAGACATCAAACACTTGCTCCCAACTTCCCACCCTCTCGCCATGAGAGATTTTGAAGTTGGATATCATCAGGTGTTCTGGTCTAAGGAAACAATCTGGCTTAATCTTGGATAACTGCTCCTTTTTTCCATGCACTTGTCTGCCTGTCTCCCCACTCCCTTTACCTGACACAGCATCTACTTGCCAACAGTGACCTCTACCATCATTATTCTAACCTCCAATAACAAAGGCTGCAGACGAAAATTTTGTATCCATGCCTTTATTTCACGTGTACCCTATCCACGCGTTTGTACATGATAAGTCGCTGTTTTCCATCTAGATAATATGGACAACTTTACCCATGCAAAGGGGTGAAGCCAATCATACATTTTTAAAAAGTCATAAGGAATGATTGTGTGGTTCCTGACATGAAAGTAGTCAGATGAGATTTTGAAGCAAAAATGTTTATTTTAATCTCAACGAACAAAGATTTATACACTTATCATACTCAAAAATGTTTTCATGCGAGTGAATAATTAAATTATACAAGTTTTTAAAATGAAATGGCCTGATTATTAAAAGGTTCTCCCTCTGTGGCTCAGTGTTTGCATCAAGATTTCAAGACCATGAGTTCAGACTTGGCAGAAGTTGTCAAAGTTTCGAAGGGAGAAAAACAGTCCAATCGGCACTGCACGTTGTACAGTGTGCCATCTAAATGCTCTCTGGTGATCATTCAGTGAAAATGAGATTTTAAAGGAGAAGGTACGTTTACTGGAATCGAAAGTACCGGTACCAGTAAACACTCAGAACACAGGTGGCTCCGTGAATTCTAGCGCGTGGTGTCAAGTTGCTTCAGATTCTAGGAGGAAAAGTGTAGGCCTACAGTTAAATAAGGACAACTTTGTAATTGACACCAAAAATAGATTTTCAGCCCTGAGGGAAGTAAGCGATACGCAAGGACTTATCCGTATGGGAAGCAGTCAAACGTATAGCGCAAAATCCGTTACCGGTACCGGTACGAGAAGCGGCAAAGTTAGGCCTAAAATCCCACACAGTGCACCGGCGAAAGCGTCGAACATTCTTATATTTGGTGATAGCCAGGCGAGGGGAATTGGGAAGAAAATGAACAATGAAGATATTGCAGCATCGGCCGTCATCTATCCTGGGGCCCCAATCAAGAAGGTATTGGAAAACACGGAACAGGCAGCAAGAAATCTCGGAAGTCGCGATGCAGTAGTGATCATCGGCGGGACGAACGACGTAGCTCACAACGACGCTAAGAATGTCATTTCTCAACTTAAATGTACACTAGGTAAGCTGACTCACACTGACATCTTTGTAGTGAACGTGCCCCACAGGCATGATTTGATAAGAGACTCGTGTGTGAACATTGAAGTGGACAAAGTTAATACAGATATGGTTAAAATTTGTAAATATTTTCATAATACACAGGTAATTGATAGCAGCAGTTTCGAGAGACACTGTTACACAAAGCATGGCTTTCATCTAAACAATTCAGGTAAACGAAAGATAGCAAATATTGTTCTAGATTTTTTAATCTTAAGATATGTGCTGTAAAAAAGGCAACTCCCTTGATTTATAATACTGACCAGGAAAACTAGTAGAAAGAGCCAGCTGTACTTCAAGCTGGCTCAGTCAACTAGAAAATGAAACTCAGGAAAGTAAGGAATTTCAAGTTACCCAATTGCAACAGTCAAGTTTTAGGGAGGAAGGGGGTTTGAGATTGCTCTTGGTAAACTGTCAGAGTGTAGTAAATAAACAATTAAAATTCGGTACATTGATGGAATCTTATGAGACTGATGTGGTGATAGGAGTGGAATTGTGGTTGAGAGAAGGGGTGGGTAATAGAGAAGTATTTCCAGAAGGGTATACAGTCTATCGCAGAGACCGAGGAGTTAAAAAGGGAGGGGGGGTGTTTATTCTGGTGAAGGAAACTTATTGTTCACATTAATGGTTTACCGATGAAAGGGATGAAATATTAGGGATAAAATTAGTTTGTGATAATACAAAGGAGGTGGGAATTATAGGAACATACAGGCCTGGAAGAGAGGAAAGAGACATGGAAATATTTGAGAAAATAATAGATTATACTCATAAAAACAATAAAAAGATATGGGAATAATTGGGGGAGATTTAAAGTTGCCTGAAGTTGAATGGAATGGAGCTGCAAGTGAAGCCCATGAACAGAATCTGGCAAATAAGTTAATTTGGGAGGGAGGATTTACACAAGTAGTACAAGAACCGACTCGTCTCAATAACTTACTAGATGTATTCTTGGTTAAACCATGGGAAATTGTTGATAAAACTGAGGTAATTGAAGGAATAGGTGACCATAAGGCTGTAATAATGGATGTAGGACTGGTACCAAAAAGGCTTAATAAGAGGGTCACACAAAACAAGAAATTGTACCGAAAAACTAAAGTTGATGAATTTGGGACAATTCAGTTGTTGGATAAATGAAGGGAGTAATGTGGATACACTTTGGGCCAAATTTAAAGGAATCATTTGGGAAGGAGAGAAGAGATTTGTACCTGTTAAGAAGGGTAAAATGACCTCAGACCCTGTTTATTATACAAGGGAAATAAGAAAATTAAAAAGAAAATATAGAATAGTAAACAGGAAAATCAAAGAGGGTAGGGAGAGTAGAGAAACTCGAAAACAGCTATTGAGGGAACTGAATAGAGTGAAAAAGGAAGCAAAAGAGAATTATATGAATGGCATACTTCAAGAGGGTAATGACCACACAGGGAAATGGAAAAAGCTGTATTCATATATCAGGAACCAAGAGGAAAAGGAATCCAAATTCCTACAGTGGTGGGAGAAGGGGGTGAACACCATTTAACAGATACTGAGAAAGCAAACCTATTTAGTAGGGAATTCAGAGATTCAGTAGATGATTGGCAGGAGTTGGAAACCGAAACAGATAGAGAGGGAGAGACTCAGAGGGAAACAAGAAGCTTCTCATTCACAAATGAAGATATTTTCAGAGAAATCCAACTGCTTCAGCAAGGAAAAGCAGCAGGAAGTGATCAAATTACTGGGGAGGTGATAAAGACAATGGGGTGGTACATAGTGCCTTATTTAAGATTTCTCTTTGACTATGTCATAAATAATAGTGTAATACCAAAGGAATGGAAGGAATCTATAATAATACCAATTTATAAAGGAAAGGGTGATAAAATGAAACCAGAGAACTACAGACCAATCAGCCTGACCAGTATAGTTTGTAAAATACTAGAGAGTTTAATATCAAAGTACACTGACTGACAGAGCAAATGCAACACCAAGAAGGAGTGGTCAGAACTTTATGCCAATTGCAGGGTAGACTGACGTCACTGAGGTATGCTCATGATGTGAAATGCGCCGCTGTGCTGCGCACGTAGCGAACGATAAATGGGACACGGCGTTGGCGAATGGCCCACTTCGTACCGTGATTTCTCAGCCGACAGTCATTGTAGAAAGTGTTGTCGTGTGCCACAGGACACGTGTATAGCTAAGAATGCCAGGCCGCCGTCAACGGAGGCATTTCCAGCAGACAGACGACTTTACGAGGGGTATGGTGATCGGGCTGAGAAGGGCAGGTTGGTCGCTTCGTCAAATCGCAGCCGATACCCATAGGGATGTGTCCACGATGCAGCGCCTGTGGCGAAGATGGTTGGCGCAGGGACATGTGGCACGTGCGAGGGGTCCAGGCGCAGCCCGAGTGACGTCAGCACGCGAGGATCGGCGCATCCGCCGCCAAGCGGTGGCAGCCCCGCACGCCACGTCAACCGCCATTCTTCAGCATGTGCAAGACACCTTGGCTGTTCCAATATCGACCAGAACAATTTCCCGTCGATTGGTTGAAGGAGGCCTGCACTCCCGGCGTCCGCTCAGAAGACTACCATTGACTCCACAGCATAGACGTGCACGCCTGGCATGGTGCCGGGCTAGAGCGACTTGGATGAGGGAATGGCGGAACGTCGTGTTCTCCGATGAGTCACGCTTCTGTTCTGTCAGTGATAGTCACCGCAGACGAGTGTGGCGTCGGCGTGGAGAAAGGTCAAATCCGGCAGTAACTGTGGAGCGCCCTCCCGCTAGACAACGCGGCATCATGGTTTGGGGCGCTATTGCGTATGATTCCACGTCACCTCTAGTGCGTATTCAAGGCACGTTAAATGCCCACCGCTACGTGCAGCATGTGCTGCGGCCGGTGGCACTCCCGTACCTTCAGGGGCTGCCCAATGCTCTGTTTCAGCAGGATAATGCCCGCCCACACACTGCTCGCATCTCCCAACAGGCTCTACGTGGTGTACAGATGCTTCCGTGGCCAGCGTACTCTCCGTATCTCTCACCAATCGAACACGTGTGGGATCTCATTGGACGCCGTTTGCAAACTCTGCCCCAGCCTCGTACGGACGACCAACTGTGGCAAATGGTTGACAGAGAATGGAGAACCATCCCTCAGGACACCATCCGCACTCTTATTGACTCTGTACCTCGACGTGTTTCTGTGTGCATCGCCGCTCGCGGTGGTCCTATATCCTACTGAGTCGATGCCGTGCGCATTGTGTAACCTGCATATCGGTTTGAAATAAACATAAATTATTCTTCCGTGCGGACTCTGTTTTTTCCCCAACTTTCATCCCTTTCGAACCACTCCTCCTTGGTGTTGCATTTGCTCTGTCAGTCAGTGTATTTCACCACACTAATATCACTCTGAGAAAAAGAGAAACCAGCATCACATTACTATCCACTAAATACAATAAAGCAGATCTGTAACTCCTCTATGTCTACTGGACAATCTGTTTCCACTAACCGTATCCTCAATTACCTGAAGGCAGCAAGATGATTGGTTGGCTAAAAGAGAGTAACCGAGTTAGACCAACGTAACAAGTTGTGTATGACTGTATTTAAAGCTACCAAATTTTCTGATTTTAACAGTAGTAAACCTTGTCATATTTTAAATAACTGCTTCTGCTTGAAGGTAATCGTACATGCTTAAGGGCAAAGGTCATGCAAGTGGGTACCTACAGTAAATAGCATGGAATTCACCTACTCATTGACTGCATTGGTAACCACGTTACCTTTGATTTTGACAGTGGTTTCAAAGCTGTGCTTCCTTTAGTCTGCCATACAGATGTATACTCCTGCTGAAATATAGGCTGTTACATGCAAAATAGTTTTTGATATAAGAAATTATTTAAACCCCAAACAGTTGATTATTAGTGCCTCGTTTTTGTGCAGCCCCAACCCCCCACCACCCCCCGGACTTGGAGCCCTACATTATAGCCTGAGAGAGCCTGGTCATAAATCCCCCTATACACATAGCATACCTTAAACATATTTTCCATCATTTATTTATTTATTTATTTATTTATTTATTTATTTATTTATTTATTTTATTTATTTCATCATCATCATCTGTTTACCCTCCAGGTTCGGTTTTTCCCTCGGACTTAGCGAGGGATCCCACCTCTACCGCCTCAAGGGCAGTGTCCTGGAGCTTCAGACTCTTGGTCGGGGGATACAACTGGGGAGTATGACCAGTACCTCGCCCAGGCGGCCTCACCTGCTATGCTGAACAGGGGCCTTGTGGAGGGATGGGAAGATTGGAAGGGATAGGCAAGGAAGAGGGAAGGAAGCGGCCGTGGCCTTATGTTAGGTACCATCCCGGCATTAGCCTGGAGGAGAAGTGGGAAACCACGGAAAACCACTTCCAGGATGGCTGAGGTGGGAATCGAACCCACCTCTACTCAGTTGACCTCCCGAGGCTGAGTGGACCCCGTTCCAGCCCTCATACCACTTTTCAAATTTCGTGGCAGAGCCGGGAATCGAACCCGGGCCTCCGGGGGTGGCAGCTAATCACGCTAACCACTACACCACAGAGGCGGACATTTATTTATTTATTTATTTATTTATTTATTTATTTATTTATTTATTTTTATTTTATTTATTTTTTTATTTAATTAATTATTAGATACAGCCTATGGATGGCCATTTTACACTAATAATATAACAAATTTAATAAGCTAACAATCAGTATAAACAACAATATTAAGTATTGACAGTAAATTGTCCGCCTCTGTGGTGTAGTGGTTAGTGTGATTAGCTGCCACCCCCGGAGGCCCGGGTTCGATTCCCGGCTCTGCCACGAAATTTGAAAAGTGGTACGAGGGCTGGAACGGGGTCCGCTCAGCCTCGGGAGGTCAACTGAGTAGAGGTGGGTTAGATTCCCACCTCAGCCATCCTGGAAGTGGTTTTCCGTGGTTTCCCACTTCTCCTCCAGGCAAATGCCGGGATGGTACCTAACTTAAGGCCACGGCCGCTTCCTTCCCGCTTCCTTGTCTATCCCTTCCAATCTTCCCATCCCCCACCAAGGCCCCTGTTCAGTATAGCAGGTGAGGCCGCCTGGGCGAGGTACTGATCATTCTCCACAGTTGTATCCCCCGATCCGATGTCTGAAGCTCCAGGACACTCCCCTTGAGGCGGTAGAGGTGGGATCCCTCGCTAAGTCCGAGGGAAAAGCCAACCCTGGACAATAAACAGATTAAGAAAGAAAGACAGTAAATTCATAACAATAACAATGTAACAAGAATAGTAATGATAACTGGCAAGGGTCGGTTACAGAGTTAGCAAGAAGAAAGGTCATGAGTTGGCAGTACGGAAGAAAATGGAAACCTGGAAAGGACTTAAAAAGGAAAATGTTAATGTTGTGTTTGCTATTTGCTTTACGTCGCACCGACACAGACAGTCTTACGGCGACGATGGGATAGGAAAGGCCTAGGAATGGGAAGGAAGCGGTCGTGGCCTTAATTAAGGTACAGCCCCAGCATTTGCCTGGTATGAAAATGGAAACCACAGAAAACCATCTTCAGGGCTGCCGACAGTGGGGTTCGAACCCACTATCTTCCGGATGCAAGCACAGCTACGCGCCCCTAACCGCACGGCCAACTCACCTGGTAATGTTGTGTTTGAAGGATGCGAAGGGTGTAAATATGTCGGTATCGGGTGGTTAGTTACCAAGAGTAGAGAGGCGGTGGAAAATACATGATGAGTACCGGTATGCTGGTTGCGTGTTTAGCATCAAAGCCACTAAGTGAAACAGAGGATAGAGAAGCTAATCAATTTTATGATGCTCACTTCCTTGAAAATAAATTTCTTTAATAGACTGGCCACAATGGGTGGTTTGGATATATTTTTTCCCCCTCAATTTTGAAGAATAGGTAGTGAAACATATGATCCTGTTGCCAACTGAACATTGCCCACCAAGCAACAGGGTTTCTTTCACATACATGGTGTGTTTAGTCCTAGCCTAATGTTTTGAAGCAGATTTGTTATGAGCTGGAGATATAGTTTTCTTAAGTTTTCTGCACATTAGGCCTACTAACCATTGATCAATATCAAATAAAGGATGTTTTGAAACAAGTTCTGGGATGGTATTGTTGCTATCAAAAAATATGGTAACAGGTTGGTTTGAATGTATTTTAAGAAAGAACAGAACACCGTCCTACCTCACATCTTACCATTAACTAAAAAAAATGTACCAAGTTTTATGAAATTCCACCAAGCTGTTATACCATGTTGCTGTAAAAAAAAAAAAAAAAAAAAAAAAAAAAAAAAAAAAAAAAAAAAAAAAAAAAAAAAAAACCTGAACCCCTCATTGCTTAGCCTATTCCCGTACTTGTCCTGTCTGATACAAAAACTAAGTGTACCTACCGGTACTTAATGGAAAGGAACAAACAAGTACAAGTCAAGTCATATGTATAAAGATTGGAGCAATGACAGGAACAAATAATAGGAAACACACAACAGTTCGGCAGGGGAAGAAGGGAGAATAGAATGATAATAACTTGTAGTCACAAACACTTTACAATGAGAGGAGTTTACGTTATGGTACTGTTGAGTGGTTACCTACAGTCATCAACTGTGATGAATGAGCTGACTTTTCAGTCCACCTCTGTGGTGTAGTGCTTAGTGTGATTAGCTGCCATCCCCAGAGCCCCGGGTTCGATTCCTGACTCTGCCACGAAATTTGAAAAGTGGTACAAGGGCTGGAACGGGGTTCACTCAGCCTTGGGAGGTGAACTTAGTAGAGATGGGTTTGATTACCACCTCAGCCATCCTGGAAGTGATTTTCTGTGGATTCCCACTTCTCCTCCAAGCAAATGCCAGGATGGTACCTAACTTAAAGCCACGGCCGCTTCCTTCCCTTTTCCTTGTCTATCCCTTCCAATCTTCCCATACCCCTGCAAGGCCCCTGTTTAGCATAGCAGGTGAGGTCACCTGGGCGAGGTACTGGTCGTCTCCCCCAGTTGTATCCCCGACCCAGAGTCTGAAGCTCTAGGACACTGCCCTTGAGGCGGCAGAGGTAGGATCCCTCGCTGAGTCCAAGGGAAAAACCGTCCCTGGAGAGTAAACAGATAAAGAAGAAGAGCTGACTTTTCAAGTGTGTTATAGTAATTATGATAGCATAAAGATAGTGAAGATGTAGTCGGCCGTCCTAGAATAATTAAAAAAAAAAAGAGAGCTTCTTTGAACAGTGTAGGCTACAGTATTGGTCACTCCCTCGTTAACAGCTAACCTTTGAAATATTACAGGACATCTTTGATACTGTTCGTATCAGTTAGTAAAACAATGAACACTGAATACTAGAATTCAAGTAGAAAGTAAAATTCACCCTGTGTTTCCGCCCGGGAGCGAACCGGTGACCTTGCACGTGCGAGGCGCACGTGACAACCACTACACTACGGAAACCACACCATAATAATGCAACTTCTTTCAATAGAGTAGGCTACAATATTGTTCACTCCCTCGTTAACATCTAACCTTTGATATATTACAGTACATCTATGATCCTGTTCGTATCAGTTAGTAAAAGAATGAACATTGAATACTAGATTCCAAATAGAAAGTAAAAAATATACACCATGTTTCCGCCCGGGATCGAACCGGGGACCTTGCGCGTGTGAGGCGCACGTGATAACCACTACACTACGGAAACCGCACCGCCTTCGTAGCTTCTTCAATGCAGTAGGCTACAATAATGTTCACTCCCTCGTTAACAGCTAAACTTTCATAGATTACAGTACATCAATGATCCTGTTCGTATCAGTTAGTAAAAGAATGAACACTGAATACTAGTTTCCAAGTAGAAAGTAAAAAATATACACCATGTTTCCGCCCGGGATCGAACCGGGGACCTTGCGCGTGTGAGGCGCACGTGATAACCACTACACTACGGAAACCACAGCGTTATTACCTATTTGTGAGTATTTTCACTTTACTGTTTTGTGTATTAAGGTGCATTTTTCAGAAATGATTTGACCTTGATGTTTGTCTGAGCTTCATTTGAATATAATATGGAAGCCATGTAATCGTAAGGAGACACTTACAAAAGTCTAAAGAAAGATGTTCGGAAAGAAGTAATCATTTTAAGTTCCAGTATTGGACACAAAAATTGTTAGCAGAGCGTGGTTTCGATCCACGGACCTCTGGGTTATGGGCCCAGCACGCTTCCACTGCGCCACTCTGCTCTTGTAATTTAATCTGTGATGTAATAGAAAATGTTATAGTGTGTGTGTGTTTGTATGTGTCTGCAGTATTATTGAATTTGCGTTATTGTTCCTGTATATCAACTCTGACAGATATGTTCTGTTTAGCTAACACGGTAGTATTGTCGTTAGGGTTCATTAAGCTACATGTACATTTATTTGTATGCATGTACAGAAATTTCACCGTTACACTGCGTTAATCCGAAGATTGTCTGGAAGTCTAATGTCGACTCGAGTGAATCCATTCTATGGAATATAAAGTTGAAACTTAAGATAGAAGACAAATTACGACAAATGTTCATTTTTAGGAAGTTAAAGAATACAAACATCGAAAAGTACAATTGAAAAGTATTTCGCTTGTATACTGCACAGTTGGTAAACTTACGCATCTTGCCTCCGTGGCGCAATCGGCTAGCGCGTTCGGCTGTTAACCGAAAGGTTGGTGGTTCGAGCCCACCCGGGGGCGTAGGTTTTTTTACCTTCTACATTTAGTGCCGAACTTTTATATGATGTTTAAGGAGTCCTACCTAAGAGTTTCTAATGCTCTTTTCCCTTATCTATTATTATTTTTTGCTAGTTGCTTTACGTCGCACTGACACAGGTCTTACGGCGACCCTTATCTATGAAACTGTACTTCTAAAACAATAATCACATCCTGGTGGTGGGAGTTGAGCAACATATCAAGCCAACTGCCCTAATGCAGTCTACAATATCCCCTCTATCACCGCCTCTGTGGCGTAGTGGTTAGCGTGATTAGCTTCCACCCCTGGAGGCCCGGACTCGATTCCCGGCTCTGCCACGAAATTTGAAAAGTGGTACGAGGGCTGGAACTTGGTCCACTCAGCCTCCTCGGGAGGTCAACCGAGTAGAGGTGGGTTCGATTCCCACCTCAGCCATCGTCGAAGTTTTTTTTCGTGGCTTCCCCACTTCTCCTGTCTGGGCGAGGCACTCGTCCTCCTCCCCAGACCCAATGTCTCACTCTCCAGGACACTGTCCTCGAGGCGGCAGAGGTAGAATCCCTCGCTGAGTCCGAGGAAAAAGCCAACCCTGGAGGGTAAACGGATTGCGAAAGAAAGAATACTTGTATTATTGTAAAGAACTAGCTATAGTGCCCGGCTCTTTTCCTTTTTTTTAAAATTTCTCAATCGCCATGCCGATGGAGGCATAAACGCCTCAGTGTCATAATTCATCTCAGCAACTCAGAAAACTACGGATTCGACACTGATATTGATCGTTTTCGATCATTTTTACATGTCACCCCTTCTCACCCCCGCCCCTACAGTAATTTTTCGCAGGTAGTAAGTCATATGTGTGCTAAGTTCGGTTAAGAAGCAGGTTATGTCTTATGGCGACGATGGGATAGGAAAGGCCTGGGAATTGTAAGGAAGCCTTAATTAAGGTACAGCCCCGGCATTTGCCTGGTGTGAAAATGGGAAACCACGGAAAACCGTCTTCAGGGCTGCCGCCAGTGGGGCTCGAACCCACTATCTCCCGATTACTGGATACTGGCCGCACTTAAGCGAGTGCAGCTATCGAGCTCGGTCAGGTTATGCTTAAACATGCACACTTATCCCCTGGGGGCGGTAGAATAACACCCACGAAATCCCCTGCCTGTCGTAAGAGGCGACTGAAAGGGACCCCAGAGGCTCTTAACTTGGGAGCGTGGGTTGGCGACCACGGGGCCCTCAGCTGAGTCCTGGCATTGCTTCCACTTACTCGTGCCAGGCTCCTCGTTTTCCGACCTACTTTGGTCAATTCTTGTTATTTTCCAATCCCGACGGTATTAGGTTTTCGAGGCCTAGGGACATTTTTACGCCCATCGTGGCCCTTGTCTTCCTTTGGCCGATACCTTAATTTTTAGAAGTGTCGGATCCCTTCCATTTTTCTCTCTGATTAGTGTTATGTATAGGATGGTTGCAAAGTTGTTCTTCCTTTCAAAACAATAATCACCACCACTACCACCACATAAACATACACACATCCATAATCTCGATCATTTTGGACATTCTTTTTCACCTCGTCTCATCCTCCATTCCGACTGAGTCTGAACTATGACTTAAGCGGCATCCCGAGTGTCACAGTTCATCTCGGCGACCCCGTAAACTGTGGATTTGGCAATGGTATTGATCGTTTCCGGTTATTTATAAATAGAGGGCGGATTTTGGCATCTTTGCATGTTTTGTTTCAAGGCTACGGTAAAGGCGATTCATACCATTGAAATCGAATCGCTAAGTTTTATAGTGCACATAAATGCATTTAGGCTATACGTAATACGTAATACGCACGTATTCTTGACATACGAGCATGTTTTTGTTTGGGTCATCAGTCCATAGACTGGTTTGATGCAACTGTCCATGCCACCCTATCCTGTTTTCTACGTAACTATTACATCTGCTTTCATTTGCTTGTCATGTTCATACCTTGGTCTACCCCTACCGTTCTTATCACCTACACTTCCCTCAAAAACCAACTGTACAAGTTCTGGATGTTTTAAAATGTATCGTTCTCTCTCTTCTTCTCGTCAAATTTAGTTGATCATCTCATCAATTATAGCAAAATAATGTTTTACAATACTTGTAGTAGCAGCGAGGAGGGATTCTTCCTCGATGCTTACCAGCGACCAACCCACCCGCCCCAGAAAGTATTCTTACTTATAGAGAAGAATTAAAACCGAGACAGCCTGAAACTAAATAATGCCACCATTTTCTTTGTTCGTATGGTTTCGACATTAGCAAGACCTAACTAATCCAAGCCAATCTTTCACCATTGCCGTTCATCTTTCATGTTGTTTAGTATCTGTGGATAATGCACCGACGTTGGCCAGCCTGTTCAATGAATTGCAAGTTCGCCGAAGCCACCGCTGTATTAGATCTATAACCTATACTTTCGTCATCTCTTCGTTGCATGAAGACCAGTAACCACTAGAAATCATACCAAAAAAAAAAAAAAAAAAAAAAAAAAAAGAAGAAGAAAAAACAAACAGCTACAAGTATCCTACTTCAGCAGTGGATACTCGGAGAACCAACCTTATACACAGAGGAAAAACAAGAATTTTTCATACTATGTAATTGTGCATATGTGAGTGCATACAGGAATGTCTTTTAGTGCATAGATGCATGCATATTTTGCCATATGACCTATCTGTGTCGGTGCGACGTTAAACAAATTGTTAATATGTATGTATGTATGTATGTATGTATGTATGTATGTTGGGTATTCAGCCCGAAGGCTGGTTGGATCCTCATCAGGTCCACCATTAGCTGTCATAGATGGCGTAGGTGTCACTGAAGAGGCATACTAGAGAAATGAGGAGTGACGTAGTTTCCCGTTGCTTTCCTCACTGAGCCAGAAGTTGCTATTGTATATTAGTCTGCCAAGCCCATTGAAATGCGTGCACCCACCGACCCTATGAGCGCCATTTTCACACCTTTCATGATGATGATGATGATGCTTGTTGTTTAAAGGGGCCGAACATCGAAGGTCATCGGCCCTTCACACCTTTCATAACAGGGACTGGCTGCATAAGGAATGGCATACCTCAGTCACTTTCATATTGTCAAAGCCAAGGATAAAACTGAACAGATCAGTGAAAGTAACAAATTTATTCTAGCCCATACCAGAAGACATAGTGCACTGTAAAAACTACATCTTGCCAGCGAAGGCATATTGTTTTTATATATATATATATAAACAAATTGTTTATATGTATGTATGTATGTATGTATGTATGTATGTATGTATGTATGTATGTATGTATGTATGTATGTGTATATGTATGTATGTATGTAGTATGTTGGGTATTCAGCCCGAAGGCTGGTTGGATCCTCATCAGGTCCATAATTAGCTGTCATAGATGGCCTAGGTGTCACTGAAGAGGCGTACTAGAGAAATGAGGAGTGAGGTAGTTTCCCGTTGCTTTCCTCACCAGGCCAGAAAATGCTATTGCATATTAGTCTGACAACCCCACTGAAATATATATTTAAAATTCAGTACCGTTTTACCCCCGCTCAAAGGGGTGCATGGGTGTCTTACTCCCATAGTATTTTTTCCCCAGATAAAAGTCATATATGTACCAAGTGTGGTTGGCAGCTATGCTGGAACATACACACATACATCCACAATCTTGACCTATCTGGAATTTTTCACGCCTTCTTACCTTCTATGCCGATGTGTCTGAATTTGGATCTAACGGCATTCGGTTAAGAGGTATACATAAATATATACACATCCGTCTCGGGGACCCCTAAAACTATAGATTCGTCACTGTTTTTGATTATTCTTATATGCCACCCACCTCTACCCCTAGGGGTGGCTTATCCACAGAGCTTTTCTCCAGACAGAAGTCGTATGTGTACCAATTTATGAGTTTAAGTCCGGCTCCATGGCTAAATGGTTAGCATGCTGGCCTTTAGTCACAGGAGTCCCGGCATCGATTCCCGACAGGGTCGGGAATTTTAACCATCATTGGTTAATTTCGCTGGCACGGGGCCGTGTGTATGTGTCATCTCCATTATCATTTTATCCTCATCACGACGCGCAGGTCGCCTACGGGTATCAAATCAAAAGACCTGCACCTGGCGAGCCGAACGGGTCTTCGGACACTCCCGGCACTAAAAGCCATACTTCATTTCATTTATGAGTTTAAAATATTTAAACAGTATCTCTTGTAAGTAGTGAAAGTTGTTATTCACAATCATTATCGTGATGATAATATGAATCCAATAACCATGAGGAGTATCTCGGCAGATTAACGCTACCTATGGGTTTTAATGGTTCGTTATGCAACAAGCCTATAAGGGCAATAATTAAGACATAAGAGACAGATATTTTCGCAAACAAACAAGAGGCAGCGCCATCTCGAGAGCCGCCCACGATAACACTAAATAAATATGTTCCCATAACCTATGCCCTACCAGTAAAAGTAGTTTGCTTCTACCACAGAATGATTCTCACACTCGTACACACGAGACATAACAAAAATAAGGAAGCGAAATCAATCAATCACTACTGATCTGCATTTAGGGCAGTCGCCCAGGTGGCCAATTCCTTATCTGTTGTTTTCCTAGAATTTTCTTAAATGATTTCAAAGAAAATGGAAATTTATTGAACATCTCCCGAGGTTATTCCAATCCCTAACCCCTCTTCCTATAAACGATTATTTGCCCCAATTTGTCCTCTTGAATTCCAACTTTATCTTCGTATTGTGATCTTTCGTACTTTCACAGACACCACTCAAACTTAATCGTTCACTAATGTCGTTCCACGCCATCTCTCCACTAACAGCTGGGAACATACCGCTTAGTCGAGCAGCTCGTCTCCTTTCTCCAAGTCCTCCCAGCCCAAACTTTGCAATATTTTTGTAACGATACTCTTTTGTCGGAAATCACCCAGAACAAATCGAGCTGCTTTTCTCTGGATTTTTTCCAGTTCTAGAATCAAATAATCCCACACACTGGAATCATACTCTACTTGTGGTCTTACCAGATACTTATATGCCCTCTGCTTTACATCCTTACTGCAACTCCTAAACACTGTCATTACCATGTGAACATATCTGTGTCCTTTATTTAAAATCTCATTTGTGTGATTACCCCAGTGAAGATCTTTCCTTATTTTAACACCTAGGTACTCACAATGATTCTCATAAGGAACGTTTACCCCTATCAACACAACGTTTCCTAAGCCAGAACTGCCTTCTATCGAAACAGTTATTAATTTCGCAAGCATGTCTAATATAATCAGAAAGAATGCTTTCCCAAAGCTTATAAACAATGCATTTCTAACTGACTGGCCTGTAATTGTCCTTCCTCTCTGCAGGATACAGTTTTCCATGTCTCTGTGGAAACGGCCAGGTGGTATTCAGTTTCATAATTGCAGGGATTGGACTGGACCTTTGAATTCTACCTACACTTAGTTGCTGACATTGTTTAAATTTTTTTATTGATTCCCGTATATGTATTGGAACAAGGTGATTAACAACTTCATGTACAGAATGGTTCAAGTCCCACTGTGGATACCGGTTGAGAGTTCATGTTTAGTTGTAGTATATAAGAAAATGTTAACAAATTACTGTGTTTTCAAATCGTATTTCTAGTTCCCTATTGGCAATTTTTATTTATTAGGATTCAAGTAGAAACCTCGGTTTTTGAGGGACTAGACTGCAGTCTCCTTCCTCGAAACCGCTTACTCTTGACAGGCAAGTCTTTAGTTAGCATGGTCTCATTGACCTCCCATGCTTGTTACCAGGTTGCTAGTGTTAATTGACGTGATTGCAGGTATATCACAATGCGGAGACAGAACAACAATGACACAAGAACAGAACCTTGTGTTGTCCATTGCTAATTTTTCTCAGTCTGTTTATGCTGTTACCTAGGATTAGCAAGAAAGTGAGATTGCTCAACATATTTTTACGTGCCAGTCCTGTCGTAGCCCAATTCGGCATTTCCTGGAAGGGATGAATAAACCAGATCGGGAAACTCCCAGCCGGCCTGAGGACATGCCACGGACCCTCCTTCTATTGTCATTTCGTCGTTTCCCCGTGTGCCTTCTCGAAGACGAAACGAGAATGGTACCTCTCTAGCGAGGCCCTAAGATTGTAGTACTCCGTCATCTGGATATAAAAAGAAGGCTAATCGTGAACAGGGGATGAATAGTTGAGCAATGGAAGTGGGCAGCAGTAGTGCTGGGTGTCGTCAGTGTCCTTCCGGAGTCAGAGTATCATCGTGTACTGAGCGGAGTACTGTGTGTGTACTGCCTTGGAGTTCTGAATGTTGAGTCAGTTTTAACAGTCATTGTTGTGTTGGAGTGTCGAGTGTGTGGTAGGTGTTCCACCAGATACATTGTCTGAGTATAGTCGTCTTGGCGTATGGAGTACTGAGTTTTGTGTGTGCACTGCTCTGTAGTATTGAGCACAACAACTTGACCCAACTAGAGTCGAGCCGAGGATTTGTTGTGGTGGGTGGCAGCCCTATATTCGAGCCTGTCGTCGTGCAGTTGTTGTATGTGAAGTGACTCAGCGTGCGGAGCCGAAGTGAAAGTGAAAGGTGGGCTGTCAGAATTACCGCCATCCAGGTAAAACCGGCGAGGCGGACTACCTCTTTTGCTATTTGCTTTACGTCGCACCGAAACAGATATGTCTTATGGCGACGATGGGATTGGGAAGGCCCATGAATTGGAAGGAAGCGGCCGTGGCCTCAATTAAGGTACAGCCCCGGCATTTGCCTGGTGTGAAAATGGGAAACCACGGAAAACCATCTTCAGGGCTGCCGACAGTGGGGCTCGAACCCACTATCTCCCGATTACTGGATACTGGCCGCATTTAAGCGACTGCAGCTATCGAGCTCGGTGGACTACCTCTGTGAGGAGGACAGAACCTTTGTAAATAGGGGGGGGGGGTGTGTGGTTGAATATAATTGGTGTGTGAATATTAATTGGATCATCGTAGAATGAAATTAGATCGGTAAAACGGACAGTGTTTTATTCGTAACAGAACTCAGTACTCCATACGCCAAGACGACGATACTCAGACAATGACTGGTGGAACACGTACCACACACTCGACACTCCAACACAACAATAACAGTTAAAACTGACTCAACATTCAGAACTCTAAGGCAGTACACACACAGTACTCCGCTTAGTACACGATGATGGGGATTGCCGTCTTGAGACAGGGAATTGACGACGAACTGAGCGAAAGTAACCTTAAAAAACTGGAAAGGCTAAAAGGAAGTGTATTGTTTCGTTCTCGCAGTTTCCCCGCTGACGACCGGCACGATTTTGAAGTCCATCCTGGAGTCCACGTGAAGTCTGTCATTTACAAGGCAAACTTGCTATTAGTGGATAGTCGAGGACGCCATGCAGCCGTATATTATATGGTTATTGTTGGCGGGTGGTCCGGCGTGACGTTGGAGTCGTCGGTCATTAACGAGGAACCGGTCGAGTTGGCCATGCGGTTAAGGGCGCGCAGCTGTGAGCTTGCATCCGGGAGATAGTGGGTTCGAACCCCACTGTCGGCAGCCCGGAAAGTGGGTTTCCATAGTTTGCCATTTTCACACCAGGCAAATGCTGGGGATGTACCTTAAATAAGGCAACGGCTGCTTTATTCCCATTCCTAGCCCTTTCTACCCCATCGTCGCTATAAGACCTATTTGCATCAGTGTGACGTAAAGCAAATTGTAAAAAACATTAACGAGGAAATTGCAGGAACTATACAAGTGATCCAGTTACCCTTTAAAGCTTTTTTGGTTAATGACGGAATTCAGTATTGAAATGTGTAACTAAGCGTGCATAAATAAAGTAGACATTGTGTCCTGTGTGAAGTGTAATTATGCATACTTCTTACGGCGTAATCGTGCTGGCAGTTGTAGTTGGTCAGTATAAACTTACGTTCCATCCTTTGAAAATAGAACTTCTAGAAGTGAGTAACGGAAAACACACATCTGTCAAGGAAGGAACCTCCAAAATTGAACTAGTAAAATAATTCTGTTTTTTGAGAAACATTTTCTCGTTAGAGCAATAGATGTCGCTCGTAGGACAAGAAATGGTTAGCTTTAGCCAAATAAGTATTTCAAAGCAAACTAAATCGTTCAATAAGCAAGCACGACTATTCAAACGAGGAAGAGTTTTACAAGATATTTTGTTTGGCCTTTGGTTCAACATGGAAGTAAAAGCTTGGCTGTTGGAGAGGAAAATCTTTTTTTTTTTTGCTATTTGCTTTACGTCGCACCGACACAGATAGGTCTTATGGCGACGATGGGATAGGAAAGGTCTACGAATAGGAAGGAAGCGGCCGTGGCCTTAATTAAGGTACAGCCTCAGCATTTGCTTGGTGTGAAAATGGGAAACCACGGAAAACCATCTTCAGGGATGCCGACGGTGGGATTCGAACCCACTATCTACCGGATGCAAGCTCACAGCTGCGCGCTCGTAACCGCACGGCCAACTCGCCCGCTAGAGGAAAATCTTAAAGCAACTGAATCCAGAAGTGAATGAGGATCATCCGAACAAGGTACTGTAGACTTAAAAGATAACAAACCTGAATTTTTTAAATGTTTAAGGAAGAAATCATTAATCAAAGAAATACAAAGTAAGAACATACACTTAGCCATGCAGTGAGACGAAATTAACTCCTCATAAATATTATGAAGGGAAAGAAAGAAAAAAGAAACCGCTGTATGCCAGATTTCAAAGATCTGAAGAAGGAAAATAAACGTGAGGATAAGCTAGAACAGACAAGGCTAACTTGAGAACATGATGGTGATAAGAAATAAGTTCTACCTACGTTCGTGATAAACGGGGTTAAAAGTCAGGTTGTGAATTTTCACAAATAGGAAAAGCCCTCACAGTTTTAATTTCTGCGTTTATGGGTTGACAGTTCCCTTTGGGGATCATTGTAAGTACCTAGATGTTAATATAAGGAAAGATCTCCATTGCGGTGACCACATAAATATGATTGTTATTAAAGGGTACAGATCTCCGCACATGGTTATGAGGGTATTTAAGGGTTGTAGTAAGGATGTAAAGGAGAGAGCATATAAGTCTCTGGTAAGACCCCAACTAGAGTATGGTTCCAGTGTATGGGACCCTCACCAGGATTACTTGATTCAAGAACTGGAAAAATATCCAAAGAAAAGCAGCTTGATTTCTTCTGGGTGATTTCCGACAAACGAGTAGCGTTACAATAATGTTGCAAAGTTTGGGCTGGCAAGAATTGGCAGAAAGGAGATGAGATGCTCGACTAAGTGGTATGTTCCGAGCTGTTAGAGGAGAGATGGCGTGGAATGACATCAGTAGACGAATATGTTTGAGTCATGTCTTTAAAAGTAGGGAAGATCACAATATGAAGATAAAGTTGGAATTCAAGAGGACACATTGAGGCAAATATTCGTCTGTACATAGGAAGGGGAGTTAGGGATTGGAATAACTTACCAAAGAAGATGTTCGATAAAGTTCCAATTTCTTTGCGATCATTTAAGAAAAGGCTAGGAAAACAGCAGATAGGGAATCTGCCACCTGGCTGGCTGGCCTAAATGCAGATCAGTAGTGATTGATTGATTGATTGATTGATTGATTGATTGATTGATTGATTGATTGATTGATTGATTGATTGAATAGCGTATTATTACCAGGCAGCAACATTTTTATCGTGAGGACTATAGTTTGTATTATAAGACTTGCATCCATATACAGAACAATTTCCCATATGCTTCGTCTAATTCCTTACAATAATTTTGCGAATTCACTCGCTGTCAGCTGAACGGTCATGGCATTTCTACGATCCTGCTTAGACCCGGTTTATATATTCTACGAGTTGACTGTGGCTCCGCCACAAATCGATTCCCACTTCTAAATAAAACCGAAAGAGAATAATCCGGATAGATATTAATCTTGAGCAGGATTATAAAAATATTGAGTAGATTTGTATTTAAAATTCCAAATGTAGGACAGATAACAAAGTTGAACAAATGTGTGGAGCTCGTGAACGCTGTGCTCGACTTAACTCCAATGCTCTTCTATTTGTGACAGAAAATGTCGAACTTCTACACGTGGAGTAAAAGTTTCAAACTTTCTGTGACTACCGGATACACAGCTCCCACGTGCGGATATTTCAGAACTATTGTAAAGATCAAAGACCGCCGAACTTATAGATAGCTTCAAACCTGGGATTTAACTGCGTGGGCACGCTTTATAAACTACAGTGTATTTGAGGTTTAGCTAATTTGGAAACAGGCGAGAAGAGAGATTTTTAAAAATTATCCTTTGCAAGCTTTCATTTCATACCCTGAAGTGGTGTGGGGGTCTCCTATAAGACCAACGACATTAGTAGAGATGATTGGGGGTGCGGAGAAGGTGAGGGGGTAGCGGTTTTGACTGATAAAAGTACAGTAAAACCTGTCCTCAGCGGGAACCCAAGAGACCGAAATGTGTTTCCGCTGTATACAGGATTCCGGTTCATCAAGGTGGTTAAACAACAAGATAAAAATAATAAATACTTACCTCCGTCAGGTAATTAAGCAGTATATTGATATGATTTTGTACGATAGTAGATAGAATAATTATCCTAATCACACATTTATATTATACTAGTTCATTCATTAGCAATGTTCAACGGGTGACTGTATGTCCGCCCTGTCAATATATTATTAATATTTGAATTATTTATACGTACGTGTTTCGGGAGCCTTAACTCCCTTCATCAGCGTATTTACATCAAAATCCAAATATCAAGATACAACATCATATCATATTAACATTAAGCATTGTCCTGTATAACCTCAACTATAGACCAACATATGTACACTTTGCTTTTTCTATAATAATGTCTGTTGTAACCCAACACGTAAGACATTGAACATATTTAAAAACACTCTTGAACAGTTCACTCATTCCTCCTATCCTTTACACTATTACAACCTGTATGAAATGAAATGAAATGGCGTATAGCTTTTAGTGCCGGGAGTATCCGAGGATATGTTCGGCTCGCCAGGTGCAGGTCTTTCGATTTGACACGCGTAGGAGACGTGCGTGTCGTGATGAGGATGAAATGATGATGAAGAAGACACATACACCCAGTCCCCGTGCCTGCGAAATTAACCAATGATGGTTAAAATTCCCGACCCTGCCGGGAATCGAACCCGGGGCCCCTGTGACCAAAGGCCAGCCATGGAGCCGGACACAACGTGCATCATCACCCTGGATGGATCCATTAGCTGAGTCAGACACTGATAAAATGATACTTGTCACTGCTTTATTGGCACGAGTCATAGTAAATAATTGAATATGGGGCATTTTATCAGTACTGTTATTATATGTATATATAACCATATAATATTACTTTCTGCAATGGAGCATGCTGTTAATAGATGATTAAAAGTAACAGACATGTAGAGCACAGATAACTGACTGGACAGCCAACAATATGAGGACAAATGTCCTTGTAATATGTCACTACCTTCTTCTTCTTCATATGTTTACCCTCCAGGGTCGGTTTTTCCCTCAGACTCAGCGAGGGATCCCACCTCTACCGCCTCAAGGGCAGTGTCCTGGAGCTTCAGACTCTGGGTCGGGGGATACAACTGGGGAGGATGACCAGTGTCTCGCCCAGGTGGCCTCACCTGCTATGCTTAACAGGGGACTTGCGGGGGAATGGGGAGATTGGAAGGGATAGACAAGGAAGAGGGAAGGAAGCGTCCGTGGACTTATGTTAGGTACCATCCCGGCATTCTCCTGGAGGAGAAGTGGGAAACCACGGAAAACCACTTCCAGGATCGCTGAGGTGGTAATCGAACCCACCTCTACTCAGTTGACCTTCCGAGGCTGAGTGGACCCCGTTCCAGCCCTCTTACCACTTTTCAAATTTCGTGGCAGAGCCGGGAATCGAACCCGGGTTTCCGGGGGTGGCAGCTAATCACACTAACCACGACATTGCAGAGGCGGACCAATATGCCACTACCGTTCTTCTATATTAAAATACTTAATTTTTTTTTTTCGGGGCGATTCGTGAAGTTTACTCTTAAATATAACGCTGTACCTATTCTTCGGTTAATACCACTATCCTTGATATTTCCCAGAACATCTTTTCGATATCAGTATTGTCAATCAATAATATCGAAACCTCAAAATATCGATAGTGAAATAGCAAATCGATGTTTAATCATATGGAAAATATCGCAACATCCCACGCTGCAAGGTTAGTAAAACTAGCCGGTCTTAAGCCGATGTCTACTCTACTCGGTCCAGAAAATTTTAATTTGTCTATTTTTGTCTGCGAACAGAGCTCCTCTATGTAGCGTCTGCATTTAAAACAATGGAGAGGGATAGAAATATCTCCGCTTGATGTTAGAATAAAATAAACTTATTTTATTTCATACTGGCAGTTGTCCGCGGCTTCGCCCGCGTTTATTGATTCAACCACGTTAAAATTTTCTAAACAGTTTAATTAAATGCAAAATAAAAGCTATATTTATTAACATACATCGTTTTCACTTTTAATGTTAGTCGTTTTCTATTATTTTAATATTTCACCCCCTTTCAACCCCCACCCGTAGGGGTGTCTTACCCTATAGTTTTCTTTCCCAAACAGCAAGTCACATGAGTATCATGTTTGGTTGAGAGCTATGCTGGAATATGCACACGTACATCCATGATGTCAGTCATTTTGGACATTCCTTTCACCCCTTCTAACCCCCTTCCCTATTGGGAATGAACTTTGGCTCAAACGGCATCCAGAGTGTCACGGTTCATCTCAGCTACCTCAAATACTATAAACTCGGCACTAATACCGGTTATTTTTCGAATTTTTACATATCACTCCTTCCTTTAGTGGTGCTAGGGGTTTCTTGCCCCTACAGTAATTTTTCCAGTTATTAAGTTATATGTGTATCTAGTTTAGTTGAGAGCTATGCTGAAACATACACACACATTCACCCGTAATCTCTGTCATTTTGAACATTTTATTTCTTCACTCATTCCCACCCCCTATGCTATGGGGAATGAACTTGGACTTTTAATTTTTATATACCGTTTATAGAAGAATAAGTAGGAGAGGTAGATAGGTTTTATAAGAAACACACATCATAATCTTTACATACTGTTGTCAGGCAACCCGCTAATCAGACTTGTTATGCGGTTTACCTACCTTCCCCCCAATTTTTTTATTTTATTTTTTTACACCCTTCTCACCCCTGTACTGAACTACCCATCAGATTTCGTTCAAACCACTTCCTCAACCCTCCCAGGGATAATAAGAACAAATTGTGAAATTTTCAGCCAGATCGCTCCAGTAATTTTTGAGTCAATTCGAGACATACAAACAAACAAACATTCATTTTTATATTTGATATACGTAGATTTTCACCATCAGAATTTTGGTCGGCAGGAGTTGTGCTGCTATACAGTACAACTTCTAATAATTAGATTGCGTACCAAAAGCCAGGACTGGAGTCCCAAACCTCTTCAGAGAGCTCATATGGAGTTAGGGCATATAACGCTGTTGATTGTCATTCGACCGTCGGATTGGATCGTAAAGACTTGAAGCAGACCCCTACCAATATCCACACTCCGTGACCTCGGCACTTGTTGCTGGAGTGGTTATCTCTACTCCCGGACACCCTTGCCCTGAGGAATTAACCTGTAGACTGAGTGAACCTCATGGTCATATGCACTTTCGGAAGAAGAAATTTTGTTTCTTAAACTTTTCGACTTGCTGACGGGGAATTAATTTCCAACAGTACCGTACTTAAATGAACTATTTATTTAAGTTCAGTTTTTGTTTAGGTCTTGTCCGTGATGTGAATTAGTTCTTTATAAATAATTAAATCCCTTATCAGTCATAATTTGTATCGAATCTTGTTCACAACACGTTTCAGAGTTCCGGCTCTATCGCCAGGTGGCGAAATGATGGCATTCAATTTTTGTTCTACCTGAGACACAACTGTTTCCAGTTTCGTGGCGAATTACTGAAAGAACACTCAGCCTAATTAAGCGCATACACGTTTGAGATATTGATTACGTTACTGACGAACAAATTTCTGAATCCATGTCCTTATGTCATTAGTAACTATAAAATATTTCCTATGATTGTATTTTTCACAGATTACTTTCAAAACACGGAACACTATATCTTAATATGCATCAAACACAGACATCGGTCAGTAAATAGAAATCATAGTCCTTAAACGCCACAATAACGAATACACGGTTTCAAATAATTTATTTTGACGATAAATTTCGAATTAAGTTACATGAAATCCCCTTTAGAAACACATATTCAGAGTCAGCTGATGCCCATTCGTCGACACCAGCTTGTGTAGGAAAGGAGCATATCAACCAGCACAAGTCGTCACAATATATACAGTTTTTCTATTCGTCCTGATACCATCCGTGAAATATACAGTTCACTGAGCATGTGTTCATCATCATCATCTGTTTACCCTCCAGGTTCCGCTTTTCCCTCGGAATCAGCGAGGGATCGCACCTCTACCGCCTCAAGGGCAGTGTCCTGGAGCTTCAGACTCTTGGTCGGGGTTCAACTGGGGAGAATGACCAGTACCTCGTCCAGGCGGCCTCACCTGCTATGCTGAACAGGGGCCTTGTGGAGGGGATGGGAAGATTGGAAGGGATAGACAAGGAAGAGGGAAGGAAGCGGCCGTGGCCTTAAGTTAGGTACCATCCCGGCATTCGCCTGGAGGAGAAGTGGGAAACCACGGAAAACCACTTCGAGGATGGCTGAGGTGGGAATCGAACCCACCTCTACTCAGTTGACCTCCCGAGGCTGAGTGGACCCCGTTCCAGCCCTCGTACCACTTTTCAAATTTTCGTGGCAGAGCCGGGAATCGAACCCGGACCTCCAGGGGTGGCAGCTAATCACGCTAACCACTACACCACAGAGGCATGTGTTAAGGATCTTTTTTATTCGTTTGGACCCTTACGATCTCGAGTGATTTGCTCAGCATGTCTTCGTTCTTCCCAATACCTCTTCACTCTTTCACTCCTACTTCTTTCCCTTTTGTGATCCATCACCAGGCGGCCCATTTGTGACTTTCGACGAGCTTTCTGTAAACTCATCTATTAATTGATGTCTATAAATTTCTGAAGTTTATAAAAACATTAAATTTCATCCCCTTTGGATGCGTATGTAAAACAGTGAGAGAATTTTGCATATTTGATATTTTATGTCCTGTGTGTCATGTAGATGTGTAGCAACTCCTGATTTTTCACGCTTATGTAACCGAAACGCACCCAGGTGTTCTTGAAATCTGATGTCAATTCATCTTCTAATTTGTCCAATGTTAAAACGTTCTTGAAATCTTATGTCAATTCATCTTATAATTTGTCCAATGTTGAAACATTCACAGTTTTTACATGTGATTTTAAATACAGCAGTCTGCTTGAATTTATCTGGTGTGTTGGCTGAGTTTGGCAGAATCTGACCCAGGTTAATTATGGTTGAGAGGCTGATGAATATATTATGTTTCCTGAGCGCTCTGGCTATTTGATACGATACTTTTTCAATGAACAGCAGACAATTCAATGCAAGAAAATGAACACAAAAAACATGATGTACAGTACCGCAGCATAAAATGGATTGATCAGGGCCGTTTTCCAATCTTCTGGTAGGATTTCCACAATCCAGATTTTTCTACTTACTTTTGCAAGATTTCAACTGATTCCTTAGGCGGCATATTTCCATAATTCTGCAACTACTGAGTCTTCTCCAGGTGCTTTGTTCTTTTCTAGACGGGCAGTGTGGCACTTGATTTCATCGCCTGAGTACGGGTCCCTTTGTCTCAATGGGCCTTTGGGGTTTATCGTAGTTTAGTAGATTCTTGAGTTAGTCTGCTACAAAGTTACAATTTTCTTCATTTGAAGTCAGCATGTACCATCCTTTTACTGAAAACCTAACGATGGCGGCGTATAGCCAGTGAGTTTCCTTTTGAATGTTCTGTAGTAGTCTGTGATTTTATTTTTCTGAAAGTTTTGATCTATATTTTCAATAAGTGATTTTTTACTTACGTTTATTAGTTCTGATCGCTCTAGCTGTTCGGACCCGTTGGATATGTAGGTTTCCCAGTCGATTTCCGATTTCGTTGAGTAATGATGTTTCCATGCATCGACTGTTCCTTTGAGGACTGGTTCGCAGGTATCATTCCACGAGGAATTATTATTATTATTATTATTATTATTATTATTATTATTATTATTATTATTATTATTATTATTATTATTATTGTACCGCGAGGTACATCCGCCCCGTTCATTCAAATGAAGCGCCTTGAAGAATGCCATCTTCAATATAAACTTGCAACAACTTGTGCAAAAGTTTGGACTTTTCTCTACAGATGTTTCTACGAAGAAAAACTTATGTTATGCCCTCTAGTGTGAAGAGGAACCCTAAAGTAATTTTGTATTTTGAGGGTTAGTACACTGAGTTGATTGTTCGTTGTTTTTTTATGTGTTAAAATTGCCAACATTTCGATCTCTTTCCACCAACTTCAAAATTGACTAATAGGAAAATTTGTATGTGTATTTTTCCACCAATAATTTTAATCTTCTACCTATTTGATTATCCAATAAAAATGGGGGGTGTGGTGTGTGTGCCGGGCCTTGGCCCAGAGTTCTCTAGAACCTTCCTCTCGGGTATAAAAGATGGCACTTTTTCGAGCTACCTTGTCTTATTGATCGTCCAGTTCACTGAGTGTGTGCTAATAGAGGAGGCGGGGCGTCTCGCCCTTTATCAAGCTTTACTGCAGATTAAGGTAATGGCAGCTATTTAATATCTATGTGATAGCCTCTGAAAGCTAGCTTAAGGGGAAGGTTTCCTGTCTTTAAGAAGGTAACCTTAAATTTCCAATCTTCTAAAATGTAAATTTCTACTGTAAATTTCAAGCAAGCCGAAAAGCAGTTAGCTTAAATTCGGGAATAGAGACTGTGGCACTCTCTAGGGTTCCCTATCTACTTGACTTCGAGGTGGCTATGATTTTATAACCATTTTCAGCCTGTAACTTAAATTTTCTCCATCTAGTCACCTCAGTAGTATAGGATTAGCCCCTGTAACGTCGGGCAGGGTTTTAAACGTCTAAGTGTAAGTTTCAAGGAGTGCAAGTGTTTGCCTCGGCATCATTTTGATTTTTGGGCCAATAACTTTAACCTGTGTTTTCTCTTCCCACAAAGGCCCGGTAGAATGAGTATTCAATCATTTATGTTAAGCGGTTAGACTGTTGAGTGTTTAAGACAGTGAATTCTGTTTGAATTGTAAAATATAGGTTGTGCCTCGAGAGGCCTGGAAAGTGTCAATTTTAGTGAAGCAAAGATGCTCTGGTTGATGAAGGTTGCCTTGATAACGCAGTAAGGGTTTGGAGCGCAGTCTCCTAGAGAAATTCATAGAGCATAGATGCTCTTTCTATTTTTGTAGAGGTGTTAGTATACTCTGTATATAAAATTGGGAGACCTGCCTCCTTGACTATTGAGTGTATGGAGCCATAGTGCCCAAGTAACGTTTGTAACGTTCGGAGCTTTAAGATCGTATTGTTAATTGGCAATTATGTTGAATTTCTAATTTCTCTTACTTTGTTTTGTACCTGAAATCTTGTTCCGTTGCTGAGCGACTTGTTTTGTTAACATTTAACTTCTGAAAAAAAAAAAAACAGCCCAAAAGAAATATAACTCTAATTTAAAAACTTTTAATTAATCTTTTGTTTGTAGTAGATAGACCCATTCCTGCCCGCACCTTCTTTCACCTCTGGCCACCACGGAATGACGGTAACAATTATTATTATTCTTCTTTCGAATGGGCCACCAGAGGACCACGTGCCAATTTCAATTCCCTCTTCTTTGTTCTTTCCTTTTCTTCCAGTACGCTTTCATCTCTTCACTATGTTTCTTCTTTCTGTCTTCAGACCACTTTGAACCAGTCTTTTTTACTTTTCCTACCTTGGAATCCTTCTATTTTCAATACTTTTTCCCGAAAGCCTTCTCTATTATTTATTTCTTCTGTTGTTATATTGTTTTTTCCTAAATTCTTTCTTACTTAATTGACCCAGCTTGTCGTTGATTTCTTACCACACAAATATCTGAAAATCTTACTGGTTAATCTACTATCTTGCATTCGATATAAATGTCCAAAAAACATAAGTCTCCTTTTCCTTATTACATCTGATATATTTTGATATATTTCAGTATTACTTCGTAATTTCCAACCTTCTGCTGGTAACAATTATTATTATTATTATTATTATTATTATTATTATTATTATTATTATTATTATTATTACACCCTTGAGAACTCAGTGTTCCGCTCACTTGATTCGATTCTATTGATTCTTTCTGTTAAACGTCCTTGTTTGGCGAAATACAAGGGACATATAATGACACTGAACGAGAGTTCTCGGCCCAACACAGGAGTCATGATGGACCAACTGTTGGCAGCTTCATGTGTTTTGCCCAGACGGGATCTTTATTCGTAGAAGGCTGCCCGTCGCTCAGGCAGACTTGGCACCGACACCGGGACAGTAACTCCAGCTTTGGCCTCCAAAAGTGGATTTATTCGAAGCGACACTTAGTTGATGTAAATTGATAATTTCTTCAAAATTTGTAACTCACACTTTGAAAATGCCATTGTGAATCACTGTACTTTACTGAAGCATAGTCGAGTGCACCAGATCTTACCGACATAGAAATAGTGGTTTATGTTAAATAACTTTCACTTGCGCAAAACCATTTGATTTTCCGCAAATAGTAATGTTACATCACTGTAAAAGGTAATATTTCAGTTGCAAAAGTTACAAGCAAAAGGTACACGCCTAACCCGTAAAACATTAGACGAAGTGACAACGCTGTAGATCTGTAGTTGTAGTTAAGGAAGATTGGAAGACTATTGGCATTGTAATGTCCCCTCCCGGGCTACTATTTTCTGCTTTAGTGAAAGCCCTAAAGGACCAAGGAGGGATTTCTACACGCACCCATGCCATTTTAAAATTCTCTATTCTTTCGCTTGTGCCATGGCAACAGTATTCAGTTACGACGTTTACGAGTGGCTGAAATCGCAGTGACTGGTTCTGTGGAACGTTCTATTCGTTGTTAGTGTTTTCTTCCATAGATTTGTTCTCTATTCGTTTCCCTTGCCGATTGAGTTGCGCGTCCCTGTTTCGCTTTTCCTCATCCCCATCCTTTTCCCATTCGGGTTCACTTTTTCTTGGCATTAAATTTCTACTTTGGTGTCATGTGTATTCGAATTTGTATTCATTCTCTGAAAATCAATGTTCAAAACAAAATTTGGTAGCTCAAAAACAAGGAAAACTAATTAGTTGTGTATAGACTTTACTCTTTTCTTGGTGTTTTCAATCTTTCTTTTTTTTGTTCTTACTTCTTTGTAAAAGCGACTTGGCAATGCTACAATATTTACAATTTTAAATCGTATTTATTACATCATCGCAAGAGCATAATGAATAAGTATCCACTAACGACGATACGGAATAGATATGTTTACAAAAACCTCGTCGAAAGTCACAAATGGGACGATACTAAGATCAAGATCCAAATCACAGAAGCGGAGAGAAATAGGAGGAGTGAAAGAATGAAGAGGTATTGGGAAGAACGAAGACGTGCTGAACAGTTTCTGACAGATGTAAATACTTCACTTTTGATCAAGTAAAATATCACTGAGAAGTCTTCTGGAAACTTTCTCATCAAAAAGTAATTTAAGAAAAGATAAGTTAATTGCATTTCTAATGCATGGTGTTTGCATGATACTTATATCCCGTAATTTGGACGTACTGCAGAATATCAGTCCTTCCACTTTTTCGTAATTAGCCTAACACTGTTTAATTTGCTCCTGTCTGAGCTTTCCATTTTTTTTATCGAAACGAATTCATTAATCTATATAAATAAAATCGTAACGACCGTGCCTGTACATTGAATATTTTAGTGAAATTTTCGTGCAGTTATCCGTTTCAGGTGTAGTAATGACCATCTGCTTTAGTGTCTGTCGGCTTGTCTGTTTGTCTGAGTTCTTATGACTGGAAAACTACTGGATATATATCTACCAAACTTCATATATAGAATCCAACTACCCTTGGGCAGGTTTCAGGGCCAATATTATTTCTAAATCCCTGAAAGGACTGGGGGTTTATAGGAAGATCGAAACAGTGCTTTTACCCTCCAACACAATATACATAACCAAGCTTAATGAAAATCTACCTGCCTTAATGGAAATCAATTTCTAAAACATTTTTCTCATTTTTCTCATTTCGATAGGAGGATTAATAAGGGAAATATCATTAACGGGCCTTTTTTCAGTCTATGTCCCAGCGCAATTAGCCTAAAAGTGGGTGCGTATAAAGCATATTTCATATAACTGCACAACTACTGGAAGTACACTGCCTGACAGAGCAAATGCAACACCAAGAAGGAGTGGTTCGAAAGGGATAAAAGTTGGGGAAAAACAGAGACGGCACGGACGAATAATTGATGTTTATTTCAAACCGATATGCAGGTTACACAATGCGCACGGCATCGACTCAGTAGGATGTAGGACCACCGCGAGCGGCGATGCACGCAGAAACACGTCGAGGTACAGAGTCAATAAGAGTGCGGATGGTGTCCTGAGGGATGGTTCTCCATTCTCTGTCAACCATTTGCCACAGTTGGTCGTCCGTACGAGGCTGGCGCAGAGTTTGCAAACGGCGTCCAATGAGATCCCACACGTGTTCGATTGGTGAGAGATCCGGAGAGTACGCTGGCCACGGAAGCATCTGTACACCACGTAGAGCCTGTTGGGAGATGCGAGCAGTGTGTGGGCGGGCATTATCCTGCTGAAACAGAGCATTGGGCAGCCCCTGAAGGTACGGGAGTGCCACCGGCCGCAGCACATGCTGCACGTAGCGGTGGGCATTTAACGTGCCTTGAATACGCACTAGAGGTGACGTGGAATCATACGCAATAGCGCCCCAAACCATGATGCCGCGTTGTCTAGCGGTAGGGCGCTCCACAGTTACTGCCGGATTTGACCTTTCTCCACGCCGACGCCACACCCGTCTGCGGTGACTATCACTGACAGAACAGAAGCGTGACTCATCGGAGAACACGACGTTCCGCCATTCCCTCATCCAAGTCGCTCTAGCCCGGCACCATGCCAGGCGTGCACGTCTATGCTGTGGAGTCAATGGTAGTCTTCTGAGCGGACGCCGGGAGTGCAGGCCTCCTTCAACCAATCGACGGGAAATTGTTCTGGTCGATATTGGAACAGCCAGGGTGTCTTGCACATGCTGAAGAATGGCGGTTGACGTGGCGTGCGGGGCTGCCACCGCTTGGCGGCGGATGCGCCGATCCTCGCTTGCTGACGTCACTCGGGCTGCGCCTGGACCCCTCGCACGTGCCACATGTCCCTGCGCCAACCATCTTCGTCACAGGCGCTGCACCGTGGACACATCCCTATGGGTATCGGCTGCGATTTGACGAAGCGACCAACCTGCCCTTCTCAGCCCGATCACCATACCCCTCGTAAAGTCGTCTGTCTGCTGGAAATGCCTCCGTTGACGGCGGCCTGGCATTCTTAGCTATACACGTTCCCTGTGGCACACGACAACACGTTCTACAATGACTGTCGGCTGAGAAATCACGGTGAGAAATGGGCCATTTGCCAACGCCGTGTCCCATTTATCGTTCGCTACGTGCGCAGCACAGCGGCGCATTTCACATCATGAGCATACCTCAGTGACGTCAGTCTACCCTGCAATTGGCATAAAGTTCTGACCACTCCTTCTTGGTGTTGCATTTGCTCTGTCAGTCAGTGTATTTCAAACAACTTAATATTTAGTATCCACTTGTCCAAAGGTAGTTTTTTAGGTCCAGAGCATTTCAAATTTCCGGAATAGACTGGGGTTTATAGGAAACCAAAACCGTGATTCTACACTCCCACACAATATACAAGAACAACTTGAATGGAAATTTACCAAACTTGATGGAAATCTATTTCTAAAGCATTTTTCTCATGTGCACTTTTTCGATAGGAGGATTAATAAGGGAGATACCATTAATGGACGGTTTTACAGTCTGTCGTGTAATTTCAAGCTGGATTAACGGGAATAACCAAAGAGCCATTTTACTCTCATCGGTAGAACAGATAATAAGAGAGGTTATCGTCAACTATTTGTTTCATGAGCCTTCAGTCATAGCGCCACTGCAGGTTTCAAATAAACAACAATATGTAACCGAGAAGTGGAGAGAATTTCGCACAACTTCGGACCAGGAACTGGACCGTTCAATAAACTCTGTGATCGTCCTCGACCTTGTTCAGCTTTATCGTACTTAACGTTACTGTCGCGCGATTTCTTAGACAAATATCAGTTTAACATGCCGTATTAAACGTTTCAACACAGGCATGTAACTTCGCATGAATTCATGAAGGAATCGTGTAATCCCTTACCAATTCCCAAGCGAAGGATGCGTTCATATGCTAGTTAGTGATAAGTATGTTTTACAATTGACTTCTTTTAACGCCTCGACCATAAGTTTAGAGCTATTTAACTTTTTTGATAATGTCTATTTATTATTCTGGGATTGTGAACCGTCAGAGGTTGTGTCCACAGTTCGGGAAGGAATTGGCTGTCCTCACATACGGTATATAGGGTAGTATTGGCTGCCACGTGTACGATTCGAAGCAGTGTATCGATTCATTCAAGTCTCCGAGTAAATCGATTCACAGGATCGGCGAGCTCACGATACACGATTCAGCTTACTCGCAGCAGACTGCTGAGTGGCGCACTCACGGATCAGTGAGACATACAGAGCCATAGCACACTGAAAGAATCGTACGCTATAACAGACTCTCACACTCAGCTCATTTGAAAATAATACTTACTTGCATTTACTGTCCTCTTCTTACAGAGAGGTTTAAGTAATAGATGGATTCTTTTGCAGTGTTAATAAGGTAGTCAAAACATAATTCCAAAGTACCTAGCTTGTAAATAGGTAGGCTATTAGGTTATTCCATTTATCGTATTAGTTTAATCAATCAGTATTTTTATAACTAGTTGACATTCTACAATTAATTAAACTCAGCTCTCTAGCCTACCCGTCTGGCTGAGTGGCTCAGACAGTTGAGGCTGAAATACGTCAGCCTCATGTCGGTAGATTAACTGGCACGTAAGAGAACTCATGCGGGACTACATTCCGGCACCTCGGCGTCTCAGAAAACCGTAAAAGTAGTTACTGGGACGTAAAGCCAATAACATTATTATCTACCTTGCCGTATGGCTATGAGTCATGCTCACGACCACTCGAAGTTGTTTTATATTGGGAAGAACCGCTCGGCATTCTCTCAGTTCATATGTCGTATCATTGTACAATACTTCAATAATCGAATAACTAATCACTGGTGTACGTGGGCATAGAGTAAGTGAGCCGACTGATGCAATAGCTTAAATAAAATGTAGTTTAATCAGAAAACCAGTGGGGAACTGTACATCTCGGGTAGCCTATACAAAATATGACGATTTAAAAAAACTTCTGCTGATAGAAAAATACATTTTGAAAGACGACCGAGCTAGTTGGCCGTGCGTTTAGGGTCGCGAAGCTATGAGCTTGCATTCGGGGGATGGTGGGTTCGAATCTTACCGTCGTTAGCCGTTAAGAGGATTTTCCGTGGTTTCCAATTTTCACACCAGGCAAATGCTGGTGCTGTACCTTAATTAAGGCCACGGCCGCTTCTTTCCCACTTCTAGCCCTTTCTTATCTCACCGTCGCCATAAAACCTATCTGTGTCGGTGCGACGTAAAGCAACTTATTCGATTTATATTTAATATGTAGGCAACATATTGTGGACACATGTATTTTTACATCTAATTCTTTATAATAATAGAGTTGTGGCTTTCAGAGAACTGTGAAAAACCATAAGGTAGTGTAAACTTGAGTTATATCAATTATTATTATTGTTGGGCTATTATTATTATTATTATTATTATTATTATTATTATTATTATTATTATTAACTAAGTAAGTCGTTTTTTGCTGTAATAAGCATGTATAGCAACTTACTGCACAAGTCCCTATTTTTACTTGCATTTCAATTTTCAGAGTCTCCGTGGCTCAGGCGGCAGCGCACCGGCCTCTCACCGCTGGGTTCCGTGGTTCAAATCCCGGTCTCTTCGTGTGAGATTTGTGCTGGACAAAGCGGAGGTGGGGCAGGTTTTTCTCCGGGTACTCCGGTTTTCCGTGACATATTTCATTCCAGCAACACTCTCCAATAGCATTTCATCTCTCATTCATTAATCATTGCCCCAGAGGAGTGCGACAGGCATTGGCAGCCGGCACAATTCCTATCCTCGCCGCTAGATGGGGGCTTCATTCATTCCATTCCTGACCCTGTCGAATGATTGGAAACAGGCTGTGAATTTTCAATTATTTTGTGTTATGTACTTATCGAGAATATCATGACATTTCCAAGTTCTTCGAAATCATTTAAGCAAAGACTGGGTAAACAATTGATAGGGAATCTCTCACCAGCGCGACAGCTCTAAATTTAGATCACTGATGATTGTGTGTACGAATATTTTCCATCTAACTCTATACACTTGTTTGATGGAGTTGTCACTCGGGTGGGGGGTGGGGGGAGGTTGTAACATCAAAACTTGATGCGAAGAAGTGGCTGCAGGAGGCTCGAGAATCTGAAAGCTAGATGGTGCATAGGAAAGCAGTTCACAGAATGAAGACCAGATGGCAGCAGCAAGCATTGAATGTTGTTGCTGCTGACTTATCAATACACACCACACAGATACAATAGGATCGATGACTCTAATGAGACGTGAATCGGTTCACTGTACCGATTCAGTAACGTGAGCGGAATCAAATGAATCGATTCAGTAAAATGAAACTAAAACAGGGTGCCGGTGTGACCTTCCTTCTGTCTATCTTGTGTCCTTCCGTCTGTCCATCGCCACTCCTACACGTCGTGCCCGAGAAGCGTCGGGAATTTTCCAGAGAATACACGAATCATTGTTGCGTCGTTGTGAATTGTTCTGCCAGGTTGGAGAGAGACATTTCGAATATTTGCTCTGAGGTACTGTGCGTTAGAAGTGTGACAAACGGTTATTTTGGTGTAACTGCTACATCTGTGACTGCGACAATAAAGTAACTGTGAAAAGTAACAGTTAAAAATAACGTCCAACGTTACTCACCTTTCATTGGTCACAGCCTGGTCACGGCTTGAAGCTTTTCTCCTTACAGCTGTGTTGCGAAGTCCCATTCATTCGCTCGCACATGCGTGCACGCATCACTACACTGCTGAAAGTCGGTCCAGCAAAACACGCATTCCTATTTGCTATAAAGTTAACGAAGGGCAGACAACGGATGAAATAAGAAGACAACATAGCGTCTTTTCTGAAATCTAGAGGAGTGAGTTTGACAATACCCCGATCAAGGATAGAAGACCAGAAAACAGATGATCTGTCTGCCAAACCTCGACACAAACCGGCACAAGAGGATCGATTAAGTAAAATGAAGTAATGTTATGTTATCTGTAATATCGATACCAGTATGGAAAGTTAGCATACTAATTTATTTATGGTACCAGAAAAATTATACGGGTGAATCTTATAATAATATTATAATGTCTGAGTGAACGATTACCCGTGAACAGATGAACAGTTAAGTTACCAGATGACAGCAGCAACTTAAACAATTACACTGCAGAGTATAATACACTATAATATACTAGACTTAATGCAATCTCCTACGAAAGTGCTCTCACTTGGAAGACCTACGTACTATCTGAACCCTGAAGATCACGTTCTGTGTCTGTAAGCTGCTACTAGTGACAATTTCCACTTCTCAGTTAGCGTTTTCACTAGTACGTTATTCTGGTGTCTTTACTCGGCAACTTGTTATTTTTGTCCTCATTACATTTGTAATAGTGACAGGCATGTAACTGTGACAAAGTAACTGCTACATTATTTTTCGGTCATCTATACTATGCGTTTGACCGTTTTCACTGTCTGCATTTAAAATGTAAACCAAAAGCAAGCAGCGTGTTCACGTTTACGCTGAGAGGTTGGCAGCCGCGTAGCGCCGAAACTAATCAGCACAGTCCTGTGGTTCCTGTGTTCAAAATGCTTGCATTTGTACCATCTATCTCGCCGTTCATTATAAAAGAAAGTTTTTCTGTACTCTTTATTATATTCAGGAACGTTAACTAAAAGTTATTCACTTCTATAGCGAGGCTGTGAATCTCGACGAATCCATTAGGAACGTGTTCAGTTCGTAAGGTAAAGCAATACTTGCTTTTAACACTTGCGGATTTCCGGCTCTTATTCTCCGGCTAACTAAGTCACGCTATTTCCACACAAGCACGAACAGAAAATCCACCTAGGTCTAATTACGGATCTTAGTAAAACAAGAGAACAATATTGCAAAGTTTCCACACCGAGGGATCTGTTTAGAACTACAATTTTTATTTATATTTGCGTAAATGAGAGAGAGAGCCTCCGTGACTCAGGCAGGCGGCAGCGCGCCGGGCTTTCATAACTGGGTTCCGTGGTTCGAATCCCGGTCTCTCCATATGAGATTTGTGCTGGACGAAACAGAGCCGGGACAGATTTTCCTCCGAGTACTCCGGTTTCCCCTGCCATCATTTATTCCAGCAACACTCTCCAATATTATTTCATTTCATCCGTCAGTTATTAATCATTGCACCAAGGGAGTGCGACAGGCTTCGGCAGCCGGCACAATTCCTATCCTCGCCGGTCGAATGACTGAGAGCAGGCTGTGGATTTTCATTTGTGTAAATGAGAGTAAATGTTCGCGCTGGCAATATGTAATTTGCCTTCTTTTGCGCATTTCAAATCGATCAGGAATGTTTAACGTCTCTGCATCGGCCAAGGTTCTAGCAAGGTTCTAGCAATTCCCTTATGTTGATTGGTAGCCTACCCTTACCTACCCTTAGTTCGCAGAGTCCAATGAGTTCGAGGCAGCTAAATGATCAAGTTATAACAACTTGAGAGGCTCGAAGCCTTAACCAATATTCAGAATTACCCATATATCTTCGTTTAATTATATATCCAGTGGTTTGCTAGACCATGAGTTAAAAGCAAATATTTCAATTACTTTTATGCAGTGCGAAATACTCTGTCTGTCTGCTTTTCATTAGGATTAAACGGCTTTCAGTAAATACAAGGCTATAAAATTAAACGTATCATTTACAATCGTTTTATTCCCTTCTATAACTGTGAAACAAGTACATACATTTTCATTACATGTAGTTATATTGCATTTATAACTGTTTGTTAGAGACAGTTTGTCGTCCAAGAAATGCCATATTGTTGGACATAGATCTTCATAGCTGGCGCTATCTTGTGACATGGCATGGGAATGTTGTGTGCTGAATCAGCTGCCATAATAATGGACATAGATCTTGATAGGTGGCGATATCTTGTGACATGACATGGGAATGTTGTGTGCTGGATCAGCTGCCATATTGTTGAACATAGATCTTGACCTATCTTGTGACATGATATGGGAATGTTGTGTGCTGAATCAGCTGCCATATTAATGGACGTAGATCTTGATAGCTGGCGCTATCTTGTGACATGACATGGGACTGTTGTGTGCTCCATCAGCAGCCATATTGTTGGACATAGATCTTGACCTATCTTGTATGGGAAGGTTGTGTGCTGGATCAGCTGCCATATTAATAGACATAGATCTTGATAGGTGGCGCTATCTTGTGACATGACATGGGAATGTTGTGTGCTGGATCAGCTGCCATATTGTTGGACATAGATCTTGATAGGTGGCGCTATCTTGTGACATGACATGGTGATAGAAATAATTTATTTCTTTCCCGATTCAGTCATCCCCTCTCTCCGTGACGTAACGGTTAGTGTGCGGATATACAAACTATTATCCGCATCCGCATCGCATCCGTGCAGGGCTTTAGTTCTAAGCTGTCGTCTTCGGGGCCCGAGTTCGATTTCAGGTACTGCCAGAAATTTAAGATTGGCAAGAGGGCTGACATGTGGAACATGCAGCTCACCTCCATTGGGCGTGTGCCTGAGAAAAGAGCTGCACCACCTCTAGATGAGGACGCGAGTAAAAAGGGGATCAGGGGCTCTGAACTTGGCGTTGGTGACCACGGTTCCTCTAGCTAAGTCTGGAATAACCTCCACTTACTTGTGCCAGGATCGCCAATTTAAAATGACCTATCTGACCTCTCTTGGTAAACTCTTGTTTTCTTCCGACCCCGGCAGTATTAGTTTTGCGAGGCCTAGGCAGGCTTTCCCATTCATTCTTCGAGTGAATGCATGATTTTTCTTTTTGGTTTTTCAAGTTGCTTTACGTCACACCGAACCACATAGGTCTTATTTGTCGTGACGACGGGATAGGAAAGGGCTAGGTGTGGAAAGGAAGAGCCCGTGGCCTTAATTAACGTACAGTCCCAGCATTTGCCTGGTTTGAAAATGGGAAACTACGGAAAACCATCTTGAGGGCTACCAACTGTGCGGTGCGAACCCACTATCTCCCGAATGCAAGCTCACAACTGCACGCTCCTAACCGCACGGGTAATGCGCTTGGTGTGTGAATGAATGAAGTATCCTCTACCGCTGTTCCCACATCTGTGGGATCGCGGGTGCGAACTGTGTCGCACAAGTGGATTTGGCTCTTTTCTACGGCCGGATGCCCTGCCTAACGCCAACACTATAGCGTGTTTCTCTGGTGGTTGTCCGAATATGAGGAGGAGAGCGTTGAGACAAACACAACGAACACCCAGTCCGCGGGTCAGAAAAAGTATTCAAACGCGATTAAAATCTCCGATCCTGGCGGGAATCGAACCCCGGACCATTCAGGCAAGGAGTCGGACAGGTATTTCCTCGACTTTAACTATGTTATATAGTCAATTCTATCTCCTCATGAATAACTGTATATGTATTTTCTCTTTTTACCTTTTTTACATGTCTTATCAGATTCCCTTGATAATATGACGTCATTTTGCTGTTCTTACTGGTTTATTCCACTCTCTATTTAATACTTGGCAAGTGTGTACAATTCAGGTTCAGTTCCTGTTTTACTTATCTCTTTCCCATCTATATATTTTTCTCTCTGATTTTTCTTGTTTCTTTATAGTCTTTTAGCATATGTGTCACTTCCGTATGTGTATTGCATGGCATGCATTCGTTTCTTTATTTTGTCCTCTTAAGGTTTTATTCTTATTATACTCTCATCAACCACCAAATCATTTCCTCTTTGCTAACACTTTTACTTATTTTACAAAATTCGACTAATGTTCCCTTGCTATTACACTCGGTCCTTATTGCTTGTATTTCACTCTTTGGACCACCTTCTTACACAGTCTCCTGTGATCTCCCAATAGTACCCTATTCCTATGGCGTCTAGTAACTACTTCACCCCATCGAGGAAGTAGTACTCATTTTGATGTTTATTTTGCTATGCTGTGGCTAACCAGGAAGACAGGTACACCGCAGGATACTGTTTTAGGCCCTTCGCTCTTTATTTTGTACATTCTTTCTATCCAGTATTTTTACTAATATACTTTGAAGTGGCCGATCTCTTCTAATTTCCTCCTGGTTTTAGTAGAGGGTGGTTTTCCAGTTGAACTTCCTAACTGCCACCATAATCTGAACTAATATCATTAATGATACTTATTTAATCTTACGTAAAGAACTAATACGACTACACGACCCTCCATTGCTATCATCAACCTCGCTCCGCCGTGTGCCTGTTTGTGCACGTGACACTGAGCTTCTGTAGGCGATATCTCTTTTCACTCCTTCAGAGCACGCCTACTGTTCCTGGTGCAGACACACTTTACAAGGCAGTGCATTTCAAACACCCACGTTTACTTCTTCATTACTGCTTCCCTTTCACTTCTCCGTAGATCTGACTTTGGTTTGTGTGCCGGAATTCACGCCTAACCAATAAAAGACTTGCTCATCAAGTGGCTAGAGTAGCCAACACCCCAGTCATTGATTTGATCTGGTTTACTTCTCCAATAAGGTCATCAAATATTTTCCATTTACAAGACTCACTTAGGGTCAATTATCTGGGAATTGAACATAAAGAAAAAGAAGATATGTGTGCATTTCTTCAGTATGAGGAAAATCATAGACTCCTGGATATGTTTTGGGCTTAGAAGACGAGAGACCGAGTATAGATTCTTTGATTTTTTCCTTCTTAGTAGTCTCTTAAGACATTTAGGTGGTACAGATAATGCATCCTTTCACTCCACCCACAGGGGACATAAAGGTTTCCGGTAAATGGAAAGAAATGTAGCTTCATTACGTACGTCCAACAATATGGCAGTTGATTCAGCACATACCATTCCCATGCCATGACACAAGACAGCGCTATCTGTCAAGATCTACGTCCAACAATATGGCAACTGATTCAGCACACAACATCCCATGCCGTGTCACAAGATAGCGCCACCTATCAAGATGTACGTCCATCAGTATGACAGCTGATTCAGCATACACCATTCCCATGCCATGTCACAAGATAGCTCCACTTATCAAGATCTACGTCCATCAGTATGACAGTTGATTCCGCACACAACATTCCCATGTCATGTCACAAGATAGCGCCACCTATCAAGATATACGTCCAACAATACGGCAGCTGATGCAGCACACAACATTCCCGTGTCATGTCACACGATAGCGCCACATATCAAGATCTACGTCCAGCAAAATGATCGCTGATCCATCACACACCATTCCCATGCCATGTCACAAGATAGCTCCACTTATCAAGATCTACGTCCAACAATATGGCAACTGATTCAACACACAACATCCCATGCCATGTCACACGATAGCGCCACCTATCAAGATCTACGTCCATCAGTATGACAGCTGATTCCGCACGCAACATTCCCATGTCATGTCACAAGATAGCGCCACCTATGAAGATCTACGTCCGACAAAATGATCGCTGATCCAGCACACAACATTCCCATGCCATGTCACAAGATAGCGCCACCTATCAGATATACGTCCAACAATACGGCAGCTGATGCAGCACACAACATTCCCGTGTCATGTCACAAGATAGCGCCACATATCAAGATCTACGTCCAGCAAAATGATCGCTGATCCATCACACACCATTCCAATGCCATGTCACAATATAGCTCCACTTATCAAGATCTACGTCCTTCAATATGGCAGCTGGTCAAGCACACAATATTCCCATGCCATGTCACAAGATAGCGCCACCTATCAAGATGTACGTCCATCAGTATGACAGCTGATCAGCACACACCATTCCCATGCCATGTCACAAGATAGCTCCACTTATCAAAATCTACGTCCAACAATATGGCAACTGATTCAGCACACAACATCCCATGCCATGTCACAAGATAGCGCCACCTATCAAGATCTACGTCCATCAGTATGGCAGGTGATTCAGCACACAACATTCCCATGTCATGTCACAAGATAGCGCCACCTATCAAGATGTACGTCTAACAAAATGGTCGCTGAATTAGGACACAATTTTATGGCCACAAATATTTGCAAGATACGTATTATGAGAAAAATTCTGCTGCCTTGTGTGACGTTAGCGTGTGTAAGGGGCTTTGCTGTGATCTAGACGAAACACTAGTCAAAGACAGTGGAAACTAGTTTAAAACGCTGCGCCATTTGTACCCACTGTATATTATAGAAGGCAGAGTTCTGGCTCACAGTAATAACGTGAGGAAGGAGATGATGAACATTGGTTGCCTGGTTACCACGATGTCGGCTTTCTGGCCTCGCTAATTGAATCGGTTATTTTTAAAATCCCTCAAGTCACTCATTTATCCATTATCATGTTATGAGAGAAAGTGAAAGCTGCAACATAGATGCACCAAGAATAGATGTGAGGACATTGGAAAATTTTGGTCCGGTTTTGAAACACTGTAAATAATTTCTTTTAGGGATTTCTCAAGTAACTATTGATGACTACACATCTCAGTAGCCTCTACTGCTCATGAAGTCTGTCCGGCCCACTGAATCCCATAGGAATGGAGTGCCTCGAGATAAGAAAGCAAGATTTCAGGTGTCAGAGTATAACTATTTTGTATATTCTAGGGACCAGTGTGGTATAGTTAAAACTGTACTACCGAGTATATTGATGGTGTTATAAATTAGAAGCTCAGGCTTCTTGACAGTACCCCCAGGGCTATTGTGATTCCAGAAACAAGAGCATCCAAGTAGAATCCTCCAATTAATATAAAGAAAATGGAGGATTTAAAAAAAATGAGTGTACACACCAAATGGACTGGAAGTTCAAAGGTTCTAGAAAATTGTGTGTGGATGGCATATAACTGAGAGATTGATTAACAAGTATGTCAATTTCAAAATCATTTCTACGGTGTGTAATTTCATAAAAATAACATTTTTAAATTTTTTAGGTATATTGTTAATAATTGAGGTGTGCATCATTTTGATGAATATTGTTATTCAACATATAATTATAAGGAACATGTGGCATGTAGTTTTTGAAATCCCGTACGTCATGGTCTTTCAAACCAGTCTAGCAACAATTGTAACATTTATACAAGCAAATTATCTACCTCCATGGCATGCCCAATCAAGATTTACTGTATATTTCAGAGGCAATATCAGCTTCTAAAAGTTCTCTACGTAATTAAGTATTGAGTTTTTCTTATTTTCCCACAAAATTACAATTTTTGACTTAAGGGGTTTTAAAAGTAACCGTTTCAATTCCAGATAGACTCCCAGCCAAAGACGATGTTAAAAATAGAAACAGAGAAAGACTTCTATACAATTGTAAAATTATTTAACAAAGAATCGCACTGATAAGATCAGCATTCTTTTGCATAAAAAGTATGTAAAAAGCAAAGTCACCTCCGTACAGGCTATGAAGGCCCTTGGAGGAGTGGAAGGTAAAGGCTTCCACGATTGTTAACCTCGGCACGTGATGGGGTAGGGTGGTTAGCTCTACGCCCGGCCGCCTTTGCCCCAGGAATTAACCTGGTGCTCATTTTTGCACCTCCGGAATTGGAAATCTCGTTTCTTAAATTTTACGACTTCCTGACGGGGATTCGAACCTACACCCTTCCGGACGAACGGAGCACGCCTTTACCGCCTCGGCCAGGCAGCCCCTATAAAAAGAATGTGGCGAAATAAAATAAACACTAACTTAACCAATGAAGGGTAGGATACATGTTTGTCCTAAAATGCATAACGCTGTATAAAATCTAGGCAAAAGTAATAATTGGTAAAATGTGTATAAACACTTATCAGGTTGAATAATAATAATAATAATAATAATAATAATAATAATAATAATAATAATAATAATAATAATAATAATAATAATAATAATTTTTTTTGCTAGGGGCTTTACGTCGCACCGACACAGATAGGTCTTATGGCGACGATGGGATAGGAAAGGCTTAGGAGTTGGAAGGAAGCGGCCGTGGCCTTAATTAAGGTACAGCCCCAGCATTTGCCTGGTGTGAAAATGGGAAACCACGGAAAACCATTAATAATAATAATAATAATAATAATAATAATAATAATAATAATAATAATAATAATAATAATAATAATAATAATAATAATAATCAATTAATAATTAATTATTAATTAGTATGCATTATTATTAATGATAATATAATAATGATAATATAATATTTATAGTTAATAATTAATAATAAATTATTTATTAATATTCATTATTATTAATTATAATATTTATTATTATTATTATTATTATTATTCAGCCCGAAGGCTGGTTGGATCCTCCATAGCTCCGCCATCAGCTGTCATAGACGGCCGACGCATTACTGAAGAGGAATCGAGAGAAATTTGCAGTGAATTAGTTTTCCGCTTCTTTCCTCATCGAACCAGAAGTTGCTATTACATATCAGTCTGCCAAACCCACCGAAATGTACTGGTCAACTGACACTATGAAAGATATTTTCGCACCATTCTTCACAGGGAACCAACGGCCGTAGCCGTGTTGAAACACCGGGTCCCGTGAGATCTCCGAAGTTAAGCAACATTGGGCGTGGTCAGGAGTTGGATGGGTTTCCACGCGCTGTTGGTGGGGTGTAAGGGAATGGAGGAGCGGAAAGGAACTGGCCACCCTACCCCACGTAAACTCCGGCTCAGGAACACCTCTGCGGAGGTTCGGACCTGCCTTCGGGCAGAATAACCTTACCTATCTTCACAGGGACTGGCTGCATAAGGAATGATATACCTCAGTCACTTTCGTGTCATCAAAGCCAAGGATAATACTGAGACAGGTTAGTGAAAGTAACAAATTTGATCTAGCCCATACGAGAAGACATAATGCACTCCTCTCGTCAACAAAGGCAAAATAATAATAATAATAATAATAATAATAATAATAATAATAATAACTCACTCCGTAGGCTTCTCAGGGACGTGAAGTTCCCGTGCCGATCTCACAATCCTCTTCCAGTTATCAGTTTGGAGGGTCCGGCATACCGTGTTGATCTCCTTCTTCCAGGTACTTCGGGGTCTTCCTGAAGGTCTTTTTCCATTAAGAGATCCCTTGTATAGATCTACTGGTGATCTGTTATCCTACATCCTCAGTAAATGTCCAGCTCAGCGCAGTATGTTGGATTCTATCACACACATTATGGCGTGTGTCGTTGAGAGAGGGTGTAAATCTCATAATTAGATCTTTTCTGTCAGCTTTGAGAGATAGGATCGAACCATGGGCCAAATATTTTTCTATAAACTTTATTCTCAAAGACTTTCAACTGCTGCTGCTCTTTCTTGGTTATACTCCATGTCTCGGAACCATACAGAAGTACTGGTCGAATGATTGTATTATAGTTAATCATTTTTGCACCGGGCGAGTTGGCCGTGCGTGTAGAGGCGCGCGGCTGTGAGCTTGCATCCGGGAGATAGTAGGTTCGAGTCCCACTATCGGCAGCCCTGAAAATGGTTTTCCGTGGTTTCCCATTTTCACACCAGGCAAATGCTGGGGCTGTACCTTAATTAAGGCCACGGCCGCTTCCTTCCAACTCCTAGGCCTTTCCTATCCCATCGTCGCCATAAGACCTATCTGTGTCGGTGCGACGTAAAGCCCCTAGCAAAAAAAAAAAAAATCATTTTTGCATTGGTGTTCCTGTTGCCTTCACTTTTGCTCATCAATTAGCACACGAAGGAATTTAAACTCCTCTACTCTATTAAATATATATTTCCCAATCTTCAAAGGCAATCTCTCAACCTCCTCATATTTCGGCCTCTGTACAACCAAGTAATGTGTCTCTTTATAATTTACCCGTAAGCCAATTTTTGCTGCCATTTCGTTTAGTTCCACAAATAACTGCCTGATTTCTAAAATAATAATAATAATAATAATAATAATAATAATAATAATAATAATAATAATAGATCGTATGGTCTCACGTAACCTTGATCCACGAGGTCCCGAGTTCGATTCCCGGTTGGGTCGTGGATTTTAACTTTCATTGGTTAATTCTCTGGCTCGAGGGCTGGGTGTGTACAGTAGGGAGCCATCCTCACAGACATGCAGGTCCCCTAGAAGACCTCGGTGGCCACACGGCATTATTCTTAGCTACCGTGTGCAAGCATTTGAACTTGTCTGCTCGTCCGTTTTACTCTAGGCCTACTAGGTGGCAGAGTAAACCAAATCTTTCTTGGGCGTCTATGGCTGAGTTTTAATTAAATTTTTCGGCTAAACACCGAAATCTTCTACATGCCGACATCGCACGACATGGAGTGTCGAATAGACTTTCGTCCGCTCTTCAAAATTCCGACTACTTCTGCCGAGTTTGAAGCAGCGGTGTTACGATCTGAAGACGGACACTCTACCAATAATAATAATAATAATAATAATAATAATAATAATAATAATAATAATAATAATAATAATAATAATAATAATAATAATAATAATAATAATTTCGTGAGTTTATTTTTGGCCGGGTAAAACCCTTGTAAGGCAGACTCTCCGATGAGGATGGGCGCCATCTGCCATGCGTAGGTAACTGCGTGTTATTGTGATGGAGGACAGTATAAAGCCGGGACTTTCTGAGCAGGTCATGCTCCAGGCGTGGATCCATCTGGCCGATTCACACTATACAGTACGTGACGCGGTCGAGCCGATCTACGCTCGATCCCGCTTTTCGGTTCAGTCTATCCCATTAGGTCCGCTAGTAAACAGTATTGCCAAAAATTAAAATGCCTTTTTAAATCCGATCATTAATTAAAATTGTCTTAATTTTCGACGAAGAAGAGGGGAATAGACTCAGTCGGAGGTTCAAGGTGCATCAAATGCTGAGAAATCGAAAAAGAGAAGGAGAACTGTTCACCTCATTTCGAAAGTTACGTTGACGATGAATCAAAATTCTACCGGTGCTTCCGTATGTCACATTATGATTTTATACGGTGGTTGGGGTTCAATGAAGCAGATATTCAACGGATGAACACTTCGTTCCGAGAATGCATCACGCCGGCTGAAGAACTTGCTGTATTTTTGTGCGATAAATCACACAGTTCTTGATACACACGCACTCAGTTAATCTTTCCTCGTCCATGGTTATCGCAAAAGCGAGGAGTGACATCGTATTGATTCTTCACCCTTGGCCCTTCAGGTGTTCCCACTAGACGGTCATTGATGATCCCTGCCGAGCCGTTCGCGTCTCAGATCGGATGGAGACCGCTGAGATGGTCAGTTGATCTTTCCTTTCACGACTGGGAACATGAAGTGAGAACGATTTCATTGAATTTAATATAAGCGATTCTCTCGCTAACAGGTTGGAATGGACCTTAATTCACTAACTGCAGAAAATCATGTCGGGTTTGGAAGCGATTTCGATTCACATGCGTTTCACACATGTCTCTGGTCCCTCTCAGTCAGGTCTTTTACCGGCCACAATTCTGACGTCGTGTTTCGTGGCCATATGTAGTACACCACCACTCAGCAGTCCGCTGCGAAACACCAGCAACTTCACGCAACGTATGGTCATAGGCACGCCAAACACTATTGCCCTTTATTGCTACTCTGTCACATCCTTACATCTTCCCATCTTGACGTACACTGTCCGCTTGAAACATCAATGTCTCACTGTTCGCTACTGCCTTATGCAGTGCGCGTGAGGTTGAACTCGGGACTCGTTCGCTGCGCCATCTGTACAGGCTTAACGATCCATCCGCCCGTGCCTACCAGGGTGAACAATTTTTTGTACGGTAATGTTCTGTTCCTGAGTGTTTCCCATAATTAATGTACTGTGTAGAGGTGTACAAAATGAGTTCTAACGTGGAAATTAAGCGTTTCCAAACGCATGTCCATATAACGTATTTTGTCCTTCTATATGTGAGGAAAGTGTCCTGAAAGTTTGGCTGTACATTATTGTTACACCTTGTATACAAGTTTAGTGATCATCCTAGCCAGTCCTGAACTTAAATACCGAGATTTAACATATTGCATTAAGTCATATTCCTCTGATGTCCCCACAAACAAACAAACAAACAAACAAACAAACAAACAAACAAACAAACAAACAAACAAACAAACAAACAAACAAACAAACAAACAAACAAACCAGATAAATTAAACAGTCAAGAATTGAAATTAACCTTTTTATCAACTTTTGTATATACAGAGTGTCCTTGAGTAAGTTTCCTATACTTACGGAGGAGTCAGCACGCAACAAACGAAGGAAAGGAGGTCCTATAAACGCTGGTCACAAACCCGATATCTTCGGCGTTATATCCCACTTCCACTACTAACAACACGTGTGTTCGGGGTGACCGCCATCCATTGCAATGCAGCCTTCCACCCTACGTTGCATGGAATCACGCATTCGTTGGAACTCCCCTCGTTGTTGCCGGATTGCGTTACAGGCATTGAACAAGCGTTGTCGTGGTGTATCAATATCATTTGTGGGGATGGCATATACCTTGGGCTTTACATGTCTCCAAAGCCAAAAATTTAAACGGTTAACTTCAGGCGAACGGACAGGCCAACCGGCGACGAAAATGGGCCGGTTTCCCACCATTCATGTACCACATTTGCAGTCGTTACGACCAATGATTAGGTAAGAACGTATTTTCATCTTTTGTTGCACACGATCCTCCGTAAATTATTGGAACATCTCCATCATGCATGGTAGTAGTAGTGGACCATAACCTCCAAGATATTGGGTCTGCGACCAATATTTATAGAACCTTTCTTCCTTCGTTTGTTGTATGCTGCCCACTTTGTGAGTATAGGAGCCTTTTTCAAGGACACCTTGTATATACAACAGTCGATAAAAGGATCATTTCAATTCCTATATCTTTTTGTTTGTTTGTCTGGTTTTGCTTTGTTTGTTTGTTTGTTTGTTTGTTTGTTTGTTTGTAGCGTTCTGCGTCTTCTGTAAACATTGAAACGTTGTTTCAAGGGCACCTGTATATGTAATCTGAGAGAAAAACAACGTATGATGCAAAGATTTGTTTACGGACCAAATTATACATTTATTTACAGAGTGAAGATAAAATATTTTAAATAACAAAGGGGTGCTGCTGCAAGAACTTGAGAAAAAGGAAAGGAAGGTTCTGAGGAAAATTCTGGGACCCCAGAAGACTACAGATAGGACTTGGAAGAAAAGGAGAAATGAGAAGCTAGACAAGTACACTGAAAGGATCAAAAAGGCTGAAATTCTACGGACGCCTAGTAAAAAAGGATGACAAACGACTGACCAAAATAATCTTCAGATACATCATGGAGATAATGGGCCCCTGCGAGTGGGCAGGAGAGGTCGAGAATGACGCAGAAGAAGTAGGAATTACATTAGAGATGATCCACAATAGAAGAGAATTCGGAAGAAAATTCGACAGTTCTAAAATCATTTGAAGAGGAATCACTGAAAAGGAGACCCAAAAGGATCGTTTCCTAAGAAGAGAGAAAGTTGACGAATGAAGTGGTTTTAGGAGGAGAAAAAGAAATGCCAAGAAGCCTTAAGTTTTATGAAGGCCATAGTTCGCAAAATTCGGAAACAAAAAATAAATAAAAAATCAAATAATAATAAAACATGAAGAACCAATCACAAACATTTTGCTTTGCAGATAAGGAAATAAGGACTGTACAGCACGTATCGGCTAGTTCCTCTTCTCTTCTCCTCCTTGTCTACCAGCGCTAATTCATCAGCTTTGTCACTCCTTTTCTGAGCATTTTCCAATTGGTAATAGCACACGGTCTAATGATCGATGGGAAATAAAATCTACGCTATTCAACTGTGAGTGATTCAAAATTATTTGTGGATTTTCAAAGATTATCCTTTACAAACAGAGTGGGGAGATTTGTTTTCAATGAAGAAACTTGTTGATCAACATTACATCTTGTTAGAAGGGTTATGACTTGTAATATTACAGGAAGATCTACTGTACTTTATAACCAGCAGGCAGTAATTTCGGCTGCGCAACAAAACTGTATAGGATGACACGCAGAGTTTCCTGCATTCGCTCTGTATTGCTACTTAAGTCCTACACCATCACAACACATGTTTTATTTAAATAACCGCCTACCGATACACCTAAAACGGAATGGTTCGTGCAGTTAATGGAGAGAGCCTTTGATGTGTTCAATCTACATAACAAGTCAGGCCCCTCTACATTTCACTTCTAAATATTGGAAATTGGTCGATATGCTAGAGAGAAAATCTACAAGGGGTAGCTGCCCTAAACCTAGCCTTTGATCACGGCGGAGAAATTTATTTTGTGGACATTTATAGAACTGATGAAGAAACTCACAGAAAACTGTCACAAAGAATGGCCGGTATCATTCCAGGAAAGAACCAGGCAGTCTTCTTCAAGTACCATTTACTCTCAGAAGGTCGGCTACCATCATAGATTCTTGCTTTAGATGATGCAGCGTGAAACAGCTGAATAGTGGAACAGTTCATCCAAATTTTCAGATTATCAATCCAAAAAATGTATCTTCTTCCTGGTCTTCTTTTGCCTTGTATCTTCCCTTGAATGATTAACTGCAGTAGATGATATTTCTCTCTTCGCATCACATGACCTAGATATTGCAGCTTCCTGATTTTTAGAGTATTTAATATTTCCTATTCGCATCATTACTTCATCGTTTGTGACTTTATCTGTCTAACTCAACCGCAGTATCCTTCTGTATGTCCATAGCTCAAATGACTCTAATCTGTCCATTTCTCTTTTCTTTATGGTCCAAGTCTCAACTCCATAGAACAAGGTAGAGAAGACGTAACAACTCAGAAGTTTATGTTTTAGGTGTAAACAAAGGTCTCTGCTATAGGATACTCTCCTAATTTTTTGAATGCCTTTCTGACTTGACCGATCCTGGACTTAATTTCCTCAAGTTTCTAGTTCACAGTTGTTCCTAAATACTTGTAATTTGTCACTTGCTGTACTGTCTCTCCGTTGATCATCAAGCTCCGTTCGTGTTGTATTCGGGATACTACCATAAAACCTGTCTTACTTACATTAAGTGTTAAGTCCCATAATCGGGCATTACGCAGCTGTAATTGAACCAGCTGGATAAAATGCCTAACGTTGAAAAAAAAATGGGCGAACAAGAGAAATAGGAGAAGAAGGAAAGGAAAATATTGAGGGAAAATTTAGGCACATGAAAGGAGTAAAGATAATGTTTGGATGAAGAGCCATACCCAAAATTACAAATAGGCCTACAATAAAAGAAAGACGCCTTCACGGAATGAACAACTACAGGCTAACTCGGAGGATTTTTGAGGTATCTACAAATTCAAAAACACCACAGGCAGGCTGGAAGGGACACAATTGAATCTGCAAAGACTGAAGCACACAGATGACATCATAAATAACTGGGAGGAATCGCGGCGACAGATAAATTTTACAGATCTTCCGATTTTACACGTTTAACGTCAATCTGAGAGGGTTATGTCAGAAGAACTGAACAAAAGAAAATACTGCACCATAATTTCAGGCTCTAATCTTTCGCACGGAAAGATAGATATTGTGGCGACGATAGGACAGGAAAGGGCTAGGAGTGGGAAGGAAACGGCCGTGGCCTTAATAATGTAGAGCCCGCCACAACCGCGGTAGCGTTGAACACACATGCGGCCATCACTGTAAGACAGGTTAGAGTGAGACTCGTCTGAAAACACTGCATTTTGCCACTCACGTTCACTCGCATGTGTGAGGCTTTGTGGTTTCCGGACCATGGAATCCGACGCAATGGCATGTGCGCAACCAGTCCAGTCCACAGCCCACGGCGTCAAACAGGTTGCAGTGCTCCACTGTTGACGAACCTGTACGGTCCGTTATGACCATGCGGATAAGGTGGTGGGCATCCCGTGCTGTGGTCCTGTATCCACTCTATACGACCCTCTTCTATCCACTGTTTGCACTAGTGATGGGATAATCGAATAGCCTCCAACCGATTATTAAAATAATCGAATAAGTTTCAAATATCATTCAGTTGTATCGCATAGAATAATCGGATGCGTCAGGAATAAAGTTTTCAGTTTAAGTGTGTCGAGTGAAATAAGCGAATAAATTAACTCTTACGAAAAACGGAAATACGCCCCTTTTTCCCCTCAAATGTGGGCGAAATGGCGTATGGCTTTTAGTGCCGACAGTGTCCGAGGACAAGTTAGGCTCGCCAGGTGCAGGGCTTTTGAATTGACTCCTGTGGGCGACCTGCGCGTCGTGATCAGGATGAAATGATGATGAAGACGACACATACGCCCAGCCCCCGTGCCAGCGAAATTAACCAATTATGCTTAAAATTCCCGACCCTGTGGGGAATCGAACTCGGGACCCCTGTGATCAAAGGCCAGCACGCTAACCATTTAGCCATTGAGCTGGACAGTATATTAAGTAATTTCAAGTAATGGCATCTGAATGCATGACTCATTTATACATGTGTATCATGAGTTCTCATTCTTTTCGGAAGGCTTATCAGAGATCGTTCGACCTATCCTTCACACACTTCCTGTTAAGAGAATGGAGGTGGATCATTTTAATTTCCTTGTGATGCGATTGATAATGTGATGGCAACATTAAGATTACTTTTCATTCGATAATTTCGAATGGATTCACTATTCAGTTGCCTCCGTCATTCAAATGAACATTAAAATGAATAATTGAAAAAAATAATCGATTGGAAAAAATAATCGAATCAAAAATAATAATAGAATACAATTAAATAGTCGAATAAGCTATTATTTTGTACTCGATTATCCCATCACTGGTTTCCACTTACGCATCACTGTGTTATCAGCATGCCCTGTACGAGCCGAAATGTCATGGTATGACAGAACGGCTTCCCAGAGACCGACCATTTTGCCCCGTTCTAACTCACTCACATGCTCATATTGTACCCTTTGACGTCAACGAGGTATATTGGAACTTACTTCCACGTTTCCGCCTAGTTTGACAGCTCTTCACTAACTGTACTTGGCGCAACACAGACCTTGTCGATCACACAAAACAAGGCCCTGCTGGGCCTACGTGTACCACATCTCTCTGCAATCCAAATAATTTATTTATTTAGGGTTTGGTTCAAGTTAAGTCGCGCACAAATTGAGTAACATGTGAAAGCAACAAATAATTTACAAAATAGAATAAATATAACAAACAAATGGTGTATGGCCTCCGGAGAGGCCTGGTGCAGGTCTTTTTCTAGTAGACGGCCTGTTAGGAGACCTGCATGTCTGTGAGGATGAGGGCCCTACCTAGGATGATTTCTAATGTTGAATACGCCACACACACCCAGCCCCCGAGTCAGTGGAGTTAAGAAATTAAGGTTAAAATCCCCGACCCGACCGGGAATCGAACCCGGGACCCTCTGAACCGAAGGCCTCAACGCTGATAATTCATCCAGTGAGTCGGGCTCAGGTTACAATTTCAACAGAGTTTAAATACATCATCATCATCATCATCATCATCATCATCTGTTTACCCTCCAGGTTCGGTTTTTCCCTCGGACTTAGCGAGGGATCCCACCTCTACCGCCTCAAGGGCAGTGTCCTGGAGCTTCAGACTCTTGGTCGGGGGATACAACTGGGGAGTATGACCAGTACGTCGCCCAGGCGGCCTTACCTGCTATGCTGAACAGGGGCCTTGTGGAGGGATGGGAAGATTGGAAGGGATAGACAAGGAAGAGGGAAGGAAGCGGCCGTGGCCTTATGTTAGGTGCCATCCCGGCATTCGCCTGGAGGAGAAGTGGGAAACCACGGGAAACCACTTCGAGGATGGCTGAGGTGGGAATCGAACCCACCTCTACTCAGTTGACATCCCGAGGCTGAGTGGACCCCGTTCCAGCCCTCGTACCACTTTTCAAATTTTCGTGGCAGAGCCGGGAATCGAACCCGGACCTCCGGGGGTGGCAGCTAATCACGCTAACCACTACACCACAGAGGCGGACGAAAGCAACAAATCATTTACAAATAGAATAAATATAACAAACAAATGGCGTATGGCCTCCGGAGAGGCCTGGTGCAGGTCTTTTTCTAGTAGTCGGCCTATTAGGCGACCTGCATGTCTGTGAGGATGAGGGCCCTACCTAGGATGATTTCTAATGTTGAATATGCCACACACACACACCCAGCCTCCGAGTCAGTGGAATTAAGAAATTAAGGTTAAAATCCCCGACCCGGCCGGGAATCGAACCCGGGACCCTCTGAACCGAAGGCCTCAACGCTGATAATTCATCCAGTGAGTCGGGCTCAGGTTACAATTCCAACAGATTTAAATACATCAACAAGTGAAATGTAATTGTTAATGCTGTTATTATCTTAGTTTCTCCAGGCGGAGTGGGGGAGAAATGTTAAGCACATTTGTAGAGAGTCCCTCATTACCTGTATTACTATTTTTTCTATTTCTCAGAATGGAACTTTCAAATTTTGTCGACGTCTGACTAGCGAGGGTGCTTCTTGCTCCGAATAGCAGGACGCTGACAATCCACCGATCGATAGGTGTTTTATTACTTACATACATATCTTTATTATCCACCCTAGTGTACACCATCGGTTTACAGGTAATAAACACAGAGACAGAGCGAAACACAGAATAAACAAACAACAGCCACTACATCTCTCCTAATCTACTTAACTAAATTATCTACCTCTACATCTACTCGGTGTCCTCCCAATACGTACGCGGATAGCCAGCATACGTGCAGGAAACACCACACTACAAACTACCCTATTCCCCTACTCCTACCTACAACCCAAAAAAGAAAACTTTAGTAGACTGGTCGCTGCGGCAGCCCTGGTATGGAATACATGCCCACCAACCCGTTGAGCGCAGCCACCAGCCTCGCCACATGAGAACTGATCTCATATCTCACCTACACTTGCTGACAATGTATTCCTACCCTACCATGTGTGACAAGCCAGCTTGGCGGATACCAGACCCAACACATGGCCTGCCACACAATTCCGCTATGTACGTCACACCTACTCTGTTCATTGTCAGCTCTCTATCTTCCCTCTCCTTTTTCTTCCCGTGCAGACATGCTCAAGCCTAACTTCTTTTGGGTGGGTCAAGGCCCAATCCCTCCATCCTCCCTCGATACGTGACCTTCTCCTCTCTCGCACTATTCTCGCCCACTACATCTCAGATAGGTGTTTTATTCCTTCCTCACAGGTAAGACAAACATCGAACATAAATAGCTTGCTTTCCTGGGTCCACTTCCCGAGCATGACTTCGAGTCTCTGTCGAAGCGAATGGCTGGATCTAAGACCATTGTTTTACTGTCCTTTCTGCTGATGGCTATGATGTCAGCCTTCCGATTAGGGTCATCGGTAGAGATGCGGTGACCGGGCGAGTTGGCCGTTCGGTCAGAAGCGTGCGGCTGTGAGCTTGCATCCGGGAGGTAGTGGGTTCGAATCCCACTGTCGGCAGCCCTGAAGATGGTTTTCCATGGTTTCCCATTTTCACACCAGGCAAATGCTGGGCCTGTACCTTAATTAAGGCCACGGCCGCTTTCTTCCCACTCCTAGGCCTTTCCCATCCCATCGTCGCCATAAGACCTATCTGTGTCGGTGCGACGTGAAACAACTTGCAAAAAAAAGTGATGCGGTGACCCTCCTCGAGCTTCTCCCATCCACGCTGTCTCATGGATGGAGCAATCGACGTTCTCACACGGTGGTGGCAAAGGCTACGCATTAGCTGAGTGTTCCGGCAGAATCTCAGTACATGTCCAAGGGTTTCTATCCCGTTGCAGACATTTTGGCGGCAAGTCTTGAATGCCTGATCTGGAAACCGATCACTTTCCGGTGAAGCTCCATGACATCTTCACTGCGTTTATACAGGGTGTTTCAAAAAATGGGTGGCATAATTTCAGGTATGTATTTCTTACATGTAGACAATCAAAACAGTTCATTACAACATGTGTCCGGAAATGCTTCATTTCCGAGTTATGGCCTTCACAACACTGAACTTCACCGGAACGTTTTTCTACCGCAGGTCTTTGTCATTACAGAAGAAGTTCAAAATGTCCACCTCCTGCTTGAATACAGACCTCACATCGATGTCTCATTGACTTGTATCGAATGTTTCCTGATCGATTGGATAGGTAGAGGTGGCCCGATTGCTTGGTCTCCACGCTCACCTGATCTGAACCCTCTCCTTTTCTACTTGTGGGGCTATTTAAAATCATCATTGTATTCTTCTCCGGTGCCTGATGTGGAAACCCTTCGGAATCGAATTGTGGCACCGTGTGAGGACATACGCAATACTCCTGGAGTTTGGGATTGTGTTCGCAGGTCAATGACCCATCGATGTGAGGTCTGTATTCAAGCAGGAGGTGGACATTTTGAACTTCTTCTGTAATGACAATGACCTGCGGAAGAAAAACGTTCCGGTGGAGTTCGGTTTTGTGAACGCCATAACTCGGAAATGAAGCATTTTCGGACACATGTTGTAATGCACTATTTTGATTGTGTACATGTAACAAATACATGCCTGAAATTATGCCACCTATTTTTGAAACACCCTGTATATTCATGAGTAAATAAATACATAAATACATCAAAAATCCTTTCTGAACGAGCACGTTCACTTGTTACTAGCACACACCGGACACCCCCACGACCTATGCCCAAACGGCCTGCAGCATCCCCAAAACGTTCTCCTAAACCATGAGAGGTAGGGTTTTATATTGAACCTTTAAAATAGAAAAATAATGTATACGTTTGAAATCTAGAATTTTATTAAACAGAGACTGAAATATTAAGAAAAAACGAAGATAAATTTTTAATTTCCAGATAATTGCAATATTTTTAAAGTTTACAGCTTCGGTTTGTATAGTGAACTAGAGGTTTCAAAAGCCCGAGTCATATGGTTTCAGAGATGTAATATGTTTTGAAAAACGTATATTTTCAGAAAAGCAAATAAAATTGGAAAGCTGACAACAAGAAGAAAGATATACCTCCAAAATTAAAAAAAAAACTTATAAGCTACTGAATTAGACCCCCCAAACCAAACCCCATGGCACTACAGCCCTTGAAGGGCCTTGGCCTCCCAAGCGATCGCTGCTCACCCCGAAAGCCTGCAGATTACGAGGTGTCGTGTGGTCAGCACGACGAATCCTCTCGGCCGGTATTCTTGGCTTTCTAGACCGGGGCCGCTATCTCACCGTCAGATAGCTCCTCAATTCTAATCACGTAGGCTGCGTGGACCTCGAATCAGCCCTCAGGTCCAGGTAAAACTCCCTGACCTGGCCGGGAATTGAACCCGGGACGTCTGAGTAAGAGGCAGGCACGCTACCCCTACACCACGGGGCCGGCACTGAATTAGACAATGAAGCCAATTTAAAGACTGTAGAATTCTGTATCGATAGCTGAAAAACATAGCCTTTTAAGTGAAACTATTCCAAAAGTATTTAAGTTTAGAAGCGTGGGATGGCAGAAATATCTTCAACACCAATAATAATGATCTTTCTTTCTTACTTTCTTAATCTGTTTACCCTCCAGTGTTGGTTTTTCCCTCGGACTCAGCGAGGGATCCCATCTCTACAACCTCAAGGGCAGTGCTCTGGAGGGCGAGACTTTAGGTCGGAGGATACAACTGGGAGGAGGACCAGTACCTCGCCCGGGCGCCTCACCTGCTATGCTGAACAGGTGTCTTTTGGGGGAAGTGGGGAGATTGGAAGGGATAGACAAGGAATAGGAACGAAGTGGCTTAAGTCAGGTACCATCCCGGCATTTGTCTGGAAGAGAAGCGGGAAACCACGGCAAACAACTTCGAGGATGGATGAGGTGGGAATCGAACCCCATTCTACTCAGTTGACTTCCCGAGGCTGAGTGGACCCCGTTCCAGGCCTCGTACAACTTTTGAAATTTCGTAGCAGAGCCGGGAACTGAAACCGGGCCTCCGGGGAGTGGCAGCTAATCACACTAACCACTACACCACAGAGGAGGAATAATAACAATAATAATAATAATAATAATAATAATAATAATAATAATAATAATAATAATAATAATAATAATAATAGTTTTTACGCCCCGATAACTACTTTTACGGTTTTCTGAGACGCGGAAGTCTCTGACTTTAGTCCCTCAGGAGTTCTTTTACGTGCCAGTAAATCTACCGACACGAGGCTGACGTATTTGAGCACCTTCACATACCACCGGACTGAGCCAGGATCAAACCTGCCAAGTTGGAGTCAGAAGGCCAGCGGCTCAACCGTCTGAGCCACTCAGCCCAGTTCTTCAAAAATAGAAATGATCTAAATCGATTCTCGTAATAAATTAAATGCCACTTCGGTCACAAAAGGTCAAATAATTTAATGGCCTACTTCAGGTAGAGTCATGTTTTTCACATTCTTGTTTGGAATACCCTTAAACCAGAAGCTCAACCTCCAGGTACAGATAAAGCCTACCTGTAACAATCGTACCATCGCTTTGGTGCCTCTCACCTGGAGGCCCCGGGTTCGATTCCCAATCAGATCAGGGATTTTTACTTGGATCTGAGGGCTGGTTCGAGGTCCACTCAGTCTACGTGACTACAGTTGAGGAGATATCTGATGGAGAGATAACGGCCCCGGTCTAGGAAACCAAGAATAACGGCTGAGAGGATTTGTCGTGCTGACCACATGTCACCTCATAATCTGAAGGCCTCCGGGCTGAGCAGCGGTCGCTTGGTAGGCCATGGCCCTTCGGGGCCGTTGCGTCATGGGGTTTGGGTTGGTTTGGTTTTAGACCGGTGCCGCTATCCCACCATCAGATATCCCCTCAATAAAAAATCACGTATGCTGAGTGGACATCGAACCAGCCCAGGTATAAATCCTTGACCTGGCCGACAATCGAACGTGGTAAGAGAGACACCGTGGGCCCCACCTGTCACGTAAATTGGGACAATATGTGGCAGAGTCTTAAAGAACGAGATCAAATAGGGAGCAATGGCCAGTGGGTGGCGAACATTTGTGGAGCGTGCAGGGGAATTACAATGATCCTTCAGCACAAAAGCTAGAATTACTTACGCTGCATTCCCCTAGTCCTCAGTTTTATGCCCGAGTTAGCAGGAATTATACTATGTGCATGCTGATGCAGATCAGCCTAGTCCACTTTTATCAACCATTCACAGAGGATTTAATGAATAAAGTTCATGCTATTTCACGTCGATGAAACTTACCAGTAGTTAAAACTAGCTATTGTTTGCGGACAACTCTACCGGGGTAATCCTGTGTCCTGGATTCCATTTATAACACTCATGGATATTATTTTTATCATAGAATCATGATTTATTTTAATTGTTTATTATTTATTCATTCATTTAGCACACGGTGTGCATCAATTTCCAGTACATCAACACTATTTTAATACGCAGACTTTCACGACCATTAAATAACATTAATTTGGGGATATTAGGTCTCGTAAGGTTTAGAATCTGTTGACGCGTCTCGATTCTGTGACCAGGATCGTCTTCAGAGCAATTTCTGTATGCGAGATTTTGAAGAGCGTTGTTCTCAATCTTGCACGCTCAAGCCTTCCATCTGGTTGAGATATATCTATGATACATTTGTTATCTGGCCCCATGGTGTAATGTTCTCTTACCTTCCGCCACCAATATCCTTGCACATGTTTCTAACTTTACTTTCTTTCCCGGATCTCCACACTTCTACATACGCTAAGTGCGTCTTTTCAACTTCTACTATATTCTTGAACTTTCCAGTCTCTTTCCCCTCCCGCCCCCTATCTTTACGGCTGTCTACGTCACATTTTCTGCATATAAATTCTCGTCCATCTCTCCACACTTGGTCTGGTCAGGTTTTACATGTAGGCTCTTTCTTCTTTCTGCCTATGTGGTTTTTCCCTGACCCTTCAATACCATACTTCAACACCATATACCAAACACAAACTCTTGCCGTGGTAGCGAGTCTGACTCGGAAACCGGCAGATACTCCTTGTATCACCTCCCACTCCTCCCTGCTATCTCTTTCTTCTTCTTAGAAATAATAGCATGTCGGAGGCCATGTAGATTGAGTCGATGGTCACGCGGGGGGAGCGGGCTTCGGGGGCCCCCCGAAGAAGAAAAAAAAAAAGATTCGGTATTTTTCGAAGTAGAGCAGCAGAGCATCATAGCATCATGTCAGGACGAGGAAAGGGAGGAAAAGTGAAGGGCAAGTCCAAGAGTCGCTCCAGCCGTGCAGGCCTGCAGTTCCCTGTCGGCCGTATCCACCGTCTCCTCCGCAAGGGAAACTACGCTGAGCGAGTGGGTGCTGGGGCTCCTGTGTACCTGGCCGCAGTCATGGAATACCTGGCAGCTGAAGTTCTTGAGTTGGCGGGCAATGCAGCCCGTGACAACAAGAAGACCAGGATCATCCCTCGTCACTTACAGTTGGCCATCCGTAACGACGAGGAGTTGAACAAGTTGCTGTCTGGAGTGACCATTGCCCAGGGTGGTGTTCTGCCCAACATCCAGGCAGTGCTCCTGCCTAAGAAGACCGAGAAGAAGGCTTAAGTTCCTGTTCTCGGTCAGGGCGTTGGCTCAATATATTTTTTTTTTTAATCCACACTTGGTCAGTGTGCATCGGACCAGTTCGAGACTGGAACCAATTCCGACTTCGTCTGCATTACGACTTCATTCCACTTCATTCCAGCCAAAGTGTCATCAATGACTCAGGTAGGGGAAGAGACGTTTTGACTTTCTGGGTAAGTTGGTTATTCCCAGTTCTGTTTTTTTTTTTCTTATGAAGTTTTACTCCAGATTTAGCTCTTTTCTGAAGTGGTAGATGATGCTGTTCTCTTTTAGTGTCATTACATCCTCCCACCTTTTCCTCTTTTTATTAAATCTTCGTTTCGTGCATTCGACCAAAAGACATAGAATAGAACTCTGGACTTTGCCTGTCGTGCCGATGCGCTGAACGTAGTGAGCTCCGTTCTTTTTTCTTTCTTTTTGGAACAGCTGGAACACCTGTAGCCGCCTCTGTGGTGTAGTGGTTAGCGTGATTAGCTGCCACCCCCGGAGGTCCGGGTTCGATTCCCGGCTCTGCCACGAAATTTGAAAAGTGGTACGATGCTGGAACGGGGTCCACTCAGCCTCGGGAGGTCAACTGAGTAGAGGCGGGTTCGATTCCCACCTCAGCCATCCTCGAAGTGGTTTTCCGTGGTTTCCCACTTCACCTCCAGGCAAATGCCGGGATGGTACCTATCTTAAGGCCACGGCCGCTTCCTTCCCTTATCCTTGCCTATTCCTTCCAATCTTCCCATCCCCCTACTAGGTCCCTGTTCACTATAGCAGGTGAGGCCACCTGGGCGAGGTACTGGTCATACTCCCCAGTTGTATCCCCCGACCAAGAGTCTGAAGCTCCAGGACACTGCCCTTGAGGCGGTAGAGGTGGGATCCCTCGCTCAGTCCGAGGGAAAAGCCGAACCTGGAGGGTAAACAGATGATGATGATGATGATGATGATGGAACACCTGTATTTCTTCTGCTCAAGTCGGCTCGACTGTTATGTGTCATGGCTACTCATGAGGACAGTATATCATTCTTCATTTGAATATTTTTTTCTTTTACTATGTTCAGATTTTACGATGTTTCCCTAATTGTGTATTGTCTATTTATTGTGAGTATTTAAATTGTCAAATCTTTCTAATACGTAGTATTTGAAGAAGGAAAGGTTACACCCTACTTATCGATCTTCGGTATTTTCAGGTAGGTACCTAACATTGTTATTCTAGTCTTGTTAATGTTCTATTGTAGCGTAACGGTTAGTGTGATTAGCTGCCATCCTCGGGGGTCCGAGTTCGATTCCCGGTACTGCCAGAAATTTAAGAATGGCAGGAGGACTGGTATGTGATTGAAATTGTACATGCAGCTCACCTCCAATGGGGGTGTGCCTGAAAAGAGCTGCGGGATGAGGACACGAGTTTACTTTAATGTTCTATTGCGTAATTTCCTTTAATGATGTATTCGTTGTCTGACTCGTTGGGTGAATGGTTAGCGTACTGGTCTTCGGTTCAGAGGATCCAGGGTTCGATTCCCGGCCGCGTCGGGGATTTTATCCTTCATTGGTTAATTCCAATGGCTCGGGGGCTGGGTGTTCGTGCTGTCCCCAACATCCCTGCAACTCACACACCACATATAACACTGTCCTCCACCACAGTAACACGCAGTTACCTACACATGGCAGATGCCGCCCACCCTCATCGGAGGGTTTGCCTTATAAGGGCTGCAATCGGCTAGAAATAGCCACACGAAATTAAATTAAAAATGTATTCGTTTTTTGATCATAGCTTGTAATAAGCCATTTTCGAAGCTCTAATCTCCGATGACATTGTTTTAACAATTATAATGGTTATAAATTAAATTCACTGACTTGCACACTTGATTGCATATGGCCTCCGGAGAGACCGGGTGCAGCCAGTTATAGTTGACGTCCATGGACGATCTGCGCGTCTGTGTGTGCGTGTATATAGCTCACTTCTGTTGAAACGTACCGAGGGGTCTGCTCAAGGCTCAACGTCTCCATTCGACGGACGAATCGCCATCAACAACATATGGCCTCATTCCATATGAACACTGCAGTGAGGTTTGAAATTGAGGCTTTTGTCACACAATCTAGTGATTAGAAATTGTTTACCATAACCTGTCCTACCCTGCCGGTCAACATTTTGATGGTGAACATTTTCCTACCAACGAGATTCGAACCGGCTTACTACGAGAAGATACCACTATTTTATTAATTATTACTAGAGAATTTTATATCATCCTTCCAGTCCACTGTGTTTATTAATACTGGGTGGGAAAATGTTCTTGAAGAGAGAGAAAGAAAGAAGTGTCTGTCGATATTCTGGTTTAGCAAATAGAACAAGTGGGCAATTCTTGAATTCGCTCCTACGGGGTAATATGTTTAGTTTAACGAACTTACTGGTGCAGTCAGCTATTCATTGTCGTTATATTTATAACTTCACTGGTACATTCCTGACCGGGCGAATTGTCCGTGCGTTAGAGGCCCACGGCTGTGAGCTTGCATCCGGCAGCCCTGAAGATGGTTTTCAGTGGTTTCCCATTTTCACACCAGGCAAATGCTGAGACTGTACCTTAATTAAGGACACGGCCACTTCCTTCCAACTCAAGGCCCTTCCTATCCCATCGTCGCCATAAGACCTATCTGTGTCGGTGAGACGTAAAGCCACTAGCAAAAAAAAAAGAAAAAAAAAAGATTCAATCCTGGCTTAGGTCTGTAGCATTTAAAAGTGTTAATTTCATGTGGTTGACTTCTGACACGCTAATGAAGGAGACAGTTCTCACATGATGCTTTTTTCTTACATCTTTAGCAAATGAGAGGACGTTAACCAGATATTTTTGTTGTTATTATAATTCTTATTAGCTGATCGTTGAGGGTGGCGGTCAAGCCGAGACAAACTGTGGTAGTGCTATATTCGTTTTGTGTCTGGCACGCAGGAGGTTGAATGTCTTGTCAAGTAGAACACCGATATTCTCCTCTCCAATTAGGGGGCATTCTTCTATCCACAGACTGATGGACCTGCAGACAATCAACAGTCTCGAGCTGAGGCCAAAGGAGAATGGTGATCACTATTGAAGAGATTCCTCAAGTGAATACATTAATTCTAATGAAGTTCACTAGTCTACTAACGACAGAACGAATAATATTTTCCGATTATATGTTCAAGAGTGTGTGTAATATGATAACCGTTGATAATGGTAATTGCTCACCTCCCGATTTAATGAGTAAAGGTAATGAAGCTCTTGGGATGTCTGAAACTTCGCTTCTTTTAGTACTCAGCTGGCCTTTATGGGACTCACATTCTTACATGAAGATTACTTACACCAGGCGGCCCGCAAGCATCGTACTTTCTACTTATAAATGTCCCGCATACAATAATGATGAATGGGATGTCTGCTAACTGATTTTGTCAGGGGCACCACTGTCAGCAGGTAGATTACGTCAGAATATGAAGAGATAATAACCGGACGGTCGCTCGCAGCATATTCCTCAGTGCTACCCGTGTAATGCAACCCCTTGCATTAATAAGCCTCGTTTTCGACCGCATAATACTAGGCTGGTATATGGTACATCAGTACTACGTTTGCTGTTTTCATATCGGCAATGGCTAGTACCCAGTATATTCAGCTACGACGAATACACAGACATCATTTTTTATCTAATTTATAAAGAATCTGGTCAGAATGCAGACGAAGCTCGCAGATGGTATGTTTCCAAACAGACGTCTAACTTCAGTACACGTATTTCGACGAAAAGAGCTGCAATTAAGAGCTAATGGACAGTTCAAAGCATATATGAGCAAGGACAGACCCGTCTGCGAGAATGGCGACGTTGTGCAGAATGTACTGCAATACTTTGAACGCAATCCTTCACACAGTAATTTGAACTTCACCTTAAATAATAATAATAATAATAATAATAATAATAATAATAATAATAATAATAATAATAATAATAATAATAATAATAATAATAATAATAATAATAATAATAATAATAATAATACCAGGCTATTCAAACTGCGCGCCTTCTTTAGGGCCATCTATGCCAACGGACTTGAACTTGTAAACTTTCAAATAATTTCGTCTTCTACAGTTACATGGCTATACCATCGATTTGTTTGCTCCCTCTACCGGACTGAAAACTAACTACTTGATAGAGTAATGTTTATTTTAAGAGTTGGTAAACCCTTTTCTGAGGATTTAAAAAAAAAGTATCGAAGTTATCAACACTTCAGCTGGTTCTTCCTCGGCTGTAATCTACCTATCAGAAGCTTGTAAGTATGTTCTCTAGCCAATTAAAACCAGGGGTGTACAGGAATCCAACCTATCAGCAAAGACTTCTGGAAGCTTCCCCTTACGGAACTATAAATGCAAGGCGCTTTAGGGCGTCTTGTCTGAATTACTCCAGTGCTCGGCAATGCGACTTGACGGAAACCCAGGAGTCAGGGGCGCGGCTTGCTTGAAGAACACCCAGCGATACAAGGTAATGACAGATTTTACCTAGACATGCGATAGCGCCTGCGGATAGTTTGAGGGGAAGGATTCAGCCGTTTTTATTTTAATGTAATTTTGTAAACTGGCGTTTCAATGTATAATTATAGGCGAAATCTGAGGACTCTATTTCTATGTAAGGGAACAAAGAATGATGAACCTGTGTCGTTTCCCATTCAAACTTGCTTTGGGAGACTAAAGTTTTCAACCTCGAAATTTTGTAAATCTTTTTCTCGGCTTTAAATGTTCACCACTTGTAGTATAGGATTAGCCTCGGTATCATCGGGCAATAATCCCACTTAGGTTTTTAGGAATTTCTATGAGGAGTTCAGGTGTTTCGCCTTCTTGCCTTTTGAGTTGTGACCGGTTAGGTGCAACATTTTCTTTTACTATTTAGGCCATGTAGTATGGGCACTTATTCCCCTGTTAATTCGGTATTTTTCTAAGGTTAACTGTTTCTTGGCTTTGCTTCCCTTTGCGAACAGTGATTCATCTTTTTGTGGAGTAATTGATAAGCCCACCGTGGGGCAACTGTGTACGACCACTTTAAAGTGGGGTCACCCGATGGATTGACTAGTGTAATTTAAGTGTATCAGAAGAAACTGATTGCCTCTGTGAGACTAGACTATAGCATTTTGGAGCTCAGACTCCTGTGTAATGTACCTGCTGTAAGCAAATTTTGCTCTTGTAAAATATTGCGCCTGTCCAGAGCAATTATGCTCTTCTCTACGTTAATTTAACAAACTTGTAATTATCGCAAGTTTTTGTACCTAATGTTCGGACTTCTAAGTCCCCGATGTTGTTAGAGCAGCCGAGCTCATTAATAACCTGCTATATTGCTTCTTAGTCATTCAGATTTTCTATCTCTCAATATTTAGAAAGGAATTAAATAAATTGTCCAAATTTGTTATGCTAATTCTTTGTCCAACCATTCAATCCAGGCGATTCCCATTCCTCTGCGAACCACGGAAAAGTCCGTATCAATAATAATAATAATAATAATAATAATAATAATAATAATAATAATAATAATAATAATAATAGTAATAATAATAATAATATACAAACCATCATTGTTACAACGTGCACATGTTTAGTGTTACTTAGGACAAAGACAAGCTGCGGATGAGTCAGGAGTATCCCTAACGTCAATACAAGGGGTTCTGAAGGAGAGAATATGGCACTCATATAAGGCGCACCTACACCAGCAACTACATGGAGATGATTTTGATCGCAGGGTAACACACTGCCGAATAATGGCCGCGGTATTACAGCAAGATCAACATTTTATCAGGAATATCCTGTGGAGCGGTGAATGTTACTTTTCGAATGATTGCATCGTCAACATTCACAATCTCCATTATTGGGCTCTAGCAAATCACAACTGGATTCGAGCTCAGCATATGCAACTCCAGTTGGGGGAGTGGGTGGGGGGTGGGGGGGTTGGTTATGTGTGGTGCGGTATTCTGGGCCTGATTTATAGCCCCTAGGCTTGCCGGTAGGAACATTTAGAGAGAGACTTGTCTCTAGGAAACCTTCTAGAATATATTCCTCTGTAACATTGGTTCCAGCATGATGGTGCACCACCTCGCTACTTTCGAGCCGTTAGGGAACAAACATCCTGTTGCACGATATCGTGACCGGTGGATAGGTCGTGGTGAACCCTGGAAGTGGCCACCACGAGCGCTAATATCACCCCTCTTGACTTTTTATGTGGGGATATATCAAATCGAAAACGTACGGAACTGAGGCAGGAAATGCTGAACAATTACAACAGTGAATCGTAAGGCCTATGTTGCAGTGGCACCTGAAATGTAGGGACGTATCCATGCAGACACAGAGAGACGTGTTCAGCATTACCTGCACCATCAAGGACATGTTTCTGGGCATATCAATTATTAGTAATTGTAGAAGGAAACGTTCTGGAAGATCCAAGTGTGACATTTTAATTTTCTGAATTTTGAAGCTATAATAATATGTATTAGTTTTTGTTTCATACAAACAACTATTTTATAGAGTCTGCATGTGTATCAATTAATAAGGTATTAACTTTATTTTCAGCATATTTGACGTATTTACAAATGCACCCTGTTAAAGAATGTGTTTAGTAAAAGGACTGCTACTTGTTTCACATCCGAAATTGTTATAGCAAGTTGCAGCGTTCCTTCGGAAACAAGTGATTAGGCATCCCATGCAACACTATTGTATGCGCGACATTTGTAAAAATTGTTAACTTGCAACTCTGTATATTCTACGGAGATCGTCAGAACTTGTTCTTGATGTGCGCCAACACTCATCCTCACCATATTAATACATCTTATATAGCATGATTTTTACACGCGTAATTCTTCAACAAGAAGAAAAAACTGCTTTGTGGCCCACTAGAGAAAGATCTGAGGAAGAGACTTGCAAGGTGTTACGTATGGAGTATAGCTCTATATGGCGCTGAAACATGGACATTAAGGAAGGAAGAACAGAGAAGAATAGAGGCATTTGAGATGCGGATTTGGCGAAGAATTGAAGGAGTAAAGTGGGAAGATAAAATATCAAATGAGGAAATTCTGAAAAGAGTGGGAGACGTGAGGAGCGTGATATCCGTAGTCCAAAATAGGAAGAAAAATTGGATAGGGCATAGTCTAAGACACAACACTTTACTACGAATAGCAATTGAAGGGATGATAAAAGGAAAACGAGGAAGGAGAAGGAGACGATACCAGTTATTAGACAGCATTAGAAAAAGAAAGGAAGATTATGCAGAAGTGAAGAAAAGGGCACAAGATCGAGAGATATGGAGGTCACAGCCATGACAGGACCTGCCGGATGGCCGAACAACCTATGATGATAATGAATATTCACATTATGACTAAAGAGGCCCTTCAGATATCTTCAGATAAGATAACAACGCGAACCGACTTTCTTAAGGATGAAAACAGCCGTGAGATAAATTATAAGCCTTCATGCACGCGTGTATTGCGCGATGCGTCACATACCCTTGCTATTGAAAGTTCAACACAGCGGAAACGCAGGGCAAATAGCGTTAGGCTGTTACAAGATTGAGGAAATAAAATCCTGCTAAATCTTCGCTATGACTAATACATTTTTTACATACAATTGCCGAGATTTTAACCTGAGATACACAGAAGAAAAACCAATTTCGATTCATCTATTACGGTACGTCACTGTTACATTCGTTTATATTTCTCCTCTTTCATATCGTATTTAAGCGAATATTTTCGTACTCTTGTGTGCTCGATGGATGCAGAGCGGTCTCGGACCGTAAGTGGCCACGGCTTGTCCGTGGACCGACAGCTCTCCACTCCGACCAGCCAACCGAATACAGGAGGGTTGGCCACGGCTCTACCGTGGCTGTACGCCTCTGAATTCCGGAGACGGAGAGGGACCGGTCCACACCTGAGAATGATTTTCCGTGGTTTCCCATTCCCCTGGTGGAAGGAGGATGAAATCTGTCTACCTATTCTGTCAGTAATTGCCAGACGTACGTTGTGCATTCCGGCAACCAGTGCAAGCAGCGAAAGAAACTGGAATGCCTTTAACGAGTCGTAGGAGTCAGTTAGACCCAGACCAGATCAATGACTTGACACTCATAACAGTGAATAATTAATTTGCAATTCATTCCCAGTTTGGAGCTAGAGTTCTTACATTAGCCGTATCACCTTGGATAGGAAACCTTGAGCAAGGAAGACTCTTAAAATTAATTTTTATGTTTATATTTAACTTTTTGCCTGCTGCCATTTCTTGATGGATACAGTACTTTTGTATCCATCTCTTGGCACAGGCCAGAGTAAAGTGTAGCTTCCACCGAAGTCCCAGTCTCATCCATGGCTGTGACAATATGGAAGCTGCTGGGGGATGGGTGGTGCTGAGTAATGGCATTCAGAGCACGACTAGTGCATCTGAGTGTTATGAAAGGTGTTGCTCATAGGGTCAGTCGTGCTGAAATAGCACTTTCTGACCCAGTGAGGAAAGCAATGGCAAAATACCTCACTCCTCGTCTTGCCTAGTACGCCTCATTTTGGTACTGCCATTGGTTTTTGCGGTTTCCCTATAGCCGCATAACCTTTAGTGGTACTATTTGAGGATCCAACCAGCCTCTGGGCTGATGACCTAACAGACACAGACATTTAACTTTATGTGATATAATGATATTAATTTGCACACTTTATATAAAATATCTTTGGCACGGCTAGAACTGAGATATATGGCTTATGCAGTAATACTATGTATTTCATTTCCGTATATAGATCAGTAAAGTACTCTAGCCGGGAGGAATTCACGTGGCTGCACGTGAACTTCGTTAACCATTTTCTCCGACAGGAGTGATACGAGGCAGGCCCAGCCCAGTATAGAGTAGAAACAACAAATATGAGTTTAAATGTTGACGGTTTCAAGCCCAGTCCATTATTGAAGCAAAAGCGCAATGTTTCGAGAGACAAACTTAGCCGAGTAGGCCTACGGCTAAACCAGGACGGAGGGAGGCGAGCATTTATACCTGTGACTGAGACAGCGCGTGAAGGAGGGAGTGTCAAGGGGCAAGATCGAATGAATACAGCTCGTCTCGCCCCTGAAAGGCAAAGTTCGGTCATAGTCAAGGTACGTAGAATACAAGGTAGGGATCACGAGAGAGGTGCGCAGTAGCAAAACAGAGCTGTGACGTCACGCAGGACCCTCGCGTTGAATCTGCTCTGAATGAGTTAGAGGTAGTTCGAATAAGAATCGCTGTACACGCAGAAGCTAGGTGCTAATGATGCACGATAGTAACATATCTGTGGTGTATAAGAAACCGTGTGTGTTTATTTTATGTGATAAAACGTAAAAAGAAGTAATAGTGTACACTTTTCAGTATGCTTTGTCATGCCATTGCAGGCTGCACAAATCATAGAAGGCACGCGAAGGAACGAAACATACACTTTCATGTATTCCCTAAAGCCACTGACCTAAATAAATGGTGACAGAAGTAATCAAGTCATTATCGAAAACTATCTTTCTCAGCTTCGAGGGTTCGGAAGGCTTTATGACCATCCTCTTCCGACAGATGTGACGCGAAAGGTGAGATCATTGCTTCTTACCCTCAATGCTTCCGAGGTGATAAGAAATTCCATCTGTTCTCCGGAAGATTATGAAACACTACGTCCAAAAATGTTACATGCTACTGATGAACTCGATCAAAACTCGGAAATCGTATGCCAGTCTAAGGCCAGCGTTGAGCCCACAACATCCAATTCTTTACCGGAGGATGAGCAAGGGTTCGTTTAAGCCCTTGAAGAGCTAGTAAAACAGCTCGAGGACAGTCGCGAAACCAAGGATCGTGATGAACTGCTTGAAAACTTCACTGGCTGTATTGTAGCTTTTAGGGTAAAGAAGAAGAATGGGCCGATGACCTTCGATGTTAGGCCCTTTTAAACAACAAGCAAGCAAGAAGAAGAACCTCGATATAGAAAGCGATTACGGAGAGAAAACAGGTCAAACTACAAGGGCTGGAAATTAGATTTCAAAAAGAGTTCCATTTCTTTTGCAAGTTGCTTTACGTCACACCGACACAGATAGATCTTATGGCAACGATGGGACACGAAAGGGCTAGAAGTGGGAAGGAAGCGTCCGTGGCCTTAATTAAAGTACAGCCCCAACATTTGCTTGGTGTGAAAATGGGAAACCACGGAAAACCATCTTCAGGGCTGCCGACAGTGGGGTTCGAACCCACTACCTCCCGAATACTGGATACTGTCCGCACTTAAGCAACTGCAGCTACCGAGCTCGGAAAAGAACTGAAAGAGGTTCTAACATCATCACCTTACGGATATCCTGAAGAAGAAATTCCCCGAAATTTATGAGCTTGCAAGTTGCTTCGTGAGAAGCCGTTCTTTTATTCGAATGGAGACCGAGTTTCAGTTAATACAATACCGACAAAGAAAGAAGAAAAGCAAAGAAATTCCACTGATGCTATGGATAAGTGTGTTTGATATCCTTTTTTTAATATCAGCATTATTCTTTGTGTATAACAAGCCTGTTATTTTTTATGAAAGGCAATTTATTATGTTGTATATGAAACCAGTGCTAAGAATGTTAGTATACAGGCTCATTAATTTATATGGCCTATCTAATGTTAACGTGGAATTTGTCAGTTCCTGGCACTTGGAGGAGAATATTTACTGTACTGTTTGTTTTGTGGACAGTTTCCTAACATTTGCTGTTTGTGTTGTTGACAGTGTATATAGTTTCCCAATAATAATAACGGACATATTTCTTGCAGTCATCAACCTTTAATGTTCGAGTCTGTAACAATTAGAGCCCCTTGCTATTGTTATCATGGGTGTTGAAAACATGAACATACGGAATGGCCATTCCACTGGGATCACAGTCTTAGCATTGTTACAACCTTTTATACAGATCGAAATACTTCAGAAACGCTGCTGGATTCACACTCCTATTATTACTCTCGTAATAGTGAAGTGGAATGCCTTTCCTGAGGTGATGTTAAAATATCAATGAAGTTCTCTTATCTCTAACTTGTGGCTAAAACAGAATAGCTTACAGCTGTGTATTAGCCTACCTCATACAAGGCGCTGAGGGTGCACGCTGACGTCATCGACGGCCAAGTGTGGCGGGGAGACCTGCGCGTGATCCCTACCTCTTACTCTACCTACCTTGGGTCATAGTCATACTCGTCAAATACGAACCGAGTATATAGCGTGTTTTGCATGACACAAATAACGATGCGAACAGACTTACGATCCCACCAGATACTTTTCAGCTCACAAAAAGGTGACATCAGATATTACGAAAATTCACTGTTGTAGAAAAAAGACCGGAGAATGTTCAAAAACACTCGGCCGCCTTAAACTGACAAAACGAGCGCCGCCTTGTCTTCGCAGTGGAGAACATTCACGTCCTGCCTGTTAACATGTGATTCAACGAGACACTAGTTCTCCTGTTTATTTTATTCTCTGAAGACAAATAAACATAAATCATAAATATGAGCCACCAAGGTGCCACAATTTTGTCCCGACAATTTCTTTTACACATCAATAGATCTACTGACATGAGAATGACGTATTTGAGCACCTTTAAATACTACCGACCTACTCTGGGCTCAAACCCGCGAACTTGAGTTCAGAAGGCTTAACACAGCCCGGTACTCTGGATATCGGTGAAGAAATTGATTGAACTTATGATCCCCGATTCTTGACTTACTTGACTCGGGTCCTATCGTTTCAAATGCTAAGAAATCATGCATATGAGAGCAGGACTCTACGTAGTCACGGCTGCTTGATGTGGTCACTGAGCTATATGATAGGCGGAGGATGAGGCAGTGGTCCCGCCTTGTAGTAGGTGTAGGTCACTGCTATTTGGCGCGGGTCCAAATGCAACTCTTCATCCCCTATGATCTCATATCCCTCAGCGGTCTATATATACAGGCTGGACTGGTGTTACCTAATTAACCTTAACAGGTTATTCCTCGAGGCACAACCGTATGTTTAGTAGCTTAAGACAATGCGGCATAAGGTGGAAGACATGTTAGTTTGCTATTTTAGCAGGATATTACTTAACATAGAAGGAATGTTGTCAGGATATTACAAAAGGTAAAGTAAATATTGGCAGTGCATTTCATAATGTGGAAGAAATATTGACAGGATATTACATAAGGTAGAATAAATACTGGGATGATATTACATACGTTAGAAGAAATATTGGCAGGGTATTACATACGGTAGTAGAAATACTGACAGGGTATTACATCAGGTAGAAGAAACTTTGACAGAATATTACATAAGGTAGAAAGATATTGACAACGTATTACATCAGGTAGAAGAAATATTGACAGGATATTACGTCAGGTAGAAGAACTACTGGCAGGGTATTACATAAGGTAGAAGACATATTGACAGAGATATAAGATAGGGGCTGCCTAGGTAACGCGGTAAAGGAGTGCTTGGTTCATCCAGAAGGACATGAGTTCGATTTGCCATGAGGAAAACGAAAAATTTAACAAACGAGAATTCCACTTCTGGAGAAGCACATAGCCCTCAGATTCACTCAGCCTAAAACAAAAATGAGTACCAGATTAATTCCTGGGGACAAGGGTGACCGGGTGAGGAGCTAACCAGTCTAACTCACTAAGTGCCGAGGTTACAGATAGTGGAAGCCTTTACCTCTCACCCCTCCAAGGGCCTTCATGGCCTAAGCGAAGACGGCTTTGCTATTACATAAGTTGGAAGATATGTTGACCTGATACTGCTTACGATGGAAGAAACGCTGTGAGTGTATTGCATAAAGTAAAAAACAGGATATTACGTTAGAAGAAATATTGGCAGTGTATTACATAATATAGAAGATATATTGACATAAGAGAGAAGAAAAAAGGTCAGGATAATACGTAACGTAGAAGAAATGTTGACACGATATTACACATTGTAGAAGAAAGGTTAATGTATAATATGAACGCAATATTCCACAAGGAGGAAGAAATGTTAGTTTACAATCTTAACAGGATATTTCATAAAGTGGGTGATATTTCTGAAGTTGGAAGAAATATAACCTTATAACGTTCAACCCCATAAGCTTGATGAAGTTAGTGATCGATATTCGTGATGATTTACAACTTCATATCCTCCAATCTGCAGGATATGTGGACTGTTGTTCTTGTGATCAACAATTACAACCTTGGTTTTCTGTTTATTTAGACTTCTAGGCTCGTTTCCTCCAATCTCCTGGTCAGCTCTGTCAACACCTGATGCTGTCAAGGTGGTGTCATGAGCAGCATACCCCAATGAAAAAACTTTTATCCCAGTCATTTAGTGCACTTCTCATTGCATATTCACCACAGAATTGAAAAGTAGTGGTGACAGGATACAACCCTGACGGACTCCAGCCTTTAGTATACTAGAGCTTCAAAAATCCGACAACCTCTGCCGGGTTGAACCAGGGATCTTAGTATCCTGAGGTAGACACTCTACCACCAGTGCGATAGAATGTCGATGATTCCGTTAGTACTGGAGTTCTGTGATGTAACTGTAACAATAATTCATTCCTATTTCTTGCTTCTAGTAGTTTTCTCATCCCTTCCCGTACTTAATACATTCAAGTTCACTTTCGCTGCCTCCATTTTTACTCCAAGTGCCAAGACCAAATGTGACGTCACTGTGGCTTACTCCTCGAATTCTCGCGCGATCTTCTGTATTCCATGCGGCGCTGTGAAATGTTAATTGGCGGTGGCTTGATGGTTGTTTCTTGTTTGTGGTCCGTGATGTCGTGACGGCCTTCATAGCTAACGACTGAGTGGCCTGTAAGTGGTCCTGCTGCGGAAAAGGAGTGGATGTGTTCTGAGTCTTAAGTGAGAGCTGATAAGTGACCAGTATTGTACAGAATATCCTTTGCTGTGAATTCCCTGGTATTCAGGCTAATTAAGCGAACAGCGTACACGAAAAATAGAAAACACGGATAGTTTAATTCAATGAAAATCATTTATGTATTTATTAGTGCCTTTTTCATTGCCGAATTTAGGGTCCGAGGCTCTCTCTTACACTTAACCATTTACCAATTAAAATATAATACTAAAATAATTAAAACAAAATAAATTAATAGAATTAAAATGGATTTAGTCCGCCTCTGTGGTGTAGGGGTTAGTGTGAATAGCTGCCACCCCGGAGACACGGGTTCGATTCCCGGCTCTGCCACGAAATGTGAGCAGTGGTACGAGGACTGGAACCGGGTCCAGTCAGCCTCGGGAGGAAAACTGAGTAGAGGAAGGTTCAATTCCGTCCTCAACCCTGCCGTGCGGTTAGGATCGCGTGGCTGTGAGCTTGCATGCAGGAGATAAGGGGTTCGAATCCCACTGTCCGCAGTCCTGAAGATGGTTTTCCGTGGTATCCCATTTTAACACCAGGAAAATGGTGGAACACTACATTAATTAGGACCACGGCCGCTTCCTTCCCACTCCTAGGCCTTTCCTATCCCATCGTCGCCATAAGACCTATCTGTGTCGGTGCGACGTAAAGCAAATTAATACACAGAGTGGTTAGATTCACGCCCGACCGCCTTTGACCCCAAGAATTATCCTGGTACTCATTTTTGGTGTAGGTTCGCCTTATATAATAATAATAACAATCAACATAAATACTATTAGGAAAGGGCGGATTTATTTCTTTGGTCCACTTAAGACGGATGAGACCGGAAAGTTTGCGCACTCGAATCTTTTCCTACTTTCTGAATAAAAAATTCGAGTGGAAAAGGATTTTAAAAATGGAATCTTACGTGATGACAATTTGCAACGACCGAGCTCGATAGCTGCAGTCGCTTAAGTGCGGCCAGTATCCTGTATTCGGGAGATAGTAGGTTCGAACTCCACTATCGGCAGCCCTGAAAATGGTTTTCCCATGGTTTCCCATTTTCACACCAGACAACACTGTACCTTAATTAAGGCCACGGCCGCTTCCTTCCCACTCCTAGCCATTTCCTCTCCCATCGTCGCCATAAGACCTATTTGTGTCGGTGGGACGCAATAAAAAAAAAATTGCAACGTGACCCTTTAAAGAAGAAACTTGAAGGTCTACAGAGTTTTCGAACAAAACCTAAAATGAAGACAGACAAGACGTGGACCAAAGAACGGAAGGAAGCTCAGCGAAGAAGGATGCGGAAGTGCTGGACGAATGTTAATGCTCAAGAGAGAAACCGGTTGAAACAGCGTGGTCCACAGCTGGCCGGAACGAAAGAATATATTAATTATATTAATAATAATAATAATAATAATAATAATAATAATAATAATAAATGAACTATAATAGAATAACCAAACAAATCTTTGATTTCTTCCGTAATCGCAAAACAAAACCAAGCTGGTTTAAAGAAACTGAAAAATACCCAGTAGAATTAAAAATTACAGAAAAATTCACTATTCGCGCGAACAGGAAAGTAATAACTAAAGACGAAAATATAAGGTTCCAAGACAAATCTACATTAAAAGCCAAACCTATTATCTCGGAAGAGGAGAGGAAATGAAGATCAGAAAGAATGGAGAAATACTGGGCACTAAGAAAAGAACAACACACAGAGAAATGATTGATACAAAGTACCCCAAAGAGGGTGAAAAGAATTACTACTACTTCTACTACTACTACTACTACTACTACTACTACTACTACTACTAATAATAATAATAATAATAATAATAATAATACCGGGCGAGTTGGCCGTGCGCGTAGAGGCGCGCGGCTGTAAGCTTGCATCCGGGAGATAGTAGGTTCGAATCCCACTATCGCCAGCCCTGAAGATGGTTTTCCGTGGTTTCCCATTTTCACACCAGGCAAATGCTGGGGCTGTACCTTAATTAAGGCCACGGCCGCTTCCTTCCAACTCCTAGGCCTTTCCTATCCCATCGTCGCCATAAGACCTATCTGTGTCGGTGCGACGTAAAGCCCCTAGCAAAATAATAATAATAATAATAATAATAATAATAATAATAATAATAATAATAATAATAATAATAATAATAATAATAATCTTCTTCTACCGCTTTTTCCCACACATGTGGGTTCGCGGGTGCGAACGGTGTCCCACACTTGGATCTGGCCCTGTTTTACGGCCGGATGCCCTTTCTGACGCCAACCGTACATGGAGGGATGTAATCACTATTGCGTGTTTACTGTGGTGGTTTGTTTTAGGAGGACACATACACCCAGTCCCCGAGCAAGAAGAATTAATTTGAAGCGAATAAAATCCCCGACCCGGCCGGGAATCGAACCCAGGACCCTCTGAACCGAAGGCCTTAAGGCTTACCATTCAGGCAAGGAGTCGGACAACATCAATAATAATAATAATAATAATAATAATAATAATAATAATAATAATAATAATAATAAGGCCGTGCAAAGTGGTCGGATGGACGCCGCGCTCGATCAATCGAAAAGTGAATAAACGCCAGAATGTTGTCCCTAGTTGGCCGATTAGCGAACTATACTAATATATAAAAAGGAAATGGCGTGTGTCTGTGTGTTACTCAATCACGCAAGAACCACTGGTCCGATTTACATGAAATGTTGCATGAATTATTTATATGGTTAACATACAGGCTACTTTTTTATTTCGATATTTTATACGATTTAAATATGGCGACCATTTTAGTGACATCACTACACCCTTTGGTTTCAAACGTTCATAATTCCATTTAAAATAAAAAAGAGAACGCTTAGAAATAGCAAACTTTTGATGGCATGTACTAGGTTTAAAATTTAATTTCCTATACGAAATGTCCTTATCACTTTTCGTGTATCTCCAGCGTTTAGCGAGTAAAACCTAAATTTGTGCCTTAAAACACGGCCTCCGCGCCGCACCTCACCTATCCCCTCCACGCGTACCTGTCGGCCGTGCACTTGACGTTGGGTTGGGCAGGTGTTCAGTGAGCTGGCTACTATCAGTCTGTACGGACTGAGCTGTTCTGTGCTGCGTTTGTCCACATTAAACATTGTTCCTTTCACACTTCATCTGTTCACCTTTACCAAATTGCTTTCGTTGCATTACATGGTGAACTCACAGGCAATCACATACACATTACAATTATTTTAAATCCAATCAGCCTTTCTATTTTACTCTTCAATAGTATTTTAACTGTCACCTTCAATTTATTTATGTCCCGTTGCGAAGCACGGGTACTTCAGCTAGTGATAAATACATGTATATAAAGATATTTATGAGCTATGTATATTTCTGTTCGCTTTTATCTACCACTATTGACAAAAATTCAGTAGTTGACCCCATTGGCATCTGAGAATAAGAAGCTTCTTGTACGAAGCTCGACATTACAGAGGATTTACAGTACTGCCCGCCAACAGACCATGTCCAGAGCGCCACACTCAATGTAGGCCTGCGTAATGCTAACGACGCACAAACATTATGTCTCTCTCATAAATTATCTTCAGGCGGAACCGAATATATAACACGCCATTAAAATTTCATTAATATACCATTAGTATAATAACAATACGTGTAACAAGTTGGATGATAAATCAGAAGAGTCACATCGATCTGTGGGTACCGCAGTACCTTCAGCTTCATCAGCTCTGTTGTGTGTCTACAACACGAGGAGCACGTAACGTATATTCAGCCTGTAACTGGCATCTAGGAGCCAGCTAACCTCCCTGCATTCCTGCAAATCTTATCTCAAATGTTGTTACTTGTTTCAAACCATACCGACACAGACAAGTATTTCGACGACAGGACTAGAAGTGGGAAAGAACTGACCGTAGCCTTACTTAAGGTACAGCCCAGCATTTGCCTGGAGTGAAAATAGGAAACCACGGAAAGCCATCTTCAGGGCTGCCGACAGTAGGGTTAGAGTTATTTTCAAGCAAAGGAGGTTGCATGCATAAAACACTGAAAGCTTGCGGAAACGAAATGTAAATTACTACCTTCATAGACTGCAAAGCAGAAAAATCAATCAATCAATCAATCAATCAATCAATCAATCAATCAATCAATCAATCAATCAATCACTACTGATCTGCATTTAGGTCAGTCGCCCAGGTGGCCAGTTCCCTATCTGTTGCTTTCCTAGCCTTTTCTTAAAAGATTCCAAAGAAATTGGAAATTTATTGAACATCTACCTTGGTAAGTTATTCCAGTCCCCAATTCCCCTTCCTATAAACGAATATTTTCCCCAATTTGTCCTCTTGAATTCCACTTTATCTTCATATTGTGATCTTTCCTTGTTTTAACGACACCACTCAAACTTATTCGACCGGGCGAGTTGTCCGTGCGGCTGGGAGCGCTCAGCTGTGAGCTCGTATCCGGGAGATAGTGGGTTCGAATCCCACTGTCGGCAGCCCTGAATATGGTTTTCCGTGATTTCCCCATTTTCACACCAGGCAAATGCTAGGGCTGTACCTTAATTAAGACCACGGCCGTTTCCTTCCCATTCCTAGGCCATTCCCGTTCCATCGTCACTATAAGACCTATCTGTGTCGGTGCGACGTAAAGCAAAATAGCAAACTTTTTCGTCTACTGATGTCATTCCACCCCATATCTCCACTGACAGCTCGGAACATACCACTTAGTCGAGCAGCTCGTCTCCTTTCTCCCAAGTCTTCCCAGATCAAAGTTTGCAACTTTTCGTAACACTACTCCTTTGTCGTAAATCTCTCAGAAAAAAAAATCGAAATGCTTCCTTAGGATCTTTTACCATTCTCGAATCAAGTAGTCCTGGTGAGGGTCCCGTACACTGGAACCATACTCTAATTGGGGTCTTACTAGGGGACATTATAGCGGGTAAAAGTACAGATTTTTGTCGCTCTTAGACACTGTCACACCCAGACAACAGAGCCTACCCCTAATTTTATTTAAATATTTATGTAATGAATTCAGTTTTAAATAGCAAAGTGTGAGAAACAAGATCAAAACAGCCAAAGAGCATTAAAATATAAAGCCAGCTGAAGAAATCTTGTATCTATCCGCAACCAGTGATGCCAACTCACAAATACGAAAAGTAGCTAAATTGTTTTAAAAATATAGGTCATCATCATCATCATCATTAGTCGTTATGCTCATTACTGGACCACATAACTCCATCATTTCCGTGTTGTCTCCATTCCGAGCGGTTTTCACAGTTCCTTGAAGCGGTAGACCAGTGATCTTCTTCGCCTGATCTATCCATCTACTTGCTGTTCTTCCTCGTGGTCTACTGCCTTCGATTTTGCCTTGTAAAATTATCTTTTCCAAGTTCTCTCCATCTCGTCTGAAAATGTGGCCAAGGAACTGGAGATAACACTCACTGACACGGGAAAATAGACGTTTCTTGACGCAGAGTTCGTCCAGGATGGAAACATCAGTTCTTCTTACTGTCCATGGTACACGTAGCATTCTCCGCCAACACCACATCTCAAAGGCATCAATGCGCTTTTTGTCTTTAGCATTCACGGTCCAGGTCTCAAGACGGAGAACTCTAGTGATTCTACCAAGGTAAAAGTGGTTAAAATTACAAACCGAAATACCTTAGAGAAAGGCTAGATGAACTCAATTATTGAAAATATGGTCTCCTCATCCTGCCCTTTGTCTCCAACAGCGCTACTGGAAATACAGTAGCAGTATTAGAAGCACCCGCGTAAGAGCACTGCTATGTTGCCGATTATTCTAAGCACACTTGTATGAATGGCATCTACTGTTTGTGTCATCGTTCTCCTTTTTGGTTTTGATTCTACAATAACATCGTGACCAACGACACATTCTACATCAGCATTTGAATATTGTAGTTTTAATACAGAAAATGCTAAGATTCGGGCTGAGTGGCTCAGACGGTTAAGGCGCTGGCCTTCTAACCTCAACTTGGCAGGTTCGATCCTGGCTCAGCCTGGTGGTATTTGAAGGTGCTCAAATACGACAGCCCTGTGTCGGTAGATTTACTGGCACGTAAAAGAACTCCTGTGGGAATAAATTCCGGCACCTCGGCGTCTCCGAAGACCTTAAAAAGTAGTTAGTGGGACGTAAAGCAAATAACATTAATTATTAATTAATTAAAATGCTAAGAATACAAGTTCTTGATAGGGATTTTGATCACCATTATCTATCTCAACACAAAACTCTATTGTGTTAAAGTATGTTCCTATTTTGTGTAAGTAATATTTTTCCACTGGGTTATCAATACTATGTTATCAGAAATGGCACACATATCAAAACAAAACTATGCAAAGATTTTATAACTTTTCCTTGAGTTGAGCAAACACTGTGTTATTTTTCTTTCTTTCTTTCTTTCTTTCTTTCTTTCTTTCTTTCTTTCTTAATTTGTTTACCCTCCAAGTTTGGTTTCTCCCTCGGACTCATCGGGGGATCTCACCTCTACCGCCTTAAGGGCAGTGTCCTGGAGCGTGAGACTTTGGGTCGGTAGATACAACTGGGAAGGAGGACCAGTACCTCGCCCAGGTGGCCTCACCTCCTATACTGAACAGGGGCCCTGTTGGGGGATGGGAATATTGGAAGGGATAGCCAAGGAAGATAGAAGGAAGCGGCTGTGGCCTTAAGTTAGTTCCTATCCCGGCATTTGCCTGGAGAAGAAGTGGGAAACCATGGAAAACAACTTCTGGGATGTATGAGGTAGGAGTCGAGCCGACCTCTATTCAGTTGACCTCCCGAGGCTGAGTTGGCCCCGTTCCATCCCTCGTACCACTTTTCAAATTTCCTGGCAGAGCCGGGAATCGAACCCGACCCTCCGGGGATGGCAGATAATCACACTAACCACTACACAACAGAAGCGGACATTGTCCGTCCCTCTAGACCAATTAAGCCGTTAGAGTTCAACTTTCTTTCAGAGAGCAGACATACAGTGCCTGGACAACGAATTAGGAATTTTTAATTTCGATTCAGTTTCAGGACTTTTTATCAACTTTTTACTCACTTAGGTTATTTGTTCGGGTGGAAATGAATGTGAGGCTCTTATCTTGGTTTGAATGTGGTAATAACTCAATTCTCCATCGCTAGATGTCTTAGAGTTCCAAGTTTTCCCAGTAGATAGTGTAAGTGCTGCCATTGTGAAAGTGTGTCTAGTTTTGTGCCTCTTAGTGTTTTTCAGAATATTTTTAAAGGAAGTTGTTTTTTTGAACTTAATTAGGTGGGTTAGCAATTGTCAAAGTTTTCCAAGTGAATATAATATTAATTTATTGTTATTCCTGAGATTAATAAGGAAAACATAACAATGGGTAAAAGAGGAGACCTGAGTCCAAGGAAGAAAAAGGAAATTGAGGTTATGTTGAAATGTTCAAACTTAAAATCATATGAAACTGCCAGAAAATGTAATGTTTCTCCACACAGTGTTGGAAGAATTAAAAGAAAAGTGGACTTAGGTGAACCAGTTACACCAACAAAGCGGCAAAACTGTAGGCGACTGAGAAAGACCACGCCAAGGCAGGAAAGAATGCTTAGGAATCTTGCTTTGTGTAACCGAAAGATTACTGTTAAGAACATTAGAGATGCCTTGAGTGATGCAGGTTGTAATTTAAGCGCGAAGACAGTTCGTAGGCGACTTCACGAGTCCGGTTTACGATCTCGCCGTCCAACAAAAAAGCCAAAGTTAACACCAGCCATGATGAGAAAGCGCTTATCTTGGGCACTGAGGCATAAAGATTGGACTGCAAGTGATTGGTCAAAGGTAAGTTCATTTTTTCTATTGTTTTGTGAATTAATTCAGCCCTTTGACCACACTTTGTCGTCGGCTTTATCAAAATTTTATCAAATTTCAAAAAGAATTTGAGTCGCTGATTTTTTAATACATTTTACTCCATACGTTTCCTTGTTGCAGGTTTGCTTCTCGGATGAGTCGACAGTAGAAATTATGCAAGATCGTCAGCAGCATGTGTGGAGACGACGTGGAGAGCAGTTGATGTCCGAGTGCATGAAGGAAACTGTTAAATACCCCGGTAAAATTATGGTATGGAGTGTGATATCTGTCCATGGCACTGGGCCATTGTATTTTGTTGAGGGTACTATGAGGAAGGAACAATACAAACATGTCCTGGATACTTGCCTAGTTCCTCAAATAAATGAGTGGTATCCAGAAAATGATGGAATTTTCATGCAGGATGGGGCACCCTGCCATACTTCAAAATTTGTCATGAATCATCTGCAGCAGGTAGGAATCAAAGTGTTGGACTGGCCAGGGAACAGCCCAAACCTGAACCCCATTGAAGGGATATGGAATATTATGAAAAATAAGGTCAGTAGTCCCATGTGCACTAATATTCCTGAATTAAAACAGCGTCTGCAACGAGTATGGCAACATGATGCGGCTATTACTGAAATGGTGGCACGGAGTATTGAAAGCATGCCAAGGCGTGTTATGGCTGTTATTAAAGCTAAAGGTGGTACTACCAAGTACTGACTGTCTCAAATGATGTGAAAATAAGTGCATTAGTTATAAACTTATGAAACATGGTAAAAGCATTGTAAATATATTGTACAAATTGAAATAAAGTTATAAAATATAAGAATTTTTGGAAATTCCTAATTCGTTGTCCACTGACTGTAGTATGCTATCAGCACCCCCACATCCAAGTTCCACGATGGCAAGGAATGTGAATATCAGTTTACTGAGACTGCGGTTGAAATAACGGCCAAACGTTTGTTGGTTCGTCAATTATCAGACTATATTTCTCTTGTACTGTGGAAATCAGTTGTTCGCTGACACAGACAGGTGAAGGGATCGGCCAATTTATGGCTATCGCGTTGTGGATGTGATCTTAAATCAAACAATTTTATTTTATTTCATTTCACACTTACAATTAAAAATTATTCATGGATCGTAAAGTAAAGTGTTAACTTGGGAGAAAGCCAAAATGGCTCACGTAACGGAAATGTATACCTAAAAATGTAGCTAATAGCTAAAATCAAAATTTTATATCAAATGCCTTTTCAAAATATATAGAACTTTTGAAATGTGGTGTTACAGAAGAATGCTGAAGGTGAGATGGATAGATCGAATCACGAATGAAGAGATACTGAATCGAATTGGTGAGAGGAGATCGATTTGGCTAAATTTGACGAGAAGAAGAGATAGAATGATAGGACACATCTTGAGACACCCAGGACTTGTTCAGTTTGTTTTTGAAGGAAGTGTAGGTGGTAAGAACGGTAGGGGTAGACCAAGGTATGAATATGACAAGCAGATTAGAGCAGATGTAGGATGCAATAGTTACGTAGAAATGAAAAGGTTAGCACAGGATAGGGTGGCATGGAGAGTTGCATCAAACCACATAGAACTAGCTATAAAATGGATATAAATTAGCAACACTGTCCGCAACCTTGATATTACTGAATATTCCACTTCAGCAATGTCTTTGGTATTTTAGCTGCCACTGGTGTGGATTTTATGAACTTGGGGTTCGTAAATGTGTTCATGCGTTCGCAGTTCAGGCAACACTGAACGATTATGAAGAGGTGAAGGATTATTAAAGGTATGATCATTGTATTTTGTAAAATGACAAACATTCTTGTCACCGTTGTGCTTTCAAAGGACACTTTTGTTGTTCCACCCAATACAACAGCAGTTCTCACGGCCGATATTCTGTTCTTAGATAACCTGGAATGACGTAATGTGCTCGAGAGCTTCTAATCGTCGCCTCCATTATTCATTCACTTACCTTCATGCATGTTCTATGTTCCTCTCAATGCAATCTTCTTGAAAGTTACTACATCGCCCTGGAAGCTGAATCACCTTACTATGATAATGTTAGTGATTCACATCATAGAGTTGGGATATTGTGTGTCACCAGTCCTTTCCCTCTTTCAGCTTGATCTACAAGGCTTAATCCTATACTGTCGTACTATACGAATCCTTAGGGTCACCTAGCCGAACCAGTCAAGATGTGCAGGATTCACCCAGAAGGATATGAATCAGGCCAGGGAATTTTACGTGGATCTCAGGGTTGGTCCGGGGTCTGCACTGAACTATCTGACGGCGAGACAGGGGGCTCGGTCTAGAAAGCCAAGAATAACGTCAGACAGGAACAGTCGTGACGACCCCATTACATCTCGTAATCTGAAGGTCGTCCGCCTCTGTGGTGTAGTGGTTAGCGTGATTAGCTACCACCCCCGGAGGTCCGGGTTCGATTCCCGGCTCTGCCACGAAATTTGAAAAGTGGTACGAGGGCTGGAACGGGGTCCACTCAGCCTCGTGAGGTCAACTGAGTAGAGGTGGGTTCGATTCCCACCTCAGCCATCCTGGAAGTGGTTTTCCGTGGTTTCCCACTTCTCCTCCAGGCGAATGCCGGGATGGTTCCTAACTTGAGGCCACGGCCGTTTCCTTCCCTCCTCCTTGCCTATCCCTTCCAATCGTCCCATCCCTCCACAAGGCCCCTGTTCAGCTTAGCAGGTGAGGCCGCCTGGGTGAGGTACTGGTCATTCTCCCCAGTTGTATCCCCCGTCCAAGAGTCTGAAGCTCCAGGACACTGCCCTTGAGGCGGTAGAGGTGGGATTCCTCGCTGAGTCCGAGGGAAAAGCCGAACCTGGAGGGTAAACAGATGATGATGATGATGAATCTGAAGGTCTCCGGGCTGAGCAGTGGACGCTTGTAAGGCCATGCCCCTTCAGGGCTGTTGCGCCATACGAGTCGTTGGTGCTGGTTAACCGAGGGCGTCAAGTCGTTGGAATTCAAGATAGCAAATTGGGGTAAATATTCGTTTATAGGAGCTAGGGGTTGGAATAATTTACCAAGGGAGATGTTCAAAATATTTCCAAATTCTTTGCAGTTTTTAAGAAAATAGTAGATAAAGGGGATCTGGCACCTGGACAACTGAACTCAGTGCAGATCAATGGGGATTGATTGATTGATTGATTGATTGATTGATTGATTGATTGATTGATTGATTGAAGTGGCAAACCTAATGAAAACTAAATAAAAACGTGAAAATATATTTAAATAGGAAAGGGATAGGCTAAAGTACTTTCCACTCTTGTTGCGTTATGATGGTAGAACGGAAGAAGCTAGGAAGAGCAGCAAAACTATGAAATATTATCAGAGTCCGCCTCTGTGGTGTAGTGGTCAATGTGATTAGCTGCCACCCCTGGAGGCCGGGGTTCGATTCGCGGCTCTGCCACGAAATTCGACAAGTGGTACGAGGGCTGGAACGGGGTCCACTCAGCCTCGGGAGGTCAACTAAGTAGAGGTGGGTTTGATTCCAACCTCAGCCATCCTGGAAGTGGTTTTCCGTGGTTTCTCACTTCTCCTCCAGGAAAATGGCGGGATCGTACCCAACTTGCCGCTTCCTTCCCTCTTCCTTGTCTATCCCATCCAATCTTCCCATCTCCCCTCAAGGCCCTGTTTAGCATAGCAGGTGAGGCCACCTGGGCGAGGTACTGGTCATCCTCCTCAGTTGTATCCCCGACCCAGAGTCTGAAGCACCAGGACAATGGCCTTGAGGAGGTGGAGGTGGGATCCCTCGCTGTGTCCGAGGGAAAAACCTACCCTGGAAGGTAAACAGATGAATAAGAATAAGAATATATTAACTTGCGAAAGTCCACAAAACCAATTACCATTTGAGAAACCTACACCAAATCCAGACTCAGAACCTCCCACTCTAGAAGAAATCAAGCAAATAATTCAAGAATTGGAAGAAAATACAGCACTAGGAGAAGATCGGGTCATTGCTGAAATGTTCAAAACAGGTGGTGAGAAAATGGCTTACGCAATTTAAGAAATCATACAGAACATTTGGAATACTGACAAAATTTCAGAAGACTGGAAATATGCACTAATTCACCCACTTCAAAAGAAAGGGAATAAATCAGATATAAACAATTACTGAGGATTCCTTATCAGCAGTCGTCTACAAGATTTTCTCTAAGGTCCTACTGAATAGATTAGAAAACTCTTCAATCTAGTTCTGGAAAAAGTGGTTCGAGAATGGAAAATATCAATGGAAACATCAATATTGGTGGACTTCTCAAAATCAAACTTGGAAATCCTCTCCAACAACAAACAAGGAGCACTCCAGTGTGTAGAAAAACTTCATGAAATAGCGGCAAGAACAGGTTTGCAAAAATCATATGAAAAGACAAAGTATATGAAAGGTACAAAATCAGGATTTAACAGCCATCCTCTAATCGCTAGAAATGGGAAAATATCCCAAGTAGATACATTCAAATACCTACGCGAAATTATATAACCAAATGGGATAAATCAGCAAGTAAACAAAGAAAGCAAAATTGCAAGAAGCATACACAGTTGTCTGTGGATCGGTGGTAGAATGCCGGCCTCCGGATGTCAAGATAGCGGGTTCAAAACCGGCAGAAGTCGTCGGATTTTTAAAGGGCGGAAAAAATTCCATTCGACACTTCATGTCGTAAGATGTCGTAATGTAAAAGATCTCTGGTGACACATTTGGTGTCTATCCGACAAAATTCATTAAATCTCAACCACTGACGCCCAAGAGAGTTTCGGTTTACTCGGTCTGCCATCTAGTGAGCCTTAAGTAAAACAGAACGTCGAAATTGACGAGCAGACAGCCAGATGACATCAAATTGAAATGTCTGCACACGGTAGCTGGGGTCATATTATTATTATTAATATTGTTTTAGTTTCCTGGGACAGATTCAACAAAAATCGATATCCCAAAACGCAAAATTACGACACTACAACACAGTTGTCAAAGCAGAAGTCCTTTATGGATCAGATACTCTGATAATTGGTGGCAGGTCACAAACAAAAAACATCGAAAAACAAGAGAGGAAAATTCTAGGACCTAAATGCGAAAATGGTATTTGGATGGAAAGGAAATCACAGAAAATGTCTCAAGTAACAGATAAAATCACAGACACCGTTAGAAAAAGAACACATTCTATGGTCGCCTGATCAGGATGGATAACAAAAGGCTAACAAAGAAAATACTAAATCTCGCAGTATCTCTAAAAAATCACAACTGGCTGACAGAAATAAACAAAGATAGTCAGGAAACTGGTATAAATGAAGAAATGTTGCAAGAGAGAAAAATTCAGAAATCTCATAAACAAATACAAATTTTGCTGATCAACCTAAAAGACAAGTCACAGGATGGATGGAAGAACGCAAAAAGAAGCACAACGAAAGGATGAAGAGATTTTGGGAAGACAAGAAGAAATAAGTTCATACGCGCTTCTTAGTTGGGCATAACGAATCAAAAAGAAATAAATAATAATGTATGTGTGCCTGTGTTCAACTCTTCTTATCCCGGGTATGAAGTGAGATGAATCTTTCTGGAGAGTTTTTACGACCGGATGCCCTTTTTGACGTCAAACTCATCCGAGGAGTTAATGAGGTGAAATGAATGTCGTGATATATAGTAGTAGGAAGGGAGAGGGTGAAGGTCGGTGGCAGCACATAGCCTACTCCTGTCGTAGATGTATGCTCAAAGCTTAAAGCCTCCATCCGACGGATGAATCACCATCAAAAGCGTCATATGCCCCCACTCCATATGCTCACTGCAGAAAGGTTTGGAATACAATCCAGGATTTTGGCACCCAATATAGTGATTAGCGTTTGTATACGACCATCTCTCCTACCCTACCGGCAAACATTCTGATGGGACTCGAACCGGCTAACCACTCTGTCAGACTTGACGCCTTAACTATCGTGACCATCAGGCAGGCATGGATTATATACGAGGTCTAGGATATCTTCTGTGGGTGGAGTCAAAGAATGTACTCAGTTCAAAAAAATTAGGGGAACATGTTTTGTAACGGTTGGTATGTGAACGTTAATTTGGTAGATGGGGTTCCAATGGTCGTACATCATACCTCGAGATCTTAGCTACTCAGGGTATATCAAATCGAAGTTATACACCATCTGAAGGCGTAGCCATGCACTAAACTGTCAGATGACCCCTAAAAACAAAGTGAATAGCGGTGGTTCCGTGTGTCGTTGTGAGGTACACGGACTACTGCGGTCATTTGATCACGTACGTAAACCAGCACATCCCACAACGAAAGGATCAAGTCGCAAGGGCCGTCACTTTGATCCAGGAAGGATGGACTTTTCAACGTGTTGCTGTGGATCTCAATGTCTCTCTGTCAGTTATTCACCGCTTGTGGAATCGCTACAGTGAGACCGGCCAGTTCACAAGGAGGGTTGGACAAGGTCGTGGACGCATGACAACCCCACAGGATGACCGATATCTGACCATCTGTGCGTTGCGGCGTCGTTCATCAACTGTCAGAAAACTGCAACAAGACCTCAGGAGGGTCACTGGAGTCACGTGGCTCCAGTAAGATGCTTGTATGGTAGAAGCCAGAAGAACAAACACGGCAGACGTGTCTGTGGTGAGATTGAAACTTTGTTCTCGGCTACTGTCCACTCGCCTCATTGCTCAGGAATATTCGCAATCACACAATTCGCGATAACGGGTGGGAAGTACATGAAGAAGTGGGCTGCTTAGCTGAAAATGGTAGCATAAGAAGAGTAGATATTCCAGCCGTCGATAAACAGAGATCATTCAGTAATATTGGACCCAATAATACGTCTAGAATTAGGCGAACAACATGTGCACTCTGAGAAGCAAGCCATCTACGTTCCATTATCCAAATACATCCTGGATAAATATCATGTAAACTCCGTCACCATTTACGGATTGTTTGTGGATGCAAGAGGTACCATACCGGGGATGATGGGCGAGGATACAGAGCATAAAGGAGAGGGCATATAAGTCTCTGGTAAGACCCCAACTGGGTGTATGGTTCCAGTGTATGGGACCCTCACGAGGATTACTTGATTCAAGAACTGGAGAAAATCCAAAGAAAATTAGCTCGATTTATTCTGGGTGATTTTTGACAAAGCAGTAGCGTTAACATTTTTTTTGCAAAATTTGTGCTGGGAGAAAGGAGACGAGCTGCTCGACTAAGTGGTATGTTCCGAGCTGTCAGTGGAGATATGGGCTGGAATGACATCAGTAGACGAAAAAGTTTGCTATTTTGCTTTACGTCGCACCGACACAGATAGGTCTTATGGCGACGATGGAACGGGAATGGCCTAGGAATGGGAAGGAAACGGCCGTGGCCTTAATTAAGGTACAGCCCTAGCATTTGCCTGGTGTGAAAATGGGGAAATCACGGAAAACCATATTCAGGGCTGCCGACAGTGGGATTCGAACCCACTATCTCCCGGATACGAGCTCACAGCTGTGCGCTCCCAGCCGCACGGACAACTCGCCCGGTCGAATAAGTTTGAGTTGTGTCGTTAAAACAAGGAAAGATAAGAATATGAAGATAAAGTGGAATTCAAGAGGACAAATTGGGGAAAATATTCGTTTATAGGAAGGGGAATTGGGGACTGGAATAACTTACCAAGGAAGATGTTCAATAAATTTCCAATTTCTTTGCAGTCATTTAAGAAAAGGCTAGGAAAGCAACAGATAGGGAACTGGCCACCTGGGCGACTGACCTAAATGCAGATCAGTAGTGATTTATTTACTTATTTATTTATTTATTTATTTATTTATTTATTGATTGATTGGTTGATTGATTGATTGATTGATTGATTGATTGATTGATTGATTGATTGATTGATTGATTGATTGATTGATTGATTGATTGATTGATTGATTGATTGATTGAGTTGTGGAAGAGGTTTGCCCTCAAGGAAAGCTACCAAGCCACGATTGCCGAGGCGGCTGTGCGTGGGTCCGTTTATATTCCAAAACATAAAAATTGTACAATAATGTGGTTTATGGCCAACCCGTTCATTCTCAGTTTCCTAAATAAAGGATTATGAGGGGGGAACAACCAACCAGTCTGTACCCTCTCTCTCGTCTCTTAAGCATAAAAACAAAGCCATGACTCTGTATTTTTCCGTGTAGAGAAGAAAATGCACGAGTGTGAATTATTATTTTAATGTTCAATTAACTCATTGATTGTGTATCCCCCGCCAAAGCTCACCGACTTGACACATACAAACGATGTGATGATGTCGATCAATGCTTTTTAAATGGAAACAGTCGTACATGCGCACTCTATCTAAGTTGCAGGAGATCCTAGAAGATCTTTCCGAATCAATGAGTTAAATATTCAAGTTATAAAATTAATGATTTTACGTAGATTAATAAATTATTATTCACAAAATAATTTTGTTTTTACAATTAACTTCATAAACTAACTTACAAATGCCGGTTTTTGTAGATCAATGATCAACTGAGTTCTATTACCGTCCTGTGAGCTTCACTTATAATACAGGGGAGTGAAAATGAGCCCAAATACTGGCCCTGTCGTTATTGTGCATAATGACCATTGAATGGGCTTAGTCATATGGCACAGAGGTGGCATTTCATCTGAAGTCCGTTCGTATCACCATTTAGAACGCCTGGAAGGTATGCATAGCCACTTAACGGCGTGGATGAACGAGCTGCCCGCTTTACTCCTGGCCATTCCAGTGCAAGACACCTGTGTTTTCGCTGCTGTAGAGTAGGTTGTGTCCTCCTCGGGCTGAATGTTCCTAATGTATGGATTACAATGCTAACGGACTGATGTTCCCACCAGATTGTATCGGTGCTGCTGTCAAAATTGCGCCCAGGTGGATCTTTATTATTTACGGAAAAACATGTCATGTCTCTTAGCTCTGCTCACTGCTCTTCCTGCATTGTCTTTTGGCAGTTTACTAACAATTTCATCAGGAATATTAACAATTTCACTTCTTAGCAGGATTGAGGGTCATCCATGACCTTGCGTTTAACACTATTTTATAAAATATGTCGAGGCAAATATTAACTACCGCCTCTGTGGTGTAGTGGTTAGTATGATAAGTTGTCAACCCCAGAGGCCCGGGTTCATTTCCCGACTGTGCCACGAAATTTGTAAAGTGGTAGGAGGACTGGAGCGGGGTCAGCCTCGGGAGGTCAGCCATCCTCGAAGTGGTTTTCCGTCGTTTCCCCACTTCTCCTCCAGGCAAATGCTGGGATGGTACCTAAATTAAGGCCAGTTGTATCCCCGGTCATAAGTCACGTTCCAGGACACTGCCTTTGAGATGGTAGAGATGCGATCCCTCACTAAGGCCGAAGGAAAATCAACCCTGGAGGGTAATAATGGATTAAGAAAGAAAGAAAGTAAGAAAGAAAGAAAGAAAAAAAGAAAGAAAGAAAGAAAGAAAGGTGTTCCCCTACAAATTCTAAAAGCTCATCATGCTCCTCAGTAAACATGCGTGCATTACAGCTCTTTACTGTGCACCTCCAATGATTTCTGTTCACTTCTAGTGTACTGAAATTTAAAACAGTCGAGTACCAGTAATTTATGACCTCTCATGCTTGACATTGGAAACATGATAATATTTATAAGGAAGAATGGAACCACACACCACTTCTGCCTTTAAACGACTGCAGGTCACAGTGTAGAGTGCAGCGGGGCAGGTATACATTCTAGTAGCGGTGATGTGCAGTCTTGAAATTTGCCGTGTGTTCTAAATGATGATGTTTAAAAGAAAGCATAGAATTATGGATATGTTTGTGGGATTATATAAAATACCATTAAAAATTAAGACTGTTAAAAATAGAACAGAATAGAAAAGAGCATATGGTATCACTAAGAATATTTTTAACTAAAAGTGTCTATCTATTTTTTTTTAAAATAAGGCACTACACTACAGTGGTGAAACTGGAATGCCTACGTACAAGTGAATGCCTGGTACTAAACTATAGATTAGATAAACTTGAGGTACTAGAAAGGACATCATGAGAGAAATCTTAGGCCCTGTGAAAACAACTGCTGAAGTATGGAAATTAAGATCTAATGATGAAATATACAGGAACATCGAAAACATGACAGAAGCCATAAGAAAAAGGAGATTGCAATTTTTGGGACATATTTACAGAATGGATGATTCCAGATTAAAAAAAAGGATTTACAAGTACCTGTGAGACAAAAATGCAACAACTAGCTGGATTCAAGAAATAAACAAAGATTTAGAAAGAGATAATACACTGACTGACAGTGACAATGCAACACCAAGGAGGAGTGGTTCGAAAGGGATGAAAGTTGGGGAAAAAACAGAGACGGCACGGATGAATAATTGATGTTTATTTCAAACCGATATGCAGGTTACACAATGCGCACGGCATCGACTCAGTAGGATGTAGGACCACCGCGAGCGGCGATGCACGCAGAAACACGTCGAGGTACAGAGTCAATAAGAGTGCGGATGGTGTCCTGAGGGATGGTTCTCCATTCTCTGTCAACCATTTGCCACAGTTGGTCGTCCGTACGAGGCTGGGGCAGAGTTTGCAAACGGCGTCCAATGAGATCCCACACGTGTTCGATTGGTGAGATATCCGGAGAGTACGCTGGCCACGGAAGCATCTGTACACCTCGTAGAGCCTGTTGGGAGATGCGAGCAGTGTGTGGGCGGGCATTATCCTGCTGAAACAGAGCATTGGGCAGCCCCTGAAGGTACGGGAGTGCCACCGGCCGCAGCACATGCTGCACGTAGCGGTGGGCATTTAACGTGCCTTGAATACGCACTAGAGGTGACGTGGAATCATACGCAATAGCGCCCCAAACCATGATGCCGCGTTGTCTAGCGGTAGGGCGCTCCACAGTTACTGCCGGATTTGACCTTTCTCCACGCCGACGCCACACTCGTCTGCGGTGACTATCACTGACAGAACAGAAGCGTGACTCATCGGAGAACACGACGTTCCGCCATTCCCTCATCCAAGTCGCTCTAGCACGGCACCATACCAGGCGTGCACGTCTATGCTGTGGAGTCAATGGTAGTCTTCTGAGCGGACGCCGGGAGTGCAGGCCTCCTTCAACCAATCGACGGGAAATTGTTCTGGTCGATATTGGAACAGCCAGGGTGTCTTGCACATGCTTTAGAATGGCGGTTGACGTGGCGTGCGGGGCTGCCACCGCTTGGCGGCGGATGCGCCGATCCTCGCGTGGTGACGTCACTTGGGCTGCGCCTGGACCCCTCGCACGTGCCACATGTCCCTGCGCCAACCATCTTCGCCACAGGCGGTGCACCGTGGACACATCCCTATGGGTATCGGCTGCGATTTGACGAAGCGACCAACCTGCCCTTCTCAGCCCGATCACCATACCCCTCGTAAAATCGTCTGTCTGCTGGAAATGCCTCCGTTGACGGCGGCCTGGCATTCTTAGCTATACACGTGTCCTGTGGCACACGACAACACGTTCTACAATGACTGTCGGCTGAGAAATCACGGTACGAAGTGGGCCATTCGCCAACGCCGTGTCCCATTTATCGTTCGCTACGTGCGCAGCACAGCGGCGCATTTCACATCATGAGCATACCTCAGTGACGTCAGTCTACCCTGCAATTGGCATAAAGTTCTGACCACTCCTTCTTGGTGTTGCATTTGCTCTGTCAATCAGTGTATAAGAGAAGAAGAAACTATGGACAGAGAGATTTTTAGAAAGAGGGGTAGTAAGTATGGAAGGATTCCATGGAAGATTGAACAAGAAACCTGGTGCGAAATGGTCCGAGGACAAAAAGAAACAGCATAGTGAAGGGATGAAAGGATATTGGAAGGAACGGAAGAGAAAACAACAAAGTATGAAGAACTGAATTGAAATTGGCACGTGGTCCTTAGCAGGCGTCATCGGGAAGAAGGATTTTCCTTATTTCTCTTTGTTTATCTGTTACTGCATTATAAATTACAATTAAACATATCAACTATTTTAATCCAATTTCTGAATTTTTATTTTTATAAATATTTATTTATTTATTTATTTATTTATTTATTTATTTATTTATTTATTTATTTATTTATTTATTTATTTATTTATTTATTTATTAGTGCTTACTTTTGTCTCACAAGTCTTTACAGTGTTATCCTACAACTACAACATACATTATGACTGAATTTAACGAATGAATGACAGAATGAATTGGTGAATGAATGATTTCATGATTGAATTGTGTTCGTGCATGAATGAATAATACTTTTCTAACCCAGTCACGAGAATATCAACCAACTTGGGAGAGAGCATTCATTAATGAATTAAATGATTTGAAAGAATGCTCTTAGCCTACCGCTGCGGAACCCAGCAGCTGAGGAAAGGACACAGTAATAATGACATAGGTCCGCCTCTGTGGTGTAGTGGTTAATGTGATTAGCTGCCACCCCCGGAGGCCTGGGTTAGATTCTCGGGTCTGCCATCCTGGAAGTGGTTTTCCGTGGTTTCCCACTTCTCCTCCAGGCAAATGCCGGGATGATACCCAACTTAAGGCTACAGCCACTTCCTACCCTATCCCTTCCAATTTTTCCATCCCCTCGGAAGGCCCCTTTTCAGCATAGCATGTGAGGCCGCCTGGGCGAGGTACTGGTCATCCTTCCCAGTTGTATCCCCAGAGTCTGAAGCTCCAGGACACTGCCCTTGAGGCGGTAGAGGTGGGATCCCTCGCTGAGTCGGAGGGTAAAACCAACCTTAGAGAGTAAACATATTAAGAAAGTATAATCGTTTTCTTCTGCTGAATGTTGAAATTTATATCAGTGAATTGTAGTGTGATGACCCGACATAACTCTTACGCCTTGGCGCGAAAGAACTAATGCACCTACACATATGTGTCTACATTAATGTGTAAACTAATTTTGGTTTTACTTTTTTTTTCCTAGTTGCTTTACGTCGCACCGACACAGATAGGTCTTATGGCGACGATGGGACAGGAAAGGGCTAGGAGTGGGAAGGAAGCGGCCGTGGCCTTAATGAAGGAACAGCCTCAGCATTTGCCTGGTGTGAAAATGGGAAAGCATGGAAAACCATTTTCAGGGCTGCCGACAGTGGGGTTCGAACCCACTATCTCCCGAATACTGGATACTGACCGCACTTAAGCGACTGTAGCTATCGAGCTCGGTTTTTGTTTTACTACTTTCCGTCAGTATTGTATTTTTTCTTCGCGAGAAATACTTAGTGATGATACTGCTGCTTGTCCGACTCTTCGCCTGAATGGTCGGCGTACTGGACTTCTGTTCATAGGGTCCCGTGTTTGATTCCCGGCTGTGTCGGTGATTTGAATCGCGTCTGATTAATTCTTCTGGTTCGGGGACTGGGTGTATGTGTCCTCCCAACACTCTCCTCATCATATTCAGGCAACATACCACACTACCAACTACCACAGAAACACGCAATAGTGAATACATCCCTCCATATAGGGTTGGCGTCAGGAAGGGCATTCGGCCGTAAAACAGGGCCAAATCCACATGTGCGACGCACTTCGCACTCGCACATTTTCTCTGATCCACTCGCTGTCTCGTCCTCTAGTCCGAAAAACATATCTATGAGTATATGCTCTTCCGGTAGCGGAGAAAATATACTATTGTTTTTAAAAATATTTCCTATTAGTTGTAAGTTGTAGCAGTTTCATGAAGTTGTTAACCTTGATATAGTGTAAGAGCGGGTTTCGTAGCCTTAACTATGTCAAGCGAAACAAAGGATGTTGTGAGATGGACATCAGGTAAGCGGGATGAATGGTAAGGCTGTGAGTGCCACAAAGAACCCTCTCAGTTTTAATTATTGCAGTGAAAATTCCTCATGGGTATCACTGTAAGTATCTAGGTGTTAATATAAGGAAAGATCTTCATTCGTGTAATCACATAAACGAGGCTGTAAATATAAGTCACAGATCTCTTCACATGGTTATGAGGGTATTTAGGGGTTCTAGGAAAGATGTAAGGGAGTTTTCCTTACACACTATTGATACACACAACTCTTACCTCAACTTTTTTCTTACACTCTTTACTCAGGTCTTCCTCACTACATCTAAATATCTACTCATATTAGTCGGGTTTTTTTTTCATTCTTTAACCAAACATCCTACGATTTTATGATCATTACCTTCCTGTTTTAAGGCAGAAAACTCACTCTCATTCTTGAATTTTCTTCTAATAACTAGAGTTCCCTTACAAGCTTTTATCAAGTGAAAATCTTCTCGTTTTGCACCACACAACATATATATCGTATTGTCCTTTGCCAATGATCACCCTTTATTCATGTACATACCGAAAAACCACCATACCAGATCTCTTCTTGCCGTTATCACAACGTTCCCTACCTGCATGTTAATTTCTTGGCTTATTCTATTAAACATCCTGAGAGACGCTCTACTCCTGCATTCAGCCTCCAGATCTTGCTTTTGGATATCTTTCACTCTTCTTACAATATTATTCCAAATTGTTCCTTTATTCTTTACCCAGACTCTCTCCCAGTAATGTCCCAAACCCAGCTTCTCTAAATTACTTTTCACCTTATCTACCCAATATTCTCCATAAATGCTTTTTATCTGATTCTGGTATGCTATCTGCAGGAGTTGACCTCCCTCCCCTTTTTCAGCAGTAAGGACGTAAAGGAGAGGGCATATAAGTCTCTCGTAACACCCCAATGAGAGTATGGTTCCAGTGTATGGGACTCACACCAGGATTACTTGATACGAGAACCGGAAAAAATCCAAAGAAAAGCAGCACGATTTGTTCTGGATGATTTCCGAAAAAAGAGTTGCTTTACAACTTTGTTGTAATTTTTGGTTGTAAAGACTGGGGAGAAAGGAGAAGAGCTGCTCGACAAAGCAGTATGTTTGGATCTCTTAGTGGAGAGATGGCGTGGAGTGGCATTAGTTGACGATTAAGTTTGAGTGGTGTTTTTAAAAGGAGGAAAGATCATAATATGAAGATAAATTTGGAAATCCACAGGAAAAAATGACAGATATTCGTTTATAGGAAGAGGAGTTAAGGGTTGAAATAATTTACCAACGGAGGTGTTCGATAAATTTCCATGTTGTTCGAAATGATTTCAGAAAGAAGCGTTTTGACAGATAGGCCTGGAGGGAGGAGCATTGCACAGTGTTGCCACATTCCTGCGTTCCTTTCTCCTTCCCTTCGCTTCCAACTCACTTGTTCGTTCCCTCAGATTGCTGTGTTCTGTTGCACGTAACTCAGAAGTGAGAGGTTTGGCGACTCCAAGCAACAGGAGGCGGCCAGCAGACTTATCTCCATGGTAACCGCAGTGGGTCCGTCCATGTTTCCATGGCAACCATGCCCGCTACTTCCCTTCTGCCCACCCAGGCAGGCAGTGAACGGACTTCCCTCTAAGAACTGTCAGAATGCATCTCTCAATATTATGACTATAGGGAGAGGGAATCTGCCATCTGGGCGACTGTCCTAAGTGCAAATATGTGTTGATTGATTGATTGATTGATTGATTGATTGATTGATTGATTGATTGATTGATTGATTGATTGATTGATTGATTGATTGATTGATTGATTGATTGATTGATTGATTGATTGAATGCTGATAAATTGTTAAAGAGCACGAGGGTAGTAGAAAATGGAGTGGCATAGAGAGCTGCTGGTGGTCTGATGACCCAAGTAACAAAATATCTGAAATGAATATTAACCTACTTACTGAAATTGGGAGCAAGTTAATAGTCAAAGGAGGCACAAAAAAGTAAGCCTTTCCAATGTTATGGAATAGATAGGCCTCAGTTCAAACGTAGCGAGAACGTTCTTCTTTCCCGCGCTCAAAGAAGACATCAAAGTATCTCTCAAGTTTCAACTCTTAATAAGTGTCATTACTGCTCCATGCTGGGGGCCGAGACGTTCTCGAGTGACGTCATGGTGGGTCGATGCTGTGATGTCACGGCGCCATGGTCCTAATTGAGCGAGCGCAGTCTCACTCACCCTCAGTATAAACATTTGTCTATTTCTTTGCCTATTTATTTGACATTTAGAATATTACTCTGACAATACTGAAATAACACACTGTGATATTGACTTTCTCCAAGTCGTGTTATCACCAGCTGGTTCAAGCTCTACCTTTCTTGTTTCATAGTTGTTTTGCACCCGTAATTGGCCGGTTAGTTTTTGTAATTGCAGCAATAATACAATCTCCCACTGTGGGTGAGGGTGGAAGAATAACTCCTGTTTGTCATAAGAGCAGTAGTGGCGTTAAGGACCCCGCTGACCCCATGGCTTGTGAGGGGTCCATGACTGTGTTGTATCAACTTTTTTTAAAGCGTAGGCAATGCATGTTTTCCTGTTTCATTCTGCCCACACACTCCACCAGTTTACCACTGCTTTCTAAGGACCTATAACTTGTAGCCTGCTGTGTAAATCTCATCTCAACAATCAGCTCCCGAGTTCATATCCGAAACTGCACTAAATGGTAAAAAGGATATTATCAGCTTCAACCCACTTATGCCAGAGCGTTCTTGTGCTGTCCAGATCTCTCAATACACTCGGGAGATAGCGGGTTCAAATCCCTAGTTGGCAAATGCCTTTCTCATTTTCATTATCAGGGAGAGCCGCAGATGTTTTCTTTCCGTCATACAAATTTGTTATTATTATTGTTATAATAATAATTATTATTATTATTGTTACGTCGTTGTTGTTCATCATAATAATACACAACCTTGTACTACGAAATAAACTCGTAACTTCCCTTATCAGGAAGCGAGCGTCCTCATTTTCAATTATTGCGGGGGAGGGGGCGAGCTTCTTAGCACTGTTACTGCGTAAGAGGTGACTAAAAGGGGCTCCAGGGGCTCTTAACTTGGGAGCGTGGGTTGTAACCACTGGGCCCTTAGCTGAATCCTGGTGTTGCTTCCGCTTTTTCTAGGATACAATAAGGGCACAGGAACAATGAAAGTGGAACGCATAGGAAGGAAGGTTTAAGAAAGTAGTCTAAGATGGTGTGGGCTTGAGGAGAAAAGAAGGGAGGACTATGTGGGAAGGAAAAGAGTTGGAAGTCTGAAAACTGAAGGGTCAACGAAGAGAGGAAAACCAAACATGAGATGGAAAGACAAGGTAGAAGGGGATAAGAGAAAAAAGTTGAAACAGGGAGGAAGCATTGAATAGAAATTTATGCAAAGGAAGAATGCATCGAGGCAACGTTAACCATACGTGGCGTAGGAAAAGGCTGGGCTGAAGAGAAAGAAGAATAAAAATAAGAAGAAGAAGAAGAAGAATAAGAAATCTCTCTTAGTCAGCTCTTGCTCTTTTCCGACCCCAATGTTATTAGGTATGGAGGCCTAGGGAGTCTTTCATTTTCACGCTGTACGTGGCCCTTGTCTTTCTTTGGCCGATATCTTCATTTTTCGAAGTGCTGGATCACTTCCATTTCCCCCTCTGATTAATGTTAATATGGGATGGTTGCCTAATTGTACTTCCTCTTAAAACAATAATCACCACCACAATAATAATAATAATAATAATAATAATAATAATAATAATAATAATAATAATAATAATAATAATAATAATAATAATAATAATAATAATAATAATAATAATAATAATGGTTTGACGTCCCACTAACTATTTTACTGTTTTCGGAGACGCCGAGGTGCTGGGATTTAGTCCCGCAGGAGTTCTTTTACGTGCCAGTGAATCTACTAACACGAGGCTGACGTATTTGAGCACCTTCGAATACCACCATACTGAGCCAGGCTCGAACCTGCCCAGTTGGGGGTCAGAAGGCCAGCGCCTCAACCATCTGAGCCACTCGCCTGGCTCAATAATACAGTCTAACATAAATTAATGGCATGGGAGTAAAGAAAACATATTTCAGTACAAATCCAACTAATGTGCCCACTGACACACAGGGGCGAAACGTTGCAATTTCACGATTGGAAAGGCCTCGATAGATTTAATATTTTTAACATTTGCAAGAAATGAAATTAAATTGTGGCTTCCTTCTGGGAATTTAATGTTTATACAAAAGGCAGATGCAGTAATTTATACAAGTGGAGGTACCGTACACACTTCCCCTAGAGCACCGACACTGCATTGTCTTACATAGGAGCTTGCAGTGCTGTATCAAACGCGGTGGTTACAGAGAAGGCTACAAATGGCCACGGTTGGTCTGTGGTCCGACAGCTCTCCCCACCGACCGGCCAACCGAGCAGAGGAGGGGTGCCATGGGTCTAACGTGGCTCTACGCCTCTGTATTCGGGAGGCGGAGAGTGACTAGTGGCTTGTCTGAGAATGGTGTTCCGCGGTTTTCCATTCTCCTACATTAAGGCGAATGTCTGGACAGTTGCTAGTAGAGGTCGTGGCAGCCGTGGTGGTGATGGTGGTGATTATTGTTTTAAGAGGAAGCACAACTCGGCAAACATCCTCCATATAGCACCAATCACAGAAAAAATGAAAGGGATCCAACACTTCAGAAAGTTACGATATCGACAAGAGAAAATACAAGGGCCACGAAGGGCGTGATAATGAAAGACTCCCTTAGGCCTCCACACGTAACACCGTAACAAAAGAGTTCGGACAGGATAGAGGAAAGTAAGCAGCCTGACACAGATAGTTCTTATGGGGACAATGGGATAGGCAAGCGCTAGCACTGGAAAGAAAGCGACCGTGGCCTTAATTAAGGAACAGCTCCAGCATTGCCTGGTATGAAAAGGGGAAACCGCGGAAAACCATCTTCAGGGCTGCGGACAACGAGGTTCGAACCCACTATCTCCCGAATGCAAGCTCACTGCTGCATATCCCTAACCACACGGCCAACTGGCTTGGTCACGCTGCCAAGTTAAGAGCCCCTCGGGCCCCTTTTAGTCGCTTTTTACGACAGGTATGGGGATAACGTGTTTTATTCTACCGCCCCCACGCACAGGGCCCCAAACCCCAGAGCTTCCTGACCTGAGAGAAGGTGTTCGTTCGAAGAGGCTCGCCTCTCCCCACAGGGGAGGAATAAAACCTTTCATAGTCTCGATGCTGCACTAGGAAATATGTGACAATGCAACTGATGAGCCCACTGTTACACTGGGGCAGAATGTTGGTAATATCACGATTTAAAAGGATTGAAGAACTTCAATGTTTTAAAACACATCTCAGCTAACAATTATAGTCAATGTAATATGACCTATGGTAAGTTTCTAGAGAATTAAGTCATTCTAGATCTGGTTTTCTTCTGGCTCGGCGATATTATGGCAGTCGAGCTCTCGGCTTTCAACTCCACCTTTTACGATTCCCTAAATTGGGAGAGTATGGGGACTCCAGCTCCAGCGATTGAAGAAATCAGACCCTGTTCCTGGTGCGTGAGGCCTTGCATTGTCGTGCAGTATGAAGGATTTGTTGTCCATCAAGTGTGCATAAGACTTAGATCTAATCCCAAAGATGAAGGAACCACTGCGTGCGATCCGTTCCCGAACAGTTGAAGACGTTCTGCAGGCAATCAATCGCTCTTTTCGCACGATCCAGAGATTAGGCCGTCACGACGATATCCATCGCTTGGAACACGTTGTACACAACGCTGTTGGCTACATCGAAGGCCTGCATGTATGCTGTATATCTAGAAAATAAAAAGCTGGACTGAATAGCTCGGACGATAGAGTGCTGGCCTTCTGAACCCAACTTAGTACTTGAAGGTTCTCACTTACGTCAGCCTCGTGTCGGCAGATTTATTGGCTCGTGCAAGAACTTCTGCGGGACAAACTCCGGCAGCTCGGCGTCTCCAAAATCCGTAAAGTTAGTTAGTGGGACGTAAAAACAAATACCCCCCCATGGCAGTACAGCCCTTGAAGGCCTTGGCCTACCAAGCGACCGCTGCTCAGCCCGAAGGCCTGCAGATTGCAAGGTGCCGTGTGGTCAGCACGACCAATCCTCTCGGTCGTTAGTTTTGGCTTTCTAGACCGGGGCCGCTACCTCACAGTCAGATAGCTCCTCAATTCTAATGACGTAGGATGAATGGACCTCGAACCAGTTCTCAGGTCCAGGTAAAAATCCCTGACCTGGCCGGAAAGCGAACCTGGGACGGGCACGCTACCCCTACACCACGGGGCCGGCTAAAAACCAGTAAAATTAGAAAATAATTATTGCCACTGCTAAAATTCAACCGATGTAGTCTGTATCGATACGAGAGATATTCGTTTATAGGGAGAGGAGTTAGGGATTAGAATAACTTATCAAGGGGGGTGTTTGGTAAATTTTTCAAGTTCTCTGAAATCATTTAAGAACAGAGTGGACAAAGAAATGATGGGAAATCTGCCATCTGAGCAACAGTCCTAAATGCAGATCAGTGGTGATTGATGAAATGTTTTACATGCGATTACTCGAAATCCCTGGGGGATGGAAACAAGATTTGAAATAAGCGCAAGTGTCTGCTTCTGAATCCCAAGATAACTGGTTCAAAACCCGTCCGATGTTGAACGGTGGTATAAAAGTCCATTCGACATTCCATGTCGTATGACGTCGGAGTGTGAAAGTTCGCTGGTGATACATTTGATGTTCATCTGACAAAATTAATTAAAGATTCATCCATTTACAGTTTACTCTGATATCTAGCAGGCCTAGGGTAAAGCGGAACAGGCAGCCAGATGGCGTCAAGTCAAAAGGACATACGATTCTTCTTCTTCTTTACGACGAGGCCTGCTGTAAATTCAGTTCATTATTCCTTGTTGCTTCCTCAGCCGTATTCTCGGGTATTCTTTCATCATTGCACTATGCTTTATTATTCTCTCCTCAGACCATTCTGAACCGGGTTTCCTTTTCATTATTCCTTGTTATTCTTTCATTCACGAATCTTCCTTTTTAACAATTTATATTTCTCTAGTTTCCTCTTCTCTTATTTAATTTATGTATAAATCATTTTGACCTCTTTTTTTTCAGTCGTTGTTGACATTTTCCCGTCAATCTGTTGTCATCCATTCTATAAAAAAATAGTAATCTACTATTTCTCATTGTTTGTGTTAAACTTTCTATGCTCTTGTATATTTCCTTTTTACTTCCTATTTTCCATTGTTCTGTTGTTTTCATTGGTCGTAAGATTTTTCTCAACACTTCCACTTAAGGAGGTTGCCCTTGAGGACATTTATGACTATAAAAATTATTCCTCAGTATGAATAATGAACCTCTCAGGGCCTTGAGGACCACAATTCTTGTTAACGACTCTGATACATTGAACCTTGATCGGAATTCTTCGAAGAACTTAGGAATTGTTCCTCTCTCATCGATCATGAGGCCTATAACCTCGACGTTATCCAGTCGTATTCACGTCGGTAGAAGGGGATAGTTGGTTCGTAGTTGCTTTTCTTTTCCTCGTGTACTTCATTGGGTTGATTATCGCGCGATTCCCAAACCGAACCGTAGGATCAATAATATATCCACTGGGGTTATTTTTTAAGGCTATCATATCAATTTTTCGGGTACCGCCGTTCTCTGATAATCCATGGACCGCTTCGTGAACTGTGTAACCAGTGTCTCGCAAGGACTGAGCGACGGAGCTTCGTTTTGGCATGGTGTCTGGTAGGATTTAAGATTTTTAGATAAGCATTTCTTGTTGTAAGACTTCTTAGCGATGCCATGTGACCTTTCCATATGAAGAGATAACAACCGAACGGTCGCAGCATGTTCCTCAGCGCTACCCGTCTAATGCCACCCCTTGGATTAGTAAACCTCGTTTACGACTGCATAGTACTAGGCTGGTGTATGTACTAATATACAGAAGCACTATATTTGCTGTCTGCATATCGGCAATGGCTACTGTGTTCAGCAACGACAAATGCACGGACATCATTTTAAACTGTGGAGAATATGGTGGTAATACAGACGAAGCTTCAAACAGACGTCTGCCTTCTACACACTTATTTCGCCGAACAGTATTACATTTTGTTTTATACAAACAATTCTTTTACAGAGTGGAATGTCTACACGAGTATAAATTAATAAGTTGTTAAATTTTCTTTTCTGCACCTTTGGCGTATTTACAATATGCACCCTGTTAACTTGTGCCGTAAAATGACTCCTTCGAATACAAGTGGTTAGGCATCCCATGCATCAATAGTGCACGCGGGACAACTGTAAGTAGAAGGTACGGCGCTCGCGAGCCGCCTGGTATATTTAACATCTTTCATGCAAAAGATGTTCCCTTTAATTTTACAAATTACAAACCCTGCTATTAACATTAGCATTATTCTTATATTTACACCAAAGCATTTCATATAAGGAGATTTCTATTAATATTGTCTCTCAAATGGGTTTGAACCCCAATGTCGGTTGTTCTGGGAATGGTTTTGTGTGGTGTCCCATTTTCACTTCGAGGCAAATGCCGGAACAGTCCCTGTCCATAGGCTACAGGCCATTCCTTTCACCTACTTACCCACCATCACTCACCATCGTCCCTTTCATCCTCATTAGCTCCTCGACTGAGGTTGGCGTCGGGAGGGCATTCGGCCGTAAAACATGACATATAATTTAAACTCACTTCAATCCCGATCCCGTACCAGAAAAAAAGGGACTAATGTATAGAAATATATACTGTCTATGGAAAGTAAGATTCACTGTCAAAAAAAAAAAAAGACAGTTCTTCAAATTCATAATTCTGTTGACACTATCCGTTTAATGTGTTATTTGGACTCATTTCTCGCAGTTCAGAAATTTTTATCCGTAATTTGATAGGCAAACGCGAAGTTCTTCTTCCATGGACTAAAGTATATTTCGTTGTTTGGTTCTTAATGCGGACCGGTCCCGAGAAAACTCGTGTTTGCCTAGCCGATCGTTGCGGACCGGTCCCGAGTTATCTCGTGTTAGCAGCAGACCCAGCAGACTGAACTTTAGTGCTATCTTTTGAGATATACGGGAACTATTTGGAGGTCAAGGGTGATAGAACTCTGTTACGTATGGTTCTACACAATCGATAGTCGCATTTGTTTTCGAGTATTCTTCATATCGTAGATTTTCTTTGCATTTCTTGACAACATATTTACAAAGTTCGAAGAGCCATGCAAGATGGCAGCGCCTAGCGATCACACGTGTTTACACAAAGATGAAATTATTCGCGAATTATGTGCTGATACAGGCTCCGAATATTAAGTGATGCTGAGTATTTAGAGTTCGACGATGAAATATCTTCTAACGGAAATGTTTCAGTGATGACGAGGCAAGGTGTGGAACTCACGTAGCGCAGAACGAGTCGTAAGTTATATTTGTGTTACGGGTGTAAATATTCTAAATATTGTAAATAATGCAGTGTTTTATGACGACTGGGTTATGGACAACAGTGAACCTAGGTTAGAGGATTTTGAAAGTGCTCCTGGTATAAAGGTATAGCCTAATGAATCTGGAAACATAGGACAAGTGGCAGGACTTATGTTTGGTGAGGAATTTTTTCAGTATGAAGCTGAAAAGACAAACTTACACTATGAGCAGAAATCACATTCTCATAACTTATCCCCTAAAACACTAAAGTGGACTAATGTCACTAGCAGGGAAATTAAAATATTAATCCTCTGTGTATATTGATACGTCAGGTGAAGAAATCATGTCTGAAAGATTACTGGCCAACCGATCCCCTAATAAAAAGACCAATATTTCCGAAAACTATGAGCCGAAATAGATTTCAAGAAATACCCTGCATTTCAACCAATTATTCAGGAAGGCTAATAGAAAAATACACAATAGTCCTTCAAAAGCTATTGAAGTTCTGACAGTTTATTTGTATGCATGCACTCCAGCTTAGAGGTAGTTAGAAAGTGGCCGGGAACAGGGCTGTGCATGGGGCGAACGGCACCCGGTCCGCAATGTGTTTGTTCCTTAAACATGAAGATACTTCTTTACCTAAATTAAAGCGTAGATAATTGGACTAATATTGCTTAAAGCTTCCTGCGAGATTTCAAGAAACTCCGATGTTTTTCACTGATGGCAGCATGTCGGATCATCAGCGAAGTTCGTGTGCAGTGTCCGGTAGAGAAAAGCAGTGTCAGAGTTAAACTGTTCTTAAAATGTTTAATGCAGTTTCCCGGTATCTGCATTGGTAATCGTTGTTCTAATCATATAAAAAGAGAGTTCCAGTCCTTTCCAGATTGAAGGTATCGAAGAACGTACGGGAAGGTATGAGCAAGAGTTCGTTCCTGGTAGATCTCGTAAATCTCGTACCGCCTCGGGGCTGGAATAGAACAAGTGTTCAGTATGGAAGAATAGGGAATATGTATTTCCCAGAACAGTTGAAATAATAATGATAACTGTAAGAAGAAGAATGCAACAATGCAAATCCATCTCTTGGAAGAGATAGTCAACTAAACAGGCTTGAGAATCTTTGTATAAAAACACAAATATATTACAAATATTAAAACACGCCCGAAATATTTGACAACACATATTGGTCGAATGGAGAAAGTAAATAAACTCAAATACCTGGGAGAAATAATTCAAGAAAATGGTTAAGAAAAATCTACTGTAGAGCGGTCTTACACAGCAAAACCAGTGAAAGACACCAAGATGGGACATCCTTCCGCACCCACCGTACTGCCCCGACCTGGCGCCATGGTGCGCGTGCTTGCAGAGCAGCACTTCAGAAATTTCGAGGAAGTTAGAAAATGGCTCGACGAATGGTTTGACGCAAAAGACAAGCAGTTTTTCCTGCATGGTATTCATAACTTAACTGAAAGATAGGCGAAGTCTGTAGAAGCCAATGGCCAATATTTTGAATGAACAAAAAATGAATTTCCCTTGAAAATTACGAGTTTTCTTTACCACAAAACCGGCTAAAACTTACGCATGCATCTGGTACGACAACTCCTTCCACAATATCAACTGAACATATTGTATTTCCCGAACTGACTTCAGCACTCTTTATATTCTAGGTAATTCTGGTTACTCACAACATAGTATGAATACAAAGTATCTGGGAGGTTCTGCAGTTAATATCGAGAAATCCTTGGTAAGTTCTTGTTCTAGAATTATCTTGAAACAATCTATCAGTATGCCACATTCCTTCCCTCACGATATCTAGAACGACCTAGAACTGCAATACGGATATATTTGGTATATCTCTCTTCCAGAATTCACTTAACCCTCAAACACACGCGTATCGAGTGGAATCCACCCCACGTCATTTTATTTCCTAGTGAAATGTACAAATAACTTTCCTGTGCTCTCCCAGCTCTTGTACTTTTCTGGCTGGATCCCCGTAGAAAGAGTCATTGTTACATAATATATCTTAAAATCTCCAATTAATACAGTAATTCATATTTTACAATACAATGGTATGTTGGGTGGAAAGCACCCCCACGCGTGTGTCTGCGTCCTAATATCTGGTGCGTGTGCTTGAGGGTTAAGTAAACGAACATACAACTGGAATTTTGCTGAGTAACTTGGAACACACGAAATATGATTTACAAGTAACAAGCGTAACGCACCCATAATCCAGAGTTCGCTTGAGCCAACACACATACAACTAGAAGTTTTCTGAACAAGCTAAAACACACGAAAGATTGCATACAAGTGATAAACACAACCTAACCTGTAATATATGAGCTAAATACAAAACCTATAAACATACTGAAAAATCGTTTTCAATTATGCACATATACAGTAACCTACACATAGCGCACTCAAATGTTTTTATAGCTTATTTGCTCCAAGATCATGCTTCAGTTCAATCATACATTTACGTAAGTGTGGTACTGTGACGAAGCCGACAGCCCAAAGAGTTCAAATGCATAAATAGTAAAAGGATACTCGTGTGCTCGTCCCGAAGTGGTGCATTTCTTTTCAGGCACATTCCCAATGGAGATGAGCTGTATGCACCATTTCAACCACATACCAGACCCCTAAAAAAACCCATAGCACCACAGTCCTTGAAGAGCCTTGGCCTACCAAGCGACCGCTGATCAGCCCAAAGGCCTGCAGATTACGAGGTGTTGTGTCGTCAGCACAACGAATCCTTTCGGTCGTTATTCTAGGCTTTCTAGACCGGGGCCGAAATCTCACCGTCAGATAGCTCCTCAATTCTAATCGCGTAGGATGAGTGGACCTCGAACCAGCCCGAAGATCCAGGCAAAAATCCCTGACCTTGCCGGGAATCGAACGCGGGGCCTCCGGGTAAGAGGCAGGCACGCTAACTCCACACGATGGGGTCGGCCATTCTTCAGTTTCTAACAGTACCTGGAATAGAACCCGGGCCGCGAGGACGGCTGCTAATAACACTAACCGTTACACTATGGAGGCGGACCACGGAAAAATAAAACAATGTATATTTACGTACTAAACATTCTGTTCTCTGTATAAGGAATGAATATCTACAGTATATATTTTTATTTAAATATTTCTACATATTAATTTGTAGTAATTCGCTAAATAGGCATAATAAATAGAATTCGGGTTGCAATTATGTCAACATAAATTATGAAGGTCTCATTATCATGGAGCGGATTTGCAAGCTGTCATAGGTTAGATTTCAACGAATAGAGCGCTCCTTTGAGGCCGCACACCGAGCAAGTTGGCCGTGCGGTTAGGAGAACGCAGCTGTGAGCTTGCATCCGGGAGATCCACTGTCGGCAGCTCTGAAGATGGTTTTCCGTAGTTTCGCATTTTCACACCAGAAAAATGCTGGGGCTGTACCTTAATTAATGCCACGGCCGCTTCCTTCCCACCTCTAGTCCTTTCCTGTCCCATCGTTGCCATCAGACCTATCTGTGTTGATGCGACGTAAAGCCAATTGTAAAAATGCAAGGCCGCACAACGCTCCTGTTTAAGGAGTTGCATAAACATTAGGGGCAAGTCCTTAATATATATGCAACTCTTCCTACTAAACTTACGTGCGGAATAGAGGACGCCTTCGACTCGTTGAAGTCTAAGCTATTATTAGATAGAAATCCGCTCCTTACTCACTGTATTATGACCGATGAAGAAAGCAGAGAATATATTAACAAACCATTCCATATTACCTCAATAAGTAGAATCTTGAGGACATCGAGGTCATAGGGCTCATGCTCGGTGCAAGGGGCGCCGTTCCTAAACTGCTGGTCACCTACTTAGGACGCTCACGTGTGCCGAATGAGACCATTGTGAGCTGGGGCATACATACTGTAGTACATTGAAAGGCTCGATATCGACCTTGAGGCATCACCTCTACGCTCCATCCACTTAATTAAATGAATTAAAGTAATTTTTCTGCTGCTTTTTTTGACTAGGTATTGTTTTCGCCACATTCTCACTAGAATTATTGGTTTTTTATTCTGCACTGCAATTAGATTAGATACTAAATTTATATTGTATAATATTCTTTCTCGGTTTGGCAACGTCAGTCATTTGAGGAGGAAGAAATATTATTATTTACGAACTGGTCCGCATATTCTTCAACACTATTCTATATTTTACTTTCTTTCTTTCCTTCATTCATAATCCCTTTACCCTCCAGGGTTGGTTTTCCCTCAGACTCGGCGAGGGTTCCCACCTCTACCGCCTCAAGGGCAGTGTCCTGGAGCATAAACAATGGGTCGGGAGGATACAACTGGGGAGGAGGACCAGCACATCGCCCAGGCAGCCTCACCTGCTATGCTGAACTGGGGCCTTGTGGGGGATGGGAAGATTGGAGAGGATAGACAAGGAGGAAGGAAGGAAACGGCCGTGGCCTTAAGTTAGGTACCATCCCGGCATTTACCTGGAGGAGAAGTGGGAAACCACGAAAAATCACTTCCAGGGTAGCTGAGGAGGGAATCTAACCCCCTCTAATCAGTTGAGCTCCTGAGGCTGAGTGGACCCCGTTGCAGCCCTCATACCACTTTTCAAATTCCGTGACAGAGCCGGGAATCGAACCCGGGCCTCCAGAGGTGGCAGCTATCAATATTTTACATTAGGATAAAACATGTATAGCCAGCCAACGTTCCACAAGGTTTAGTTAAATACTTTTAGTTCTATACGATTGCTAAAGTATTAAATAAAGAGTGTATTACACCGAGAAGGACAGCATTTTTTTTGTATTTTAAAAAGTATGTGGAAAAAGGATATTAAAAATCAAAACAAATACAAACGAGAATAATGAAGAATAAGAATAAGACGAATAAGAGGCCTGCTTGTCCTAGAATAATGAATACAATTACCAGTAGGTTAAATATAATATCAAATGTAGTAATGTAATAATTGTTGTAATATCGTGTCGTTATCTTCTATGTCCGGCTCCATGGCTAAATGGTTAGCTTACTGGTCTTTGGTCCAGAGGGTCCCGGGTTCGATTCCCGGCCGGGTCGGAGATTTTAACCTTAAATGGTTAATTCCCCTGGCTCGGGGACTGGGTGTTTGTGCTGTCCCCAACATCCCTGCAACTCACACACCACACGTAACACTATCCTCCACCACAATAACACACACTTACCTACACATGGCAGATGCCGCCCACCCTCATCGGAGGGTCTGCCTCACAAGGGCTGCACTCGGCTAGAAATAGCCACACGAAATTATAAATTATTATTATTATTATTATTATTATTATTATTATTATTATTATTATTATTATTATTTTCTATTCATAATTCAGCCGTTATGGCATGCTGTTAATGGTAGGATACTCCAAACAGACTTGTGATACGAAAGTAGGCATTCAATAGGCTAAGGGAAGATCCTGTACATGTTGTCCTAGACAATTGTTACCGCCTAGGACAAAATAAATTATATTTAGGGTAACATTTGTCAAATAATTATAAGATGGAAATGTAATGCATGTATCAAACTTTAATGAATTGCAATAAACGAGGGCTCTCTCACTAGTTTCAGGCGATCCGCAACTAAGAGATGGGAGTACTCTAGTTCTATGCTATTCTGAATATTTTTAGGGTTTTTAGATATGAATTAAGGTTGGAAAACACTTAGAGTCAAGAGCGGGTTGTTTCCCTTAAAATAACAATCACCACCAGTGCACCATGTACAGCATGAATGATTTAGGCCTGCGCTGTGACTCTAGAACACGGTTATGGAGGTAGGTTCAGTTAGGTTCATGACGATTGTGGTGCCCAGAGGAGTTTCCAGGCCGCTGCTAAACCTTGGTAATTGAGTCATTAATGATAATGAATATTAATAACACTGGATCAACAGGACCTCTTTTGGCGGAACGGCTGCTACAGACGAGGGACATCCCATCTTTGAGCCTATCCGACTAACTGATGTTGATGTAATACAATGAAGGGAAGAGTACAAGGAAAAGGAAACAGGGCTCGATTGCAGTTACTTGAGAATTATTTTACTCAATTATGATTATAAATTATTTTTACAGAAAGTACTCAGTAAAGTTACAATTAAAATTTCTTAGTCTTAAGGAATTCAGTGATTTCTTTTCGCTTGGGGTTAGAATAATACAAAAGTTTGCAAGGAAAAGGAATATATTACTTCATTTTGTGTGGGTTTTCTAAACATAGACTAGGGTTTCCCAAACTTTTTGTCTCTGAGGCTCTCGGAGCATATAGCATACCTGTACAAGGACCCGTTAGGCAGACAACATAATAATGCACTCAGTAAACAAAAAACAGGATTTTGTAATGATAACATGTTTGATTTTATTCGTATAATTTACTGTATATAATTTACTAATATTTACTGTACTTTCTTTAAAGTTTAATTTAACTTCATTTATATAAAGACACTTTATACATGCGCAGAAATTATAAAATATTGTGACACTTGACTAATAATTACAATAGTCTGAATCTGGAAATTTATTTTAAATAATTCACTTGCGGTTGTTGGATCAATGTGACAGATAGCGCGGTTTTCCAAAGACAAGCGTTTTACAGGCTAAGTCACTAGAAAGGAAGTTCAGTCTCTTCATCTGCTACGTTCCTGTGTGAGAGCACACTTGCACAGGTTTGTTATCACGAAAGGCATTAAACTCAGTATTTCCCTTCTACACATTGTAGGGTTTAGGGGATGTCATAGACACAAAAGTTGATCAGAGATGTGCAGTTATGATACAGTCATGGAACTTCCTGGAGCTGAATATGCCACTCCATCTGATTCTCCACCCATATCATACTTGCATGTATTTTTCACTTTCTCTCTGTCGAGATACTTCGGCTAGTTGATCTTCCTCAAGACAAGTTCATGTTCAGTTTCAAACGCGGGATTTCTGATCCGTGAGATTTACTCAACCAGAGGAAGAAAATACAGTCTAAGTGTCGATACTAGCAATTCCAAGTGTCTCACTTACACTGCCTTGGAGTATTTTTTCTTACCGGGCGAGTTGGCCGTGCGGTTAGAGGCGCGCAGCTGTGAGTTCGCTTTCGGGAGATAGTGGGTTCGAACCCCACTGTCGGCAGCCCTGAAGATAGTTTTCCGTGGTTTCCCATTTTCACACCAGACAAATGCTGGGTCTGTGTCTTACTTAAGGCCACGGCCACTTCCTTCCCACTCCTAGCCCTTTCCTCTCCCATTGTCGCCATAAGACATATCTGTGTCGGTGCGACGTAAAGCAAAATAGCAACAAAAAAGTATTTCTTATTTGTCCACTGCTAACCTGTACCATCTGTCGGCCAAATTAAGAGTTGCGTATACTGTATCACGGCCGAATGGATCCCTCGCTGCGCTCCTTGTAGCTAGAGCGATGCGTCAAGTCGGCCGTGACTGTATGCAAGTTATAAAACAGTGAAGACGTACAGTACCGTTCAAAAGTTTAGGACCACATTGAAAAATCATGAAGTTCCATCTAGAACTTACAATTTTGCTACTAGACCTCTGTATCTTTTTTCCTGAGCTCTTGCATCTAATATGATATACATCGCCTGATTTCAGTGATTTACGCCAAGTATTGTATAAGTTATACAATTTTAAATGTTATAAGGTCACATCAGAAAGACAACATTTTTGGAAATATTATGTACTGTATCCTCTAATTGGTTTCAAGTATCACCACCACGATTCTTGTAGAGACTTAGCAATAGTTAGAGGTCATTTTAGTGTAAATATGAAAATTCCGAAAAAAATGCGACACCCATTTTTGTCGGTTTTTTTTTTTCAAACCAGTGCTAAAATAGTCAATTTTTCCTTGTTCTTATCATAGGTCTCAGTGTGAACTATCGGCATCAGAAACGTATTCTTGGATGCCATCCACAGAGTGCAAATGAAACTATCAGGGCAGATAAGTTTGACGCCGACAGCTCACACTGAGACTTTGGGCCATACATGAAAAAGGCAAAGAAAAATCAACAATCTTGGCCCTGGTTAAAAAAATAAAACACGAAAAAAACGGTGCCGCATATTTTCGGAATTTTTATATTTATACTAAAATGGCCCCCACCTATTGCTAATTCTACAGAAAAATATTGTTGGTGATACTTGCAACCAATTAGAGTATTCAGTACATTATATTACCAATTTTTTTATTTTTTGTTATGACCTTCCAAGAGTTAAAAATTCATAACTTCTACAGTACTTGAACTAACTCAATGAAATCAGGCGACATATATCCTATTAGATGTGAGATATCAAAAAGAAAATTACAGAGGTCTAGTGGCACAATTGTAGGTTCTAGATGACATTTCGTGATTTCTTTATGTGGTCCTAAACATTTGACCGGTAGTGTAGTTCCTATATTTAGTATAATGGTCTATGAATTGTGTGTGTACAATAACATTTCACTCTTCAAATACTCACATCTTACATCATAATTGCGAACCCCTTGGAATATCGTCGTGGACCCCACAGTTTGGTAATGGCTGGCATAGAGACATTGTGGATGACATCGCTAGGTGAGACTAAGTATGACACCTTTGAATTTTAGAAATCATCTTTTCCCATAACTTTTGTTTTAGTTAGACTTCCAGCTTTTGAAATGGTTTTTTTATTAACGTTGCAAATACATTAATTCGTTCCTCGACGTCTTCATGGAGAAAGTACCTCTTTGCATTTACTGAAAAGACGCCGTACAAGGGGCACTTGAACGAATACCTGTGTTTAATTTTAAGAACTTCGCTGAAATGTTTTTTTAAGTACAGGAGAAGTAAGAAAGTTCTGCTGCAATAGAACTGAAAAAGTTATGTACGGTACATCATAACATTTTTGTTCACTTTCCTGCTTCTGTTATTTGAGTGCAACGATTGCAATTTTATTTCAAGAAGTAAATTATGAGTAGTCTGCCTCAGTGGTGTAGTGGTTAGTGTGATTAGCTGCCACCCCCGGAGGCCCAGGTTCGATTCTCGGCTCTGGCACAAAATTGTAAAAGTAGTACGAGGGCTGAAACGGGGTCCACTCAGCCTCGGGAGTTCAACTGAGTTGAGGTAGGTTGGGTTCCTACCTCAACCATCCTCGAAGTGGTTTTCCGTGGTTTCCCACAGGCAAATGCCGGGACGGTACATAATTAAAGGCCACGGCCGCTTCCTTCCCTCTTCCTTGTCTATTGCTTCCGATCTTCCCTTACCTCCACAGCAGCTGGGGCCGCCTGGCAGAGGTGCTGGTCCTCCTTCCCAGTTGTATCCCTGACCCAAAGTCTCATGCTCCAGTACACTGCTCTTGAGACGGTAGAGGTGGAATCCCTCGCCGAGTCCGAGGGAGAAACCAACCCTGGAGGATAAACAGACTAGGAAAGAAAATAAAAAGTAATGATTATAACTAAAAATTACTGAAAATGTTACAAGTAATTCTATTACTTTTATTTGGTTACTTCCCAACTCTGGTAAAATATCATATTTTATTTTATTCAGAATCATCACTGTTTGCTCTATTGCCTCATTATTTTGTAGACATGGTGACGAGTGCAGAGTTCTGATAATTGAATTGTTAGTGTTTGTCTGACTGTGGCTTGTGAAACCCGTAAGAATACACAAGAGACTTTTATAGGGTACACAAGCAGCTTTCAAGGAAAATGTGAAGATGAAAAATGAACATATTACAAAAATGATAATATTTGCTTCAAAATCCTCATATCGCTTGCCGAGCCATCGAGTTTATGATATTTTCTGAGCAACATATCCATGCGAGAGCCTTGAGGGACACTAGGCTGTTAGAAGCGTAACTGTTGCACTGTCCGTACGCTAGTAAACGAGGACTGGGAAGTAAGCGACTAGATGTAAAGCGAAGCCCTTAATGTTCCTATAGCAAAGTCATCTCCGTACAGGCCATGAAGGCCCTTGGAGGGGTGGAGGGTAAAAGCTTCCACTATCCGTAACCTCGGCACTTGATGGGGTTCCGTCAGGAATTAACCTGGTACTCATTTTTGGTGTAGGATTACTGAACCTCGGGGTCATGTGCACCTCCGGGAGTGGAAATCTAGTTTCTTAAACTTTACGACTTCCTGTCGGGGATTCGAACCCACGTCCTTCCGGGCGAACCGAGCACGCCTTTAAGCGCCTCGGCCAGGCAGCCCCTTCATGTTCCTACAGTGTACAGAAAACCAGGTATGGATTATCTGCTCTACACTTCGGCTAGGCTTGCAGTTCTACATTGAGGGGGCGGAGGGGATGCTCCCCTGTCAGTTGCCCTGAGAATGAGTTTCTGTTGTTTTTCATTGCCCTGCACTAAGGGGAATCCCGGGACATTTCCTATTTCAAGCCACGGCTGCACCCACTGTATCTTCTCCCAAAATTCATATCGCTATCACAAATCTCTTTGGCCCAGGGAACGGCATTGCCGTCTAGGAAGCCCTCCATAACCTGCGGGCGTACGGAGTGAAACTTCTACCGACCCACCGCCTGCTCTATTGTGAAGATAAGTTTGAAGTGAAGAGAACAAATTGGGGCAAATACTCCTTTATATGAAGAGGAATCAGAGACTGGAATCACCAACTTCGATGATATCGTTTAAGGAATAGAGTTGGCAAACAAACTGTCACGTGGGGGAGAGTCCTAAATGTGTGTGTGTGTGCTATTTGCTTTACGTCGCACCGACACAGATATGTCTTACGGCGACGATGGGATAGGAAAGGCCTAGGAATTGGAATGAAGTGGCCGTGGCCTTAATTAAGGTACAGCCCCGGCATTTGCCTGGTGTGAAAATGGGAAACCACGGAAAACCATCTTCAGGGCTGCCGACAGTGGGGCTCGAACCCACTATCTCCTGATTACTGGATACTGGCCGCACTTAAGCGACTGCACCTATCGAGCTCGGTTATCCTAAATGCAGGTGATTGCTTTCAACCCTCCTAACTTTTGTGATGTGTTCTAAAAATGTGTATTTCATTTCATGATATCATCTTATTATTTGCGTTGTAGCTTCCTCCGTAGACCAGTGATAGAGTACCGGCGTACGGATCCCAAGATCTCGGGTTAGAACCCGGCAGAGGTAGGCGGATTTTTTAAGGGTGGAAAAACGTCCATTAGACACTCCACGTCGTACGATATCGGCTTCGACATGATCTCTGGTGACAGTCCGGCTCCATGGCTAAATGGTTAGCGTGCTGGCCTTTGGTCACAGGGGTCCCGGGTTCGATTCCCGGCAGGGCCAGGAATGTTAACCTTAATCGGTTAATTTCGCTGGCACGGGGGCTGGGTATATGTGTCGTCTTCATCATCATTTCATCCTCATCACGACGCGCAGGTCGCCTACGGGTGTCGTGTCAAAAGACCTGCATGTGGCGAGCCGAACTTGTCCTCGGACACTCCCGGCACTAAAAGCCATACGGCAATTCATTTCTGGTGACACATTTGGTGTTCACCCGGAAAAAAATCAGCCGTAGATTGACCAACAGAGATTCGGCTTACTCTACAGAATAAATTAAAACATTGAAATTGACGCGAGTCCGCCTCTGTGGTGTAGTGGTTACCCGCAAGGCCCCTGTTCAGCATAGCAGGTGAGGCCGCCTGGGCGAGGTACTGGTTATCCTTCCCAGTTGTATCCCGACTCAGAGTCTGAAGCTCCAGGACACTGCCCTTGAGGCGGTAGATGTGGGATCCCTCGCTGAGTCCGAGGGAAAGACCGACCCTGCAGGATAAACAGATAAAGAAGAAGAAATTGACGCGAATGCAGTCTATATGACGTCAAATTAAAACACATGCACACGATAGCTAAAACATTATTATTATTATTATTATTATTATTATTATTATTATTATTATTATTATTATTATTATTATTATTATTATTATTATTATTATTATTGCATTCGTTAAGGTCATCTATGAACCACGTTCGCTCAATCTACTACATTTTCTATCTCTCAAACAGCCCCTTTTCTTTGCACTCCTTCCAGATGTTCTTGAGTTTTTCACTTAACCTTTGTCGCTCCTCAACCGAGATGTTGCGTCCCCGCTTCATCCAAGTCTTTGTGGATCTCCATGAAGGTTGTACCTTCCACTTTCCTTGTGGACTAAGTATCCTGTGTGCCGGTCTCCTTGGATTCATCTTCTTAATGAATCCATAAAAGAATAGTCTTATTTTCCTCATAGTATTTGATATCTCCTCAACATTTTCATAAAGTTCTCGATTCGGTCTCAGTCGGAACATGGGTTATGATTCTAGTGAATTCTTTGGACCTAAGATTTTCCTAAGGAATCTCCTTTCTCTTTTTTCAATGACTGGGCCCGTTACTTTCGTCATAGCTTCGTCATAACTTTCATAGCTTTCGTCATAACTTCTATTATTATTATTATTATTATTATTATTATTATTATTATTATTATTATTATTATTATTATTATTATTATTATTATTCTGAGTTCGTTTGGGCCACCTGAGACCACGGCGCATGTGCATTAGCTGTGTTGTTGTTATTAATGGTTGTTGCTTATATTGTTCGTAATGGTAGATTTGGCTGCTTTTTCCTTGGTACCTTGACCTTTTCTGTTGGCCAAGTAATCCTATATTTTCTCGCTGAACTCTATTTTGCGTTCCTTGTCCCATTTCCTCGTCTCATAGTGGTTTGCTTCTATAAGGGATGTTAGGAAGTGTCCCGTTTTGATGACTGAACAGTAGTTGATTCTGTTGATTATGATGACATTATTCATATTAAGTTCTCCATGATCCTTCTCACCAAGCTCGATAGCTGCAGTCGCTTAAGTGCGGCCAGTATCCAGTATTCGGGAGATAGTGGGTTCGAACCCCACTGTCGGCAGCCGTGGTTTCCTATTTTCACACCAGCTAAATGCTGGGGCTGTCCGTTAATTAAGGCCACGGCCGCTTCCCTCCCATTCCTAGGCCTTTCCCATCGCATCGTCGCCATAAGACCTATGTTTGTCGGTGCGACATAAAACAAATTGTAAAAAAAAAATATATATATATATATTTTTAGAAATTTGAGTACTTCTGATATCGACTTTGCTTGAATCATGGAGTGGTTCACGTTCCCGTGATACATAGCCAATTGTGTTGTTGTTTACAGATGCCAGCAAGGACATGCCCGCTCCCAAATGTCAGTTCGGTGGCTCGGAGTACGATGTGGGACGGACCTGGCACCCACGACTCGAATCTCAGGGGACAGTCTTCTGCGTCTCCTGTCACTGCCACGAGGTGAGTACGAGGATTGTTCAATAAGTTACCGTTCTCTTTGTTTCGCAGCGTTCGTGACTGTCTTGCTTCCACTTAACTTCACTACTCCACATAAATGACAGAACACTGTCTAAACAATTTGCTATAGAATTGTTGACAGCATCCAGCACTTAAATGTAGTAAAAATACATCGCCAAGACGATCACGAAAGAGGGCCCCAATAGTAACAGTGACAACATGTCTCCCACAACTCTCATCCACTGGATACACTCCTGAGATGAACAGATATTTTTACCTAATGCATGGATTTTCACGAAATTTTGTGGGAATGTCACCTACATAAAAGTAGAGATATACGAACATTTTAGCAGAATGTTATTAGAGAAAAATGTGATTTAAGTATAAAATTACAATTGGTGGGAAAACTAAAGCAAAGTTCCAGTGACATTTTTCTTCCTGATCCATTACCTGAAAGTTACTGGAACCGTATGTTTTCTTTCCTTTTCTTTCTTAACAGTTTCTGTACGAATATTGGTAACTCTGGAAGCTCGTTTCTTCTTCTTCTCCATAGAACGGCGGACACTTTGTTTCACTCTACGATGATCCTCCTGTTTATTCAGAAGTCTCTTCACTTCGCATATCGAGCTCTTATCTGGAGTTTTGGCAACTTCAGTATTATATTGTTCTTGGTTGACCAATGATGCGACACTTTCCTGATGAGAACAATCTGCTTCCGATAATATTTCATGACCTTTTGTCCATGTTTTTTTTTTTTTTTTTTTTTTTTTTTTTCAATGGAGACTCCTGTTCAGCAATAGCTGGTTCTCAGCTCTTTCCGATCAAAAGTTTAGCATTTTATCTCGAAGGTAAGGCTGATTTATGTTTACCCACATTGTTTATTCCCTTGTATACAATCTATGGGTTATTACAGCACGCTAGCTTTCAATAATAATAGTATCTTGATACTACTTGCACGCGTACTTCACAAGAGTAAACAGACTGCCTACCGCCACAGAACTCACAACAAAGATGAAACATCCAAGAATAACAGAACTTACAGTTGTCGGCAGTAGCAGCGAACTGGGGGAGGGGAGCAAACATTTTATAGACAACAAAATGTACCCGGGTTTGCGGGGCGGGGGTAGGGGAGGAATATACATCAAAACTTTAAAAAAAGACGCTATACAAAATAGTCCGTTTTCTGATGTTCTCTGAGCGAATTTCGACAGAGAGGCAAAGGTTGTCAGTTTTTTTATAATTGGCTTTACGTCGCACCGAGGAAGGGACAGGAAAGGCCTAGGAGTGGGAAGGAAGCGACCTTTGTCTTAATTAAGGTATAGCCTTAGCATTTGCCTGGTGTGAACATGAGAAACCATGGAAAACCATCTTAAGGGCTGTCGACAGTGAAGTTCGAACCAACTATCTCCCGGATGCTAGATCACAGCCGCGCGCCGCTAACCGCACGGCCAACTCGCCCGTTAGGTTGACAGTTTACCAACTTAAGTGTGGTAAAAACAATTTCTTGAGATTTTGATTCGTATTCTACGTAAGAAGGAAGTCAGCTCCTAGACAAAACTATCTTTACATCGGTCTGTTTTCAAACCAACTTTGCTTTACGGGAGCGAAAGCTGGGTGAACTCGGGATATCTAATTGATAAGTTAGAAGTAACAGACATGAAAGTAGTGAGAATGATTGCAGGTACAAACAGGTGGGAACAATGGCAGGAGGGTACGCGGAATGAGGAGATAAAGGCTAAGTTTGGAATGAACTGGATAGATGAAGCTGTACGCATAAATCGGCTTCGGTGGTGGGGTCATGTAAGGCGAATGGAGGAGGATAAGTTACCTAGGAGAATAATGGACTCTGTTATGGAGGGTAAGATAAGTAGAGGTAGGCCAAGACGACGGTGGTTAGACTCAGTTTCTAACGATTTAAAGATATGAGGTATAGAACTAAATGAGGCCATAGCACTAGTTGCAAATAGAGGATTGTTGCGGCATTTAGTAAATTCACAGAGGCTTGCAGACTGAACGCTGAAAAGCGTAACAGTCTATAATGATAATGTATGTATGTATGTATGTATGTATGTATGTATGTATGTATGTATGTATGTATGATTCAGTATCATACAATGAAACTTTCACCGAGGGAAGAATCATATTACATATGCATTACAATTAAATAGACTTACGGCGTGATTAAATCATTTAGTATTTGACTACACACTAAGAAACTAACAGACACTAAAGAGACTGCCAGACTGATGAATATTCGCGGCAAGCGGGTGAATCATACCTCAAATGCCCATGACCTTGGCAAAAGAATATACCCCCGCTACCCTTCCTCAAAGCACATGTTACTACTGCTGCGTGAGTTTCCGCTACTTGCTGTGGTGCTATGCAGATCGGTTAGCCGCGACGAACGATATTTTTTGTACGTATTTCCACTAATTATTTTGTTAATAATTAAATAAATTAAACAAAGAATTGGAAGCCTCCATGGCTCAGGCGGGAGCGCGTCGGCCTCTCACCTCTGGGTTCCGTGGTTCGAATCCCGGTCACTCCATGTGAGATTTGTGCTGGACAAAGCGGAGGTGGGACAGGTTTTTCTCCGGACACTCCGGTTTTCCCTGTCATCTTTCATTCCAGCAACACTCTCCACTATCATTTCATTTCATCTGGCAGTCATTAATCATTGCCCCAGAGGAGTGCAACAGGCTTCGGCAGCCGACATAATTCCTATCCTCGCCGCAAGATGGGGGCTTCATTCATTCCATCCCTGACCCGGTCAATGACTGGAAAACAGGTTGTAGGTTTTCATTTTCAAACAAAGAATTGCCCGAGAAGACAACAGGGCTTGTAGGCTACAAATTGCTTATTTTTTATAGAATGAAATGTAATGTTTTCTCCACAAATTGTGGGGGGGCGAGTGGCCCCTCGCCCCCCTTATCACCGCTACTGGTTGTCAGCACTATTTTAGTGCCATCAGGAATACCAATACAAGCATACTATGTTGCTCAATGGCAGTCGCGTACTGAAATATTAGTCCGTAACAGGCTTTATAAATTCATTCAGAAATATGGTAGATCTTACAGCTCGATTCTGTATAAATATATGGGCAGATGAGAGCTGTTGGCCCATGCCCTGGATGCGCAATTGCAAAGAACAGGCGCATTTGAATGAATGGAAACATGACAATGACCTCATAACCTAATAAAGCAGCTCAGCAGACGCCATGCAGACTGGCAAACAAAACGTTATTAAAGTGATAAATTGTTTGAATTCAACGGATGGCCTTCGTTGCAAGAAAGAAGAAACTCAATCACTTCAATTTCAGTCATTAAAAATCGCCATAATGATCTAAATATCTATTTTTATCTCCGGAGTGTCACGATAGTGGAAATGGCATCTGATTTTGGGTGCAAAAATATTCAAATTTAGTTTTTGCCTTAATTTGTTCTGTAAACCATCCATCCTCTTTAAAATGCCATCTTGAACATGACTGTAGAGTAATTGTAACTATTTTATTTGTCCATTTATCTGAGACGGGAGCCTGGTGTCATTGCTGCCTCCATAGCTGTAAAATTTCATTCGTGACTTCAATGGGATGTTAATATTTGGTAATAGAAAGTTTGATTTCAATAGTTGGTACCATGCATGTTTTGTTCTTCTGGTTTTTGTATATACAGTCAAAACCTTTTATTTCGACGTCGCTTTTAACGACGTATTCGATATAACGGCGAAATCTAACGGCCCCGTCTAAAGCCTGCATAAACACTGTAATTTAAGAAATCGCTTTGTACGACGTATGGTACAAAACGGCGTATCTTTATCACATTTTCGCAAAATTGTATCAGCTATAACGTACAGTACTATGTTGATTTTTGTTTGTCATGCATTTGAGAATTGTTGACAACAATATAAAGTTTATTTTCAAACTCTTGTTTCCAGTAGATCGTATGTTCAAATCAGACTCTGTTGAACAGTCAAGGCAAGCATCGCTGTGAACAAGTTACAAAAGGAAGGAAAATTGTTTAATATGGAACAAAGTATGAAAGTCGCAGTTGGGGATCAATTTTGGAAGTATCATAGACAAACATGAGGTTTGTTCATAAGATTGGGGGTGGGGTGAAATTCCGTCCCTGCACCTAATTTCGTCCCCCTAGGTATTTCCAGTTTGCATGGTTGGTACCTAATGTTTAGCCGCGCGCGCACGCGTAGCCTCATCCCGTCTTGTTGTGAGCACCACGTTTAGTTTCCATGTACAAGGAGGATTCATTTTCCATGCTGAACTGAGTAAGTGCAGCATTCAAATTAAAAACATGTTACTCCTAGAATGAGCACTGATATGCGCATGAAATACTGGGCTGTGGTGTAGTTTCTGGCGTGTAATCGCTACACTGAGGTGGTTGGTGTCACTTACTCTAGCGGGCATTACAATAAATCAAGGAATGTTCGTAATTTCGTCCCCCTTCATTTTATTTGTTATTTATGAAGTTTATTATTATTTTCAGATGTGAAAACGTAAGCATTGGGATAAGGAGGCTATGGAAAAAATGCTATTAAGGCAGTGAGGGACAAAATAATGGGTTACAAACGTGCAAGCAAGGCTGTTAACATCCCACGAACAACGCTGAAAGACTATGTTGAAAAGAATACCAAGAAAATATTTTTCATTAATCGCCTTCGAGTAATTCATTATAGGAAAAGTGTTTGGTAAGGTTAGAAAGGAAAATATTGAACCCTTGGTGGTCAAAGGTCATAGGTTCAATATATTAAAATTAATTGTTCTTTTCATAAATTTGCTGGGGGACGAAATTACGAACACATTTTTGGTACGGTAGTGTTTATGTTTATGTCATATATTGACTACCTTACGTTATAGCAGTTTCATTGTAACTTCCCGTAAGTGGAGAATATTCAGTATTCACTATTCAGTAATATATATACCAATTTCTAGCCTTATCAAAAACATTCCTGAATTTCTACAAGTCCAAATCTGCTAAGGGGACGAAATATGGGCCCCCTACCTTACTTTCGAATTCTCCTACCTCCTAAACCAAGGATTATTTTGGAACTGTTATTTGGAACACACAGTAGTGTTTTTCTAGAAGAGGAGTAACCGGAACCGTTCCATAAAAAGAACTAATTGCCCCATCTCTGAAACTTACTCTGTAAAATCGCGGATTGTCCGTGAAATCCGCAACATATGGCAATCTTTTATAATGCATTTTATTTCACCACTGCAACTTGTGGTGATTGCTTGGAGCTTAGGGACGAGAGGTGAATTCCGGCACTCACATATTCCGAGAAGCTTGCATGAGGTGCTGGATGCACGTGGAGTAGGTGTGTCATGACCCGCTGGCAAGGAACATGAAGATTAGAGTGGATAGCACGCACCACACGCGACCTCATCGATACTAGGCTCATATTTCACCATGGAGCTCTATGTACTTCGGGAATAGATCTTAAATTCGTAATAGCATCTCGACTTTAAAATCGGTTTCTTGAATGGTTTCTAACATTTCCTTGATTATTGGGCTTTCAAGTCACACCCATGTAAAACCGCTTAGGAATACAATGATAGGTCTTATGCCACATCTGTGATCAAACAAAATTTCTTGTAGACATGATATACAGGGACTAGACCGAACGCGTGGTGTTTGTACTCTGGGCTACGGCAGTTGTAGTGTGCGAGACACGTGTTCTTGACCTTGCAAGCATCAATCGTCAGTCTGAATCTCTTCTGTTAACATTGGGGGGGGGGGTCATTGCAACACCGTATTTTCGTACCTTAAAGTTCTGCATTAATCTTAATGGTCGTGTGAACAGTCATATTTCTCGCTATTAGTGTGCAGGAAGTCCCAATAGCGTTTAATGAAGTTGCTCATTATGGTAGGAATATTGGTGTTCGGTGTGCTGTTCGTGCAAGTCGATTAATTGGGACTATTTTTTTTCGAGACGACAGTAAATGCAGAGAGGTACCAAGATGACATTTTAATGCCGTTCTTCCATCAGTTAACAGAATAAGAAACATCGCGTGGGTGGTTTCAATAAGATTCAGCCCCTCCTCATGCAGCAGAATTAAAGCAGGGTGGCCGCGCGCGACATAAGCGAAGCGAAGCAAGTTATTTCATTCCCTCTCCTCATACGAGGAGGGGCGGGCCATCAGCTCAACGAAGGAGCTCTTCGGCCGTAGAAGGGGAAAAGATTGAGAATGTGAAAACGTGCAATGAAAGTATGTATTGTACATACATGAAAAAGTAAACGGGAAGGGGTAGCGTGACAACAAGCCGGGCCCCAGGGCAGACCCACACAACACCCCGCCCAGGCGGAACCCTACTAACACCAGAGTAAAGAGAAAGAGTTATGTATTCTCAGGTATCTCGAGCGCGCAATACCGGAAAAGAGATGTGTAACATAGAATTACAAATAAGAGATTTCACATATAGTGGGCTGGGACAGTTGGAGGGGTCGGGAGGAAGTTGTAAGAAGGGGGACAAGGGTAGTGTTGCAACTGAAGATAGTAGAGCGTGGTTGTGATGTTAGTGACGGAAGTGGCAAGGAGAAGAAGTAGGTCCAATATCTGGAGGGGCGGTAAGAGGGAGGGAAGCCGTGAGGTAGATGGATATACGGCTTGCGGAGGGGGGGGGGGGTGTGGCGGGGCCGGTGGGGTACTGGATGAAGGGCTAAGAGGAGGGGAGCGTATGGTATTTGGGGGGGAGCGGGAATGCTCCACGCGATCAGTACGCCTGCGGAGACGGACGCCGGTGGCGATCAGCTGGTCGATGACGGCTGCAGAAGAAAGGTGCAGTTGGACCATAAATGTTGGACCATGGGCGTTGAAGATGCGAAACGCTCGACGGGCCGGGAGGCCTGCCAGCTGGAGTTCAGTCAAGACGCCCCGTTCGGAGATTGCAGGATCGGTACCACGGATGACACAGCTCGGACAAGGTAGTGTCTGTTGGGCTGTGCATTCGGCTGCTTGACTGGAGGAGGCAGACCGAGTGGCGGAGGTGGCATTCGAGTTGGTGACAGGTGGATCCTGGGGGAGTGATTAGGGAGGCGGGGACGGAGGTAGTTTGGGTAGACATAATAGGGGAAGGATGGCTGGTCGTGTTGGTAAGGGTAGTGGTGTGCGGGAGAGGAGGAGTAGAAGTGGTGAAGGTAGGATTAGTAGTTGTGGTGATTGGGGACGTACGGGTAGTAGGGAGCGGGGGAAATTCCTGGAGTGAATGGGGTGGATGGATGTCGACAGTGCGAAGAGGGTGAAGATCATGGAGCGTTTGCCTGATGAGAGACGCGGGAGTAGGAACCACCTCATGAAGCTTGCCATTAATGGTCGCTCCGCTGATGATGAAGGCTGCCATGGCATCGGCATCCGGGAGATAGGCCAAAACCACTGTGGAAGGTGGAGCATCTGGAGCAGCAGTAGGTCCGTCTCGAAGGCGAAGAATATCAGAGATTGGAATGCCAGATTGACGGAGTAGTAGACAGAGGTTGTCGTCGGTGTATCCTAGGTCCATGTCCTTGATAATGCAGGTATACATGACGTGAGAGGAGGCGACAGCCAACTAGGCGTCTGCCCGTGAGATTATTCTTGGGCCGACTAAGCTGCAGCCGAGAAGAGCGCCACCCAGCCGAAAAAATAGTGGACGTGCGAAGAGGGATGCGCGACATAAGTTCGGCTGAGGCAGCTGCCGGAGCAAAGAGTGCAAACACCGTGCGTTCTGTTTGGGTTTATAAGAGAGACCCTGTAGCCTTTTAGGCTTATGCCGTGTCAAAAAACAATGTGGAACTCTTTACGTTTCGCAGAGAACATTGCTACGCATCTTCAGAAAAATCTTGTCTGTTTACGAAGAAGACTTCAACAATAATGAGGGTTTGAATTTAAGAATGCTTTACCGTTGGTCATAGTAAGTGGTACTCTCGTTCGGCACTAGATGGCTCACTGTATGCTGACACAGCGCTCCAAGCGGGAGCTGACAACATTAAGTTCCAATCACGGCCGACTGGATCCCTCTCTGCGCTAGCTAGCTAGAGCGTCGCATCAAGTCGGCCGTGCTCCAATTAAGACGCTCCATCACCCCGTGTCTACATGAGAAGTAACAGAGAGGACATCCGACGAATCAGGGACGAATGTGGTGGAAGAAATAAATATAAAATAATACAATAAAGTAAAGTGCAACGAAGGAAACCGAGGATAAAATACAGCAGAGCTGAAGAATGGAAGGAAAGTGTGCGGAGAAAACCAGAGGATGATAATGATGTGAGAAGGTGTAGGAGTAGCGAAGGGGATAACCGGTTTACACACATTATAACACATAGCCTAGAATGAACCATCTGGTGATGAGGAACGTTCGAATTTGGAAAACATCGAAACGAGATAACGACAGTGTAAGGACAGGGAAATACTTAATGGCTGGCAACCACGTATTACTTAATTGATGGCGGCCAGTGTTCCTGGTAAAATAGTTAAAATTTCTAGGTATTTTCACACCTTCCCATATAATCCTAGACCTGTAGTGTTTAGTGTGGGTAAGAGCTCGAACATCTTGGAACACGGCATCATGACCCGACGATAGGGCGCGCTCAGGTATTGCTGACTTTTCTGGCTGGTTGAGACGAATATTTCTTTGGTGTTCCTTCATACGAGTACGAATGGACTGGCATGTTTGGCCAATATATACCTTGCCACAGGTACAAGGATTTTTGTGCACTCCAGCGTGTAATAGTTCACAGAATTTCTTGTATTTACCTAAGGAGTAGTTGCGCTGCGAGGCTGAGGTTGGCTTCAAAAAAGGCGTTGCATATAATTTCATCCCACCTCATGTCTGACCGCATATCAAGAAGACGGGACAAAGCGCTAGTCATAACCAAGGACTGATTTCAAGAAAAGAATTGTGAATGAAATGACCCACCCAGAGACCCTATTCCCTAATATAGCCCAGTCTGAAAGACATAAAGGTGCATATCTGCTGATCTAAGATTAGGAAACAGGGGGTCTCATTGATCTGTGTTTGCATCAAGTGGGGGAAGGGAAGATCGAATCTAGGCTTCATTCAGATTGTAAGATGTTCAATGTTAATTTGTGTTGCAACGGCGTGAGACAGACTGTTTTGTAATGTTATCATGATATTCTTCTTCTTGATATACACTGACTGACAGAGCAAATGCAACACCAAGAAGGAGTGGTTCGAAAGGGATGGAAGTTGGGGAAAAACAGAGACGGCACGGACGAATAATTGATGTTTATTTCAAACCGATATGCAGGTTACACAATGCGCATGGCATCGACTCAGTAGGATGTAGGACCACCGCGAGCGGCGATGCACGCAGAAACACGTCGAGGTACAGAGTCAATAAGAGTACGGATGGTGTCCTGAGGGATGGTTCTCCATTCTCTGTCAACCATTTGCCACACACAGTTGGTCGTCCGTACGAGGCTGGGGCAGAGTTTGCAAACGGCGTCCAATGAGATCCCACACGTGTTCGATTGGTGAGAGATCCGGAGAGTACGCTGGCTACGGAAGCATCTGTACACCTCGTAGAGCCTGTTGGGAGATGCGAGCAGTGTGTGGGCGGGCATTATCCTGCTGAAACAGAGCATTGGGCAGCCCCTGAAGGTACGGGAGTGCCACCGGCTGCAGCACATGCTGCACGTAGCGGTGGGCATTTAACGTGCCTTGAATACGCACTAAAGGTGACGTGGAATCATACGCAGTAGCGCCCCAAACCATGATGCCGCGTTGACTAGCGGTAGGGCGCTCCACAGTTACTGCCGGATTTGACCTTTCTCCACGCCAACGCCACACTCGTCTGCGGTGACTATCACTGACAGAACAGAAGCGTGTCTCATCGGAGAACACGACGTTCCGCCATTCCCTCATCCAAGTCGCTCTAGCCCGGCACCATGCCAGGCGTGCACGTCTATGCTGTGGAGTCAATGGTAGTCTTCTGAGCGGACGCCGGGAGTGCAGGCCTCCTTCAACCAATCGACGGGAAATTGTTCTGGTCGATATTGCACATGCTGAAGAATGGCGGTTGACGTGGCGTGCGGGGCTGCCACCGCTTGGCGGCGGATGCGCCGATCCTCGCGTGCTGACGTCACTCGGGCTGCGCCTGGACCCCTCGCACGTGCCACATGTCCCTGCGCCAACCATCTTCGCCACAGGCGCTGCACCGTGGACACATCCCTATGGGTATCGGGTGCGATTTGACGAAGCGACCAACCTGCCCTTCTCAGCCCGATCACCATACCCCTCGTAAAGTCGTCTGTCTGCTGGAAATGCCTCCGTTGACGGCGGCCTGGCATTCTTAGCTATACACGTGTCCTGTGGCACACGACAACACGTTCTACAATGACTGTCGGCTGAGAAATCACGGTACGAAGTGGGCCATTCGCCAACGCCGTGTCCCATTTATCGTTCGCTACGTGCGCAGCACAGCGGCGCATTTCACATCATGAGCATACCTCAGTGACGTCAGTCTACCCTGCAATTGGCATAAAGTTCTGACCAATCCTTCTTGGTGTTGCATTTGCTAGTCAGTGTATCATGTCCTCGTAGAACGTTGTGGTGATCAGTAGTGTGATCTTCTGGTCGTTGATAGTTATGTACAAAGTAAGCTTTGTCACCCCAAACCACCGGCTCAAGTTGCCAAGCCACGATGTTCAACTTCGTTCCGGACCACGTTTATCGTTCATGTCCCCTTGGAGTATTGTATGCACAATGTGGTACTTACTGTTCCGCATCATATGACCAAAGTATTCTATACTCGGAGTCAACTCAAATCCTAAGCGGACTCTTTGATATTATACATATTACATAAAAGCAGCTTGCCTTACCCGCCATATTCAGGACGAAAACCGTGATGGAGAACCGAAAAGAGTGCTTACACACGGAAGAATATTTTCCTCAGTTCTTCAGTTGTGTACCGGCACCGGTATAACATCAAGGGGGTCGCTTAGTACTTGAGTTGACGTCGAGTATAGCTTCCTTCTCTTGATGGTAGTGAGCATTTCTGGTTCTTCGTTCAAAGGATACAAAACTTATATATTGGTCATTTTAGCTGCCAAAATATCTACAGTATCGTTCGGTTCCTCCACATTTCAAGTCTTGTAATTTATTAACATGGTCTCAGTTAGTGTCCACACCTCAATGTAGTATGGTAGGATATTGAAAACGTAGCACCGGAGTAGTCGTCCGTAACGTTGCCAACAGTTTTCTAAGTTTCTGGAAAGAAGTTCTGGCCCGCTAAATTCTGCAACGGATCTCAGGAGCAAGTTCCCAATCATCATTAATGTGACATCCCAGGTATTTAAACATTGCCACTCTCGCGATCTGGTCCTTTCGTGCTTTGAGACTACCCCGAATACCATCTTCTTTCCTACTTACAACCGTCAACTAGGTCGAGCACACATTTTAACTGTCTGCCGATGTTCCTGTGTTTTAATGGTGGCCAGCTAAGGACCTAATCTAGCAATATCATCATCATCAGCAGCAGCAGCAGCAGGCAGGTTTTCTGTCTTCTGCCACCCTCTTCAGATCTATGTAAGCTCCTCCTCTTTGATGTCATTTGTACATTCTCCTTCCAGTGGTTCCGTCAAGAAACACTCCCGTCTCAACAAGTGTCCCGTCCAGTTCTTGTTCCTTTCTGTTATAACTTGCAGCAATCTTCTCTCCTCATCAACCCTTTACAATACTTTTTTTATTTCTCACTCTTTCCACCCAGCCTATTCTCCCCATATCTCAAACGCTTCTAGACTTTTTCCCATCTTCTCTTCTCAATGTCCACGTATCTGCCCCATATAATGCCACACTCGAACCATCTATACATTTGGTGTCCGTAATTATTATTCTCCATAATAACTGTATGTCTAGTGGTGTGAGTATTGTTTTCTGCGCTGTAGCTCTTGAACATGTTGTGTGGAAGATAACTTTATATTATCAGCAAGACGGTTTAATGTTCATACTTCAGGAAAAACTGGGTTTTAACCCCACTGTCGGCAGCCCTGAAGACAGTTTTCTGTGGATTCCAACCTTTACACCAGGCAAATGCTGGGGCTGTACCTTAGAGAAATAAACACCCAGAGACATTTAATAACAACGATAAAAAGGAGAAAAGCGTCAGTTTTTGGTCACATTCTCCGGCATAATGACTTCATAAAGAACTTGTTCGAAGGCAAGGTGATGGGATAGGCAGAGGGAAACCACGGAAGAAGATCATTGAAGAGGTAGTTGAGATGATGGGATCCCAAGGTTATGGAGAGATGAAAAGGATCGCAGAGAGAAGAGATCATTGGTTGCAGCGACAAGGCAAAGCTTTTTGATAATGATGATGATGATGTACCTTAATTAAGGCCATGGCCATTTTTATCCCACTCCTAGCCCTTTCCTATCCCATCATTGCCATAAGACATATCTGTGTAAAAAACAAATAAATAAATAAATAGTAATAAATTGTAAATAAAAAATAAAAAATACTGCCCATAGTTATTTTAATCTTCTTCTTCCGTTTCACCCTCTTTCGGGTACGTTTTATCAATAATTTCTATGTGTGTTCTTTTCTTAGTGCCCATTATTTCTGATGCGCGTTTCCTCTCGTCTTCCGAGTTAATAGGCTTGGATTTTGATGTAGATTTGTCCTGAAACCTTATATTTTCGTCTTAAGTTATTACTTTACCTGTTCTAAGGAATAGTGATTTTTTAATTCTACTAGAATTTTTTCAGTTTCTTTAAAGCAGTTGAGTTTTGTTTTTCAGTTACGGAAAAAGTCAAAGATTGGTTTGGTTAATCTCTTAGAGTTCATTCTGACTTACGGTAAAAATGTATTCTTCTTTTTCGCATAGTATCTGAGATTTATTCAATTTTCTTGTAGAATGTCTCTTTCTTGATGTATATTATCTTATTATCCTGAAATTTTGGTCCTACGATCTTCCTTAAAATTTTCATTTTTTTCAGCTCGAGTTTTGCCATCTGGTCTTTGAAATTCATGCTTAGTGTTTCTGCTGGGTATAGTGCTCCTGGTTTAATCTCAGTTTTATAATGTTTATTTTATTATTGCCGGCCCCATGGTGTAGGGTTAAGGGCTTAGATTCCCGGCCAAGTCAGGGATGTTTACCTAGATCTAAGGGCTGGTTCGAGGTCCACTCAGCCTAAGTGATTACAATTGAGGAGCTACCTGGCGGTGAAATAGTAGCCCCGGTCTAGAAAGCCAAGAATAACGACCTAGACGGTTCGTCGTGCCTACCACACATTCACCTCGTAATCTTCAGGCCTTCAGAATGAGCATTGGTCGCTTGGTAGGCCAAGACCCTTCTGGGCTTTTGTGCCATGAAGTCTGTTTGTGTAATATGGTAAGGGACTCGGCCTTATAGACGGAGGGAGGGCGACCTTAACCGCAGGGTTGAGATATTTGAATGCTTCCTGTGCCAAATTACACTAAATGTAGTTTTCTTAGAGGGCGTTTTATTATAGTAAGTAGCACATTGTTATGTTTTTGCGCAGGTCAACAGAGTGTTAGGTTCTGTCTAACACAAACTCTAACTGGACAGAAAATCCATCTTTCTCCAGAAGTGTGGTTTGGTTTATAGCATGATAACATTGTTGATCCATTCTACTTTGAATCATCAGTCACCGGTGAAAACTACCTGTGTGTGCTAGGAGATGAAAAACTTGACGTAATATGCGGTTATCCCAAGTTGTTAATGCAAGATCACGTCCTACATAATTATGAACCCTTCTTATGCCACTGATTGTGCGACATGTTTCCCGGACGCTGGATTGGAAGAAGGGGCCCTGTGGAATGGCCAGCACGGTTACCAGACCTGAACCCCATGGACTCAGGCGTATATCGTATAAATTCGGAATGTGCATCATCTACCATTGACCTGCATTTAGGGCTGTCAAACAGCTGCCAGATTCTCTATAAATTATTATTTTCTTAAATGATTTCGAAGACGTTGGACATCCATCAAAAATTCATCTTGGTAATTTTTGCTTGATCCCCAATTTCTCTTCCTATAAACGAATATTTGCTGTAATTTGTCCTCTTGAATGCCAACTTCATTCCCATTTTATGATTTTTCTACTTTGTAATTAGTCTATTCACGCATATTTGACTCCTAATCTCATTCCATGCGGTCTGTCACTTGTAACTTGGAACATATCTATGAGTTGAGCACCTCTTCTCCTCACTTCGAAGTCTTCCCAGCCAAAGTTTGCAACATTTTTGTAATACTATTTTTCTTTCTTTCTTTCTTTCTTTCTTTCCTTTCTTTCTTTCTTTCTTTCTTTCTTTCTTTCTTTCTTTCTTTCTTTCTTTCTTTCTTCCCTCCAGGGTTTGTTTTTCCTCGGACCTCGTTCTGTTCTTTGGCCGTACAGGGCTGAGAAAGAAGGCAATTTCTATTCTATTCTCTTCTTTTCTATTCTTTATACATCTAAAACTCCACGCGGATTTGAGGACCAATGCCTCGCCCAGACGGCCTCTCCTGCTATGCTCAACAGGTGCCTTGTGGAGGTAGGGGGAAGAATGGAAGGGATAGGTAAGGACTAGGGAAGGAAGCGGCCGTGGCCTTAAGTTAGGTACCATCCCGGCATTTGCCTGGAGGAGAAGTGGGAAACCGCTGAAAACCACTTCGAGGATGGCTAAGATGGTTCATTTGATCTCCCGAGGCTGAGTGGTCCCCGTTTCAGTCATCCTGCCACTTTTCAAATTTCTTGCAGAGCCGGGAATCGAACCGGGGCTTCAAGGGGTGGCAGCTAATCTTACTAACCACTACACAACAGAGGCGGACTAATACTACTGGTTTGCCGGAAACCATCCAGAACAAATCGTGCTGCTTTCCTTTGGATCTTTCCCAGTTCTCGGATCAAAATATCCTGGCGAGGAGCCATTCTCCACTTGTGGTCTTCCCAGTCACTTATACGCTCTATCCTGCACATCCTTGTTACAAACCCTAACTACCCTCAAACTCATTTATTTACCTTATTTACGATCTCGTTAATTTAAATACCCCAAGAGAAGATCTTTTGTTATATTAACACCTAGAAACTTGCAGATGCAGCAGCTGGTCTGGATCCTCAAATGTTGAAGACCACTAAACGCTACATGATGAAACTTTCCAGGAAGAGTGTGCATGGCGGACACATTCTGTAGTTGGGGACTCCATTATTCTGTGTTTGTATTTATTGCTTTGGTTCCAGACTTTATAACCACCCTGAATAATTCGTCGAAGTCTCTATAATTTTAACCTTTAAATTTGTTGTCCATATGAAGTAAATTTTAGATTCAAAGCTACAAGATTAGTGCGGCTAGGACACGTTAAGCGGATGCAGGTGACTCGAACACCAAGGAAGTATTTTTAAAATATCGTTCCGGGACGAAGACCAATTGGACGCCCTAGAACAAGGTGGTAAGATAAGAGAAGACCTAGAGATTTTATAAACGTAGATATGTATTTATTAAAAAAAACTAGTCGCCATTGCTACTTAAATGTATCAATTAATATACAAAAATCTAATTACAAGAATACATAAAAGTGCGTAAGATACATTTTCATACTGAGCTTAAACAAAGATTAAAAACTAAACACCTAAGAGATTATAATATAACTTTTAACACTTCAGAGACATAGACTACACTAAGGAGATAGAGAACACGTAAGATAAACCTCAGGTACATTTTAATGCCGACGATGAATTAAGAATGAAACTAAACATCTACAAAATATCTAGGTGATTATGATATTTCTTAATATTTAATTAATTTGGTGAAAATTCACTTACATGACTTAATAACTGGAAAGGTAACGGTATTTAAGACAGTTTTTTTTAGTTTTGACGCTAGTTTGCTGTATTTCATACAGTGTCAGGTCATCTGAGGCAGTGACAATAAACGATGTGCTGCTACTCGTTACCGTAAGATGCTGTGGAACCTGAAGGATGTTAGATGTAAACCTATTGTCCCGATAATGCACTTGACTCAAGGACTTGGCCAAGTATGAGGGAGCAAAGAACTTTGAAATCCATAGAAAATTTCCCGTGGTAAAGTATTCTAATTCCCAATTCCTCTTCTTGTAAACGAATATTTCCTCCCATTTTACCTCTTGAATGCCAACTTCATCTCCATTTTATGATCTTTTCTACTCCATTCAAGGTTATTCTACAGCTAATGTCATTCCACGCCATCTGTCACTTACAACTGGGAATACTCTTCTGAGTTAAGCTGCTCGTCTCCTTTCTCCCAAGTCTTCCCAACGCAAAGTTTGCAATATTTTCACAACACGACTCTTTCTTTCTTTCTTTCTTTCTTTCTTTCTTTCTTCCTTTCTTTCTTTCTTCCTTTCTTTCTTTGTCTCTTTCTTAATCCGTTTACCTTCCAGGGTTGGTTTTCCCTCGGACTGAGCGAGGGATCCCACTTCTACCGCCTCGAGGGCAGTGTCCTGGAGCGTGAGACTTTGGGTCGGGGAGATACAACTGAGATGGAGGACCAGGCGACCTCACCTGCTATACTGAACAGGGGCCTTGTAGGGGGATGGGAAGATTGGAAAGGATAAACAAATTTCTCAGCAGTAAGCAAGCAGCGGAGTATGATCGTCTATCCCTGACTTTGAACCATTCTGTGGCCTTGTAGTAAGATGTTATATGACAATCATTACGAATATTGTAGATTTTAGTACGATTCTTCATTATCAAATTCACTAGAGAGAATAGCAGTTATTTTATATTTTATGATCAATTTTCAACGTTTTAATGTTGTCAACTTACTAATTTGTATATATTTTCTTTAATATTTGTGTTATGCCCAACATTTGAAAGAAATCAAGTGTGTGAGAAGACGATTGCAATATATCGAACTATCGTTCTGTTCTGTGGCCTTACAGGGCTGAGAAAGGAGGCAATTTCCATCCCCTTCTATTCTATTCTTTATACTTGTAAAAATCCATGCGGAATATTTAACTGGCCTGCTGCACAAGAACCAGGCGCACTTTGCCGACAACTACTACCGGAGTGGCGTGTCACAAAAATGAGATTTAACGCTGGCAATAATATTAAATGAGAGATGGGTGTTGTGTAATTTACTAATGGATTGCAACCTAGCCATTAAACACACCGATATTTGTAGACATGGCGCGGACTGCCCATTTTATGACCAATCATAAGCAATATACGGAAGTCACGTGATTCCCGTCTGTGAAGAATAAGGTTACAGCACCAGTTTTGACAGTTATTACGTAACGAGATTCCGTTTAATTAATTAGGATTTTAGGTATAAATTACACTTAATAAGTTGAAACAGAAAAAACCCACATATTTTTGAGCCACCTATTAAATACTTCAGAGAAATATAGTGGACGCCACTTATTATGATCACTCTGGGACGCAGTTAATTTGATAACATTAACCGATTGATAACAGTAGCGGAAAAATAAAAATTGATAGGTAGCCTACTGCATTTATTCATAACCTACATGCACTACAATGAAACAGATACAGGTACACAGCACTTCAGTACAGTGTGTTCGGAAATTTCGACAACATCGTCATTAACAACTTGTGAAAATTTAGATTTTATAATTCCACCTTTACAATACTGTAATTGTCTTTATTACAAAGACTACATTAAATTACACTCGTGAAACATGTTTCATCCTCTTATAGGACATCTTCAGTCACAAATACAAATACATAACCTTAAAAATAAGGCGAGGACACATTAAAATAAGTGAATGCAATTTTAATAAGGTGAGGACACATTAAAATAAGTGAATGCAATTTTAATGTGTCCTCGCCTTATTCTTAATGTTATGTATTTGTATTTGTGACTGAAGATGTCCTATAAGAGGACGAAACATGTTTCACGAGTGTAATTTAATGTAGTCTTTGTAATAAAGACAATTACAGTATTGTAAAGGTGGAATTATAAAATCTAAATTTTCACAAGTTGATACTTTGACAATACGGCCTCTAATATGAAATTTATAACGTGCAATCGTCATTATCAGCATCATTATCTTCTGCTCCATATTTTTCACCTCTCATATCGAATTCTGCGGAAGTAACTGCCTCACATATGTCGTTTTTGCTTCGCATCGGTAATGATACCCTCATCAATGTTCATCCATTCCTGAAATTCATCTTCCGTTAAGCCTGTTGAAGAAAGTTCAACATCCGCGTCTACTTCTGATAACTCTCTTAAGAAATCCCCATACCGGAAACAGTTCCTTATTGTATGTGCTGAGACATTATCAAATGACATGGCTAGAAGATGCAGGGCATCGAGAAGGCTGGTTGTGTTGGCAAGGGCATTGGCACTAGTTTTATGTGAGTCCTCTATGTTTTCTAAGATTCTTCTGCGCATTTCATGGTGAGAATGATTCTTTGATCGCATGGCTGAATTAATGAAGTCGTATTCGCCGGTAAGGAAACCAGACTGATGTTCTTGGGCTCACAATTCACAATGTGTGCTGCACAGTCTAAACCAGAAAAAACTATTTTACGGTCCAGCCTATTATCCCACTTCAGTAGGCATTCTTTGAAAATCAGGGCAGTCATCCATGCTTTAGTTGGAATGATAGTCCACTGGAAACTTATTGATGCCTTTAAAGCAACGTGGGTTCTTACTTTTCCTAATCACTAACAGTCTTTTCTTTTCACCAGACACACTCGCACAACATAAAGCTCTTACTCGTTCTTTGGAGGTTTTACAGCCTTTAGAACTTTCATATTTGAAGAAGTAAGTGTGCTCAGGCAAGGCGCGATATTACTCGTACACTTGAGAACGAAATCCTTGAAATCAAATATGATAACATACAATAAACGGAAGATTTCCAATGCTTTAGTATTTGTCCGTACAGGATTTCATAAAAGTGTTTATATAATACGGTTGATAACATTATCTATGATTGCAATAAATGGCGTCCACTGTATATCAATTCGAGCCCATGACTATTATTGATTTAATGATAAAAGCGAGAGGGACTGGCGCTAAATTCTTCCTTGAATTCACCTAAAGATTCAGCCTCACCAAGGACTTCATTACTACAGTTGCTTTAATTGCACTCAGAGGTCCAGTTTATATACAGTGTGGACAAAATAAATATCCCGGACAATATTTATAAGACTGGTCCTTCTTAATGAACAGGAGAACTGTCCATGACACGAAATGCTGGAAACCGTGATTTCGATGCACCAATCGGTTGCTTTCACATGTCTGCGCGTGTTCATGTCCCGTGTAGGTGGCTGTGTCATTACGTGTGTGAGTGAGTGAGTGAGTGAGTGAGTGAGTGAGTGATGAGTGAGTGAGAGAGAGTGAGTGAGAGAGAGTGAGTGAGTGAGTGAGTGAGTGAGAGAGAGTGAGTGTGAGTGAGTGAGTGAGTGAGTGAGTGAGTGAGTGAGATGAGTGAGTGTGATGAATGAGTGAGTGAGTGAGTGAGTGAGTGAGTGAGTGAGTGTGATGAGTGAGTGAGTGAGTGAGTGAGTGAGTGAGTGAGTGAGTGAGTGAGTGAGTGAGTGATGAGTGATGAGTGATGAGTGAGTGAGTGTGATGAGTGAGTGAGTGAGTGAGTGAGTGAGTGAGTGAGTGAGTGAGTGAGTGAGTGTGATGAGTGAGTGAGTGTGATGAATGAGTGAGTGAGTGAGTGTGATGAGTGAGTGAGTGAGTGAGTGATGAGTGATGAGTGAGTGATGAGTGAGTGAGTGTGATGCGTGAGTGAGTGAGTGAGTGAGTGAGTGATGAGTGAGTGAGAGAGAGTGAGTGTGAGTGATGAGTGAGTGAGAGAGAGTGAGTGTGAGTGAGTGAGTGAGTGAGTGAGTGAGTGAGTGAGTGAGTGATGAGTGAGTGAGTGAGTGAGTGAGTGAGTGTGATGAGTGAGTGAGTGAGTGAGTGTAATGAGTGAGTGTAATGAGTGAGTGAGTGAGTGAGTGAGTGTGATGAATGAGTGAGTGAGTGAGTGTGATGAGTGAGTGAGTGAGTGTGATGAGTGAGTGAGTGAGTGAGTGAGTGTGATGAGTGAGTGAGTGAGTGAGTGAGTGAGTGTAATGAGCGAGTGAGTGAGTGAGTGTGATGAATGAGTGAGTGAGTGAGTGTGATGAGTGAGTGAGTGAGTGAGCGATGAGTGAGTGATGAGTGAGTGAGTGTGATGAGTGAATGAGTGAGTGAGTGAGTGAGAGAGAGTGAGTGTGAGTGATGAGTGAGTGAGAGAGAGTGAGTGTGAGTGAGTGAGTGAGTGTGATGAGTGAGTGAGTGAGTGAGTGAGTGAGTGAGTGAGTGAGTGATGAGTGAGTGATGAATGAGTGTGATGAGTGAGTGAGTGAGTGAGTGAGTGATGAGTGAGTGAGAGAGAGTGAGTGTGAGTGATGAGTGAGTGAGAGAGAGAGTGAGTGTGAGTGAGTGAGTGAGTGAGTGAGTGAGTGAGTGAGTGATGAGTGAGTGAGTATCTGAGGGGAGATGACATGTTTAGTGACGAATTGAATGCAACACAAATTGGTGCTCATAATAAAAGAGCACGTGTTCATTGTCGAGTGTTATGCGAAGCACGATTCGTGGAAAACCTGTGCGGAACTGTTTGCGCAAGAGTTTAAGACTGGACGTGTTTTGGCAAAACCTCCAGCAAAGTCTCCAGTGCAAAAATTACTGCAAAATGGCGTGAAACGGGCTCTGTAGCGAATAAAAACCGTAACTATCCGAAAAGAGTTTAAACACAAGGAAACATTACTCGAGTGAAGGAGAGTCTAGAACGAAGTCCGACGAAATTCAACGCCGTTTATTTGTGCAAGACGAACCTTCGGTGCTGAGCTCTGAGTGAAATACAGTCAGAACGTTTGGATCCTCAGTTTTTTCATTTCTTCATTCCAGCATCTTCTGTGATGTTCATGAACAAGGGTCAATCCCGCGACAGTCCTATTGTGAATATTTTCAGGGCCAGTTCTATTTTGCCGACCAGATATTTCGGAACCACTCCTATGAACTTCAAGAGCACTGTTTCTTAATGAATTAGTAACATACTCTTATTTCCTTAACCTTCAAACTATTTCCTTTGTTATCGGCACGTTTTGTAATCCTGGGACCCTGTAAATGCTACAGGAAGATCTTGAAGTAAATGATAACCTGGATTATTTTTCATCGTACGAGGATTCGTTAAAAACAAAAAAATGTTGACGATGTACTCCAACTAAGATCCCTGTATTTCAGTGTCCTATCGTGGACAAAGTAGCTGGGTATTCACAGTAGCTAAAACAGACCTTATTTATTGCAAACGTTCACCGATACACCAATCCCAGTGAATCACTAAATAATTATAGTTGTTCAGTGCATCTCATATCTCCGCCCCTTTTGGTCTGCAACCCGCCGTAGAGGATTGTGTTATGCCAGATGACAGCAGGCATCAGTGCGAACTTCGTAGCGCCATGTTGGATTGTGGACTCGACATCAACGCAGCCTGTGTGTTAAAAGTATCTGTATCTTTGTTTTAGTGTCGTATCATACTAAATGTTATCATGTTGTGTGTAACTCCTTATCATCTATTCTATCATAGAGAATGTTGCTCAACGCTAACACCATCAATAAGATTATAATGCAGCTTTCATATCCTTAACCTCGGCTGGCAATAGTGAACATAAGCGGTGCGGTACTACATAGTAAATGTTTGCACCGTGCTCATGTTGTTTGTGCGGACCAACTCAAATTCCAGTCACTGAAATAATTGCACGAGTGTTAATCTTACAGTTCCCGAGGAATTGGTATAATTTATATTCATATCGTACCATGGACTATTTCATGAAATCAGGTAGCATATTTTCTTTTTAAATTGTAGAAATTGCCGGGCTGAGTGGCTCAGACGGTTAAGGCGCTGGCCTTCTGACCCCAACTTGGCAGGTTCGATCCTGGCTCAGTCCGGTGATATTTGAAGGTGCTCAAATACGTCAGCCTCATGTCGGTAGATTTACTGGCACGTAAAAGAACTCCTGCGAGACTAAATTCCGGCACCTCGGCGTCTCCGAAAACCGTAATATAGTAGTTAGTGGGACGTAAAACAAATAACATTATTATTAATATTAATTGTAGAAATCACCGACAATAGTGCCAGTGCGATATTTGATGGAGAACTGTAATAGTTTGTAACAGTACCCGGTATTGCCAAGCTATTATAAACTTAACCAATGAAGATCGAACAAAATTATCTTATATCCAAGTGTAGTTAAAAGAACCGCAGTTGCTGAAAGAGTGGGGCAAGAAAAAAAATAACGTGACCGATCCTACAACAAACGATTAAAAATCTCCCTAAATCTATTGCAACTACCGGTATGTGCTAATAGCTTGGCCACATTGCACGTTATTTATGTCAGCAGACAACAGAAGGTTTAAATCACAAATCTGGACATACATGCGTAGCCACTAATTTGACTAATGCTGCCCTCTTTAGGGGTTCATGACAACTTTTACCTCTACAGGATCACAGAAATCTGTGACCCGAATTCCCACACCGGAAGCATTTTCCCCTACACATCCCAGTTATGCAAACTGCCAAACTTCGTAGTCTTCACTGTCTTGTGATCGTCTGGCAGGAACACTAGATTTGAATGCAGAGCCTGCAGTTTAAGGCTATGACTTACTGTATGGCTGGAGGTCAGCTGAAATTGGCAGCCGTTGACAACAGTGACCTTGAGAGGTGCACGAGCTGTAGATTTGTATTTTTTAAAAACCGGTACCCATCTCTGTGAAATGTTACAAATAAATCGTTCGTTATCAATATCTGAGTTCCATTTATTGAAAGCTATATTCATGATCATTAGCTTTTCGCGAAGGGAGAAGTATCTAATTTTTAACTTGAAGACGATATTGAAATATAGAGCAACCCGAAACTCCCCGATTATTTGTAGTTTCGTCGACTTCAAGAAAGCGTACGATTCGGTCGATCGACAGTCTCTCTTTAACATCTTAGAAGAACAAGGGCTTGACCCAAAGACATTAAGACTCGTCAAGGAAACACTCACGGACACAAAGTCAAAAGTTAAATTCATGGGTGAAGTATCGGAGGCCTTTGCCATTAAGACCGGCGTGCGACAGGGTGACGGACTGTCACTACTGTTTTTCAATCTTGTTCTAGACAAAGTCATTCGGGAATGGGAGAAGGAATTAAAAGTTCAGAAGCACTGGAAACCCATTCAACTTGGCCGAAAGAACGATGACATTAAGGTCAGTTGTTTAGCTTTCGCAGACGACCTAGCGATACTAACAGACAGTGAAATTTCAGCGATCAAACAGATTGAAATCCTCAAGGAATGCGCTGAGAAAACTGGACTTAAAATCTCATTCGAGAAGACCAAGTTTATTTGCACTAAATTCGACATTCAGGAATTACAAACAAAATATGGACACAGGAAACGAGTTCCATACTTTAAATATCTCGGTGAGATCCTAGAACCAACAGGGTTGGAAAAGGAAGCACAGAAAGTTCGATTACAAAAACTCAAAAGAGCATATTGGAGAACCCGTGACATCTACAACAAGAAGTGCATGTCCATACATACAAAAATCAAACATTATAATACGGTGATTAAACCTGAAGTGCTGTATGCAAGTGAAATCTTGGTTCTTAATAATAAAGGTGATCTGGAAAACATCTTGAAGGAGGAAAGGAGGATCTTGAGGAAAATTCTGGGCCCAGATAAAAAGGAAGAAGGGTATAGGCTCAAATCACGCAAAGCTATGGAAAGACTGTCTAACCTTGCCGCAGACGTCAGGAAACGAAGACTGAAATTCTATGGACACGTTCACAGACTATCGTCTTCAAGGCTAACCCACAAGATTTTGACATACACCGAAAAACTGAAGAACGTACCATGGATACAAGATGTCAAAAATGATCTGGAAAAGGCCCAGATAGAACCATCAGAAATAGTGGACAGAAACATTTACCGTCACAAGATATATAGATGGGTAGTAAAGCCAGAGAATGAAGTCCCTAAAAGATCGGGGACTAAGTGGTCAGAAGAAAGAAAACAGGCACACAGAGAAAGAATGAAAGCAATATGGTCTGTTAGAAAGGCGAATCATAAATGTAATGCGTGATCCAACAGGGTCCATACGCAAATAATTAATAATTAATATATCTTTGTTGTTGCTACTTATTCTCCAATATCGTCACTCCGGAGTCAAAACTACGAATGTGACAATGTTCTTCCTAAGCATTATTTCCTTTAAGACTGGTCACTGCTCCCAGCCATATATGGATCAGTCCATCAGAACAACTTTCTTTGTGTTCATTTTCCTGTGTTAAAGTATAAAGGATGATGCGTCTTACATACGTCATACTCTAGGAGTACGGTACGGTAATGTTTATTTTCCCTTACCCATCATCATCATACGCAAATGAACACATGGACTGCATGACCATATGTGGCCAGTCTTAAGAGAAATCATGGACAGGAACAACATTGTCACATTCACTCCGCAGTGACGATGCTGCTTCTTTCCAAATCTTTCTTGACTTCATGAATACATATTGCTGTTAACTTATTGTTCTGAAGATATCTGTTTGGTTTACTGTTGTCATCCATTCTGTATAAACGTCCAAAAAATATCAATCGCCTCTTCCGTATTGTTTCTGTTACGTTTTCTATATCCCGATACATTTCATCATTACTTCTTGATTTTCAGAGTTCTGTAGTTCTTAGCGGATTGAGTCTTTTCGGTATAATTCTTCTTTCCAGTACTGTAACGTCTAGGTCGCTGAATTTCTGTATATTCTCGCTATTTAATATAATTTATATGTAAGTATATGTTTATACGGTTATTCTCTCATACAGGTTTCTGATAATCATTCATTTTGTTGTGTTATGGTAGTTGATAACAAGAGCTGAACAGTCTTTCTTAAGGGTAGCGTATTGCGATACGGAGTCTTTATTTGACTTGCAACTCTTTCTACAAACTGTTATGACATTAGCCTTAAGGACACAGGCTTGAACAAGAAAAATTCTACGAAATCTACGTCAGGCGACCATGTAGATCAACACAATTTCTAAATTCGAGCTTGGTTATTTGACAATCTCCCCGCTCATCTAATTTAGGTAGCGTCATGATGCACTTAGTGGCGGGAGATTCCACCCTATAAGAAAGCGACTTTTTGAGACTTATTCATGAATATATGATGACTAAAGAACAGAGAATAGAACTACGATGTATTTAGAACATGTAGCAGACGACGAAGAGGGAGTGATTTGCACTAATATATACGAATTACGCATTCTACGGAGCCTCAATTATCAATTCTCACTTCTCATTTAGCACTTCTGATTTCTCCTCAATCACGTAGCACTTGTCGTGCTGAGTAACTTCTGTGACTGCTTGCAGTCAGTACCTCTAGTCCGAAATGGACAGACTTTTAAAAGAGGACTTGTTAAGTCTTACTCAAGTGTAGGTAGACGTTGATACATATTTATAAGATTTCCGTAAGTTGGAAGAATTTCTATCGGATATTTTCTCCGTTAAGCCGAACCCATCTTGGTTCATTTGATCAGGGCTAATATTATTGCTATGAATGTTGGCATAACAGGGAGCGACAAGGTTAGCCAAGTAATCATTCAATTAATGATTGTTGCATGCATAAGGCAGGACTGGTACCGAGCTGGCAACATGACCCACTACTACAAAAAAAAAAAAAAACCACGAGAAATCCAGGACCACGGATGGATCTCAGAAGAGAGAATCTAAAATTCGTGAGCCTTCGAATAATTTGATGCAAGTCACCGTGTGATTTAATCTGTGAGTAATGTTTCATTTTCTATTTTAATTAACGTAAAATTTCAGTTCTTGGTACAACTTCGTCATTCCGGTTTTTAAGTTCAATAAATATTCTCGCTATTTAGTATTGCTTTGTAAATTTAATCATATCACGTTAATTCTCCTTATTACCTCTCATGTAAGTACTCATCAGTGCCCCGTCACCTCTCCTCTAGAGTCTGCCTTTCTATTTATAAATTTTATCTCAAAGCCTTCTGCTACGAACTGGCGCCCATTCTCTCTGGAAAGACAAGTTCATTCTCAGCCAGACTGGAAAACCACGGATACTGCGTTACTTAATTATTTTTACTCGTCACAAATAGCGCCCAAGTGAGTGACGACTGTTCTGGGCACGTCACAGTACTTCTAATTTATCCAGCTTGTCATTCATTACTAGACATGTATTCGCGGATAGGCATTTCGGTTTGACTTCTGTGTTGTAGTGTTGTATTTTGAGGTTTTTTAGAGGTATTGGGTGAGTTAGCCGTGCGGTTAGGGTCGCGCAGCTGTGAGCTTACATCCGGTAGATAGTGGATTCGAACCCCACTGTCGGCAGTCCTGAAGATGATTTTCCGTGCTTTCCCATTTTCACATTAGGAAAATGCTGGGGCTGTACCATAATTAAGACCACGGCCGCTTTCTTCCCACTCCTAGGCCTTTCCTATCCCATCGTCGCCATAAAACCTATCTGTGTCGGTGCGACGTAAAGCAAATAGCAAAGAAAGAGGTTTTTAGATGAACACTTTTTGGTGTAGATATTCCTATTTATACTTTATGCTCTTTCCATCTTGTGTATCCTTTCATCTACAGCGGATTTTTATGAACCGTTTTCCTGAATTGTTCCTCCCAAATATTTGAATTTCCTTATTCGATCAATTTCTGGTATCCTCTCTATTTTGTTGAGGAATATTTAAATGGTAGGAAATTTAAAAAATTAACAGTTTTTCATAATTTTTTGAAACATAGATGTTACACACCCAATTTTCCGACTTATCTACTTTGTGTGGTTGTAAACCAATTCAGAGAGGAATTATTACCCTAAAAATGCAATAGCCACATATGTGCCAATCTCCCTGAAAAGGATAACAGTTTTGGAGCATTCTTAACATACTTTAAACACATTTGTTTTTCTACAGAAATGCCTAAACCTCTCGATTCGTATTGCTGCATTTGTCAGGTTTTCTGAAAGTATGTCGAAATTATCTGCAAATGCTAGACTGTTTTGTTCTTTCTTCCCAGTGCTATTGGTGTTTGCTTCGGTTATTTCAGTTTTTCATTCCAAATTCTTACTCTTTTTTATTATTGTTACCTTTGTCGTTTGTGCAGGGTGGCAGAATGAACTGCACCAGCCGCCAGTGTCCTGTGAGCTGTGTGGGTGAAGAAACCGCTGAATGCTGCCGAATTTGTGCAGGTTTGGTTCATTCAAAGTACTACTCTACCTTCTGCATGCATATAGACAAGATGTAAGAGGGGAGGGGATAGTATCACAGAACGCAAGTAGTTTAAGTAATTTTAGCACAGTAACTGTTAAAGACTTATATGCAAGAAAGGAAAAAGGAGTGGAGAGGAGAATTAAATCGCCGGGAAATCAAACACCAATGAATTAAAAGCAGCCAGTGCTGAATTATTTATGGGCTGGAGATTTATGATGTATAGACTTAACGTAACTTACTGAGATACGTTAACGTTAAAGAGGTTGGGTGAGTGACACATACGTGCGTGCCACTAGCCCAAAAAAATTGTACATTAAGTGTGTATTATCTCGGAAATCATTCGCAATAGGGCATTTATCCATATGAAGTTTTTTGCTTCACGTAATCGTTCGTGTCATATCCCTTGCATGTTGAACATTCCTCCTGGGACACCCTGTGTTTCAACATTGGTACTGTATACAGTGATGACTCTTTATAGACGCAGAGCTTATCATATCGATCACTGTACAAAACTGTGATACAGTATTTGCAGTATCGACAGGATATTTTGGACTTATCTCGTTGGATTTGCTGAAAATGACATGTTACACACTGGATTAAATATGCTTTTAAAAGAGTAACGGTGACTTTGGTGAGATACCGACAGATTATTAATCTGTACAGTACGTCGTGTAAAGCAATTCACAGGCTCAGAATTCACACGCCGCGCGTACCTTGGCCAACTAGTGCAGCGCTGGCGAACGAAGAGACATTTGAAGACATTCCATTTTCTCGAAAAATACTTGTCGTTTATTGAAAACAATCACACCCTTGAATTTACAAAGTACACGGCTCTAATGTCAGGTGTAGGAAACAACGTAGTTCCATTAAAATAATTTTCGTACCGTTATCTTGGCAGATACTGATATTTTGCGAAAGTACTGCAAATTTGACAGGCAGATCAAATCAAGAAGACTGTTGACGAAGATGAGAGCTATTGGACTAGACAAAAGGAGTGACCGAAGTGGCTAAATTTCTATGAAGGAGACCTCAGATAATTAGAGTAGGTGACATATTATCTGATCCTGTAACGATTAAGACGGGAGTCCCGCAAGGCAGTATCATTGGACCTCTGTATTTCCTTACATATATTTTTTCTTTATATTATCTCCATGGAAACTACACGGTGACTAAAATTATGCAATTTTCACGGATTATATCAAGTCATGTTTTGGCTTTCTTAACGTTTTCTGTCATTTTCTCGTAATTTTTCATGTTAAGGTCATATTTTCCTGTGAATTTTCACGTTTTTTGTCGTATTTTTATCTTTTTATTCCATTTTTGCGTATCTGCTTGCAGTCGTCTCAAATACGGATTTTTCACATCTCCTAATTGTTGTCTGTAATTTCTTACATTACCTTTCTTACAAAAATATATATGTATGTGAATTAGGAGGGAAGCTGTATAGAAAGACACATATAATGAGTATAAAGCAACAGAAAGGTGAGCCTCAATTGAACTCTAATGATCTGACGTGTTTCAAATATGGCCCAATATCAACCTGCAACGTTGAGCGTATTTCTCCCGTAACAAGACAATGTTGCGTGAACATAGAAGATCGTTCCTATGTGACATTTATTTCATTCTGTGCAGAGTCGAGAGCTACCTTCGAGAGTAATTAAATAAATTCAAAATATAATAAGAAAATTTATATTATTATTAATTTATTACCAATGAACGTTCTAGATTTTAAAAGTATATTGACAATATAGTGTTGATTTAAGCAGCGGCAAAATTTTGAAAATTTCGAAAATGTGACCAAAGTTTTTTAAAGTCATATTTATTATCATATTTTAATACATTTTTAGATCATAAACTCCGTGCCCTACTGATAACATATTTTCCACCTGGGCGAGACCCTAAATGCAGATCAGCGCTAACATCACTGAGAGTTAAAACAGATTTAACAGTATTCTGTGACTTTGCTGGCGAGACCTGGTGTTTACAATGCACTCTTGTCTTCTGGGGCGGGCTACAGTAGAACAATTTAGTTATTTTCATTGATATGTCTCAGTCTTACCCTTGGCTTTGACAATATGAAAGTGACTGAGGTATGAGTGATGCTAGCAATGCACCTAGCTCGATAGTGCAGCCAGTATCCAGTATTCTGCAGATATTGGCTTCGAACCCCACTGTCGGCAGCCCTGAAAAAGGTTTTCAATGATTTCCCATTATCACACCAGGAAAATGCTGGGGCTGTGCCGTGATTAAGGCCACGACCGCTTCCTTCTAACTCACCGGGTGAGTTGGCCGTGCGGTTTAAGGGCGCCCAGCTGTGAGCTTGCATCCGGGACATAGTGTGTTCAAATCTCACTGACGGCAGCCCCGAAAATGGTTTTCAATGGTTTCTAATTTTCACACCAGGAAAATGCTGGGGCTGTACCTTAATTAAGGCCACGGTCGCTTCTTTCTCACTCCTAGCCCTTTCCTGTCCCATCGTCGTCCTAATACCTATCTGCGTCCGTGTGAACTAAAGCAACTTTTAAAAAAGAAAATATTAGTAATACCATTCCTTCTGCAGACAGTCCCTGCTATGAATGGTGTGAAAAATGTCGCTCATAGGGTCGGTTGGTACATGCATTTCAGTGAGCGTGGCATACTGATATGAAATAGCAACTTCGGGTTCAGCGAGGAAAGCAACGGGAAACCACCACACTCCTCATTTCCCTAGTAGGCCTCTTCAGTGATGCTAGGCTATTTATGGCAGTTAATGGTGGAATTGTTAGAGGATCCAACCAGCCTCCGGGCTGAGGTGTGAACATACATACATACGAGTTTTCGGAGGTGAATATATTAGATGATTCATCGTATGTAGGTACTGTGTAATTATTTGTAAGGATGTGTCCTCCATCACACTGACAATCTTCGAACCCACTTCTCATAATCAGATGTCAGATGGACGCATTTGTATGAGGAAACCAGATAGGAGTAGGGTTATAATTAATCTGCTGTAAGACACGCTGAACGGTACAGATAGTAGTAAAAGCTACAAATCATCTTCACTGACAGCTCTGCCGTTCAGTTATTATTTCTTGTTTGTTCGATCTTATACAGTAGATATTAGAGTAAATTACTTCTAGTTGAACCAAGGTAAGCTTAGTTAGTATTTCCTTCGTTGGTAACTATAACAATGAGGATTCCCTCCCCCTTCCTCCTTCTCTGATCCTTTCAGTAACTTTCCCTCCTTCCTCCCTAGATCTATCTCTGCCTTGTACGGTGAAACACCCTTCAATGAACAGCCCTCTTGGCAACAACAGTGAGTGAGAAACGTTCAGCTTACCTATCAGACTTAACCATTTCACAACTCACTGACTGGCTTCTAGAACATAATTATAAAAGACAAATTCTCGTAAAGAAGTGTCCGGAAAAAATCATAAACCAATTTTAATCCTTAAAAGATTTTGGGATTGAACAAAGAAAGAATGGCCTGAAATGAATATTAGAAATATTATGTTAATAAATGGAACTTTAAAAAACCGAAAAAACGAAAAAAGAATCGTGTAATAATTTCGCGTGTCTACTTCTGACCGAGTGCAGCCCTTGTAAAGCCCGATGAGGTTGTGCGGCATCTTCCATGTGTAGGTAACTGTAACTGTGTGATGTTGCATTGGAGGATAGTATTATGTGTGGTGTGTGAATTGCAGGGATGTTGGGGACAGCACAAACACCCAGACACCGAACCACTGGAATTATCCAACGAAGGTTTAAATCACCGACCCAGCTGGGAATCGAACACGGGACCCTCTGAACCGAAGGCCAGTACGCTGACCATTCAGCGAACGAGTGAGACAACGAAAAAAGAAAACATGAGACTTATTGGACATGCTATAGAGGTCCATCGCATACTCCGGAAAAGTGATCCGCCAAAGTGAGGGTCACCAGTGTAGTCATCCTTGAGCCCTGCATACCTCGTCCGACATCTCAAATGAATATTTATATTATATTATCAAAACATGCAATTTAAATAGAATATGACGGTTCATTATTTATATGCTATAAATATAATCTAAATATAATCACTCATCTATGTAAACAGACTCTGGGATGGGTTTAAAGAAATTGTTGAGGAATGTGAAAATAAGTTTGTACCTTTAAAGGTGGTAAGGAATGGTAAAGATCCACTATATTATAACAGAGAAGTAAAGAGACTAAGAAGGAGATGCAGGTTGGAAAGAAATAGAGTTAGAAACGGCTGTGGAAGTAAGGAAAAATTGAAGGAACTTACTAGGAAATTGAATCTAGCAAAGAAGTCAGCTAAGGATAACATGATGGCAAGCATAATTGGTGGCCATACAAATTTTAGTGAAAAATCGAAGAGTGTGTATAGGTACTTTAAGGCAGAAACCGGTTCCCAGAAGGACATTCCAGGAATCATTAATGAACAACGGTTGCTAAGTAACATCGCGTCAAGCATATTGTATGTCTAAGTTCGTGACGCAAATTTTCAGACGATCCCCGGCCATAAAACAGGCCGCTTCTGGGGTTTAGTGCTTACTGTGATTAGCTGCCATCCCCGGAGGACCGGGTTCGATTCTCGGCTCTGCATTGAAATTTTGAAAGTGGTACGAGGAGTGGAAAGGGGCCCACTCAGCCTCGCGAGGTCAAAGGAGTAGAGTTGGGTTCGATTCCCACCTTAGCCATCCTCGAAGTGTTTTTCCGTGGTTTCCCACTTCACCTCCAGGCAAATTCCGAGATGGTACCTAACTTAAAGCCACGGCCATTTCCTTCCCTCTTCCTTGCCTATTCCTTCTAATCTTCCCATCCCCCACCAAGGCCCCTGTTCAGCACAGCAGATGAGGCCGCCTGGACGAGGTACTGGTCATCCTCCCCAGTTGTATCCCCCGACCCATGTCTCACACTCCAGGACACTGCCCTTGAGGCGGTAGAGGTGGGATCCCTCGCAGAGCCCGACGGAAAAGGCAACCCTGAGGGTAAACTTATTAAGAAATAATACTAATAAGAAGAAGAAGAAGAAGAAGAAGAAGAAGGAGAAGAATATATGTCGAGAGGTGAGGAATGGTAGTAATTCGAAACTAATTCTATGTGGTAGACAAGCTGTTTTCTTTGTTGGAATATTGGTAGCACTGGTCTTGACCTTCAGGGAAAATCGAAATTATTTAGTATTGGAATTCCAATAGGTAGTAGGGTCGTTTCTGAAGAAGGGAGAGTCACGCAAGTTGTCGCATGCTGTGCGTGTGCGTACCGGCGGTATGCTAGGGGCGGGCGTGGCTGCACTTTCCACCGAAGATGTTCTTCTCAGAATTGAGGTCAACGACTGCTACAGATCTCCAGGAACAGAGCATTCAACTCTGCTCTATGCAATATTACTGAGGATTGAGTCACCGGGCACCAGGCACGTTCAGATCCAAGTATTTTCTGGAAACTATTACAGCCTTAGCAAAGTATTCCCATTTATGCAATTTTAAATTATCGTGGCTGTTGGTCGGGCTCAGGTTCTATATAGCTCAAATACACAATAAAAGTAATATATATATATATATATACTCATAGGCAGACGGGCATTCAGGCCCGATTTAAGGTAAACGCGAATAGAGTTCTGTATGACCGAATATGAAGACCCTGGAATTAAATCAAGGTGGTCGAAGCCCGGGTATAGAAGCAAACCACCAAACCTTCCTGTGAAGCAGTGTTGCATACTACTACTGAGTGTGAAAAATTCGGTCAAGTATGTTATGTTCGGTCCTATGTGTCTGATCGACAAAATGGTAGTCCACAAAAATGATGGAAGCACTGCTGTAAATGGCATGACAAACTGAAGAAAACATGGGTAATGCATTGTTAATAATTATTGTTCTTTCTTTCTTTCTTTCTTTCTTTCTTTCTTTCTTTCTTTCTTTCTTAATTAGCTTACCCTCCAGGATTGGCTTTTTCCCTCGGACTCAACGAGGGATCCCACCTCTACCGCCTCAAGGGCAGTGCCCTGGGGTGTGAGACTCTGGGCCAGGATACAACTGGGGAGGATGGCCAGTACCTCGCCCAGGCGGCCCCAACTTCTATGCTGAACAGGAACCTTGTGGAGGGATGGGAGAATTGGAAGGGATAGACAAGGAAGAGGAAAGGAAGCGGCCGTGGCCTTACGTTAGGTACCATCTCCGCATTTGCCTGGAGGAGAAGTGGGAAACCTTCTAAGATGGCTGAAGTAGGAATCGAATCTACCTGTACTCAGTTGACCTCTCAAGGCTTAGTGGACCCCGTTCCAGCCCCCGTACCACGTTTCAAATTTCGTGACAGAGCCGGGAATCGAACCCGGGCATCCGGAGATGGCAGCTAATCACACTAACACTACACCACAGAGGCGGACGTCCTTGTCTTTTACAGGCAATATATCCACAGTTCGTTTATTAAACAGACGTAACTGCACACACAGTACAAGAACACACTGTAATTAAGACACACTTGTCAGTCAAGGAGTGCACCAGACCGTTTCTCCTCTCGTCTGTTCGGAGATGCAACGCTGTTTCCCCACAATTGTGTATACCTTCACTCACAACATTGTAAATGGAATGACATACTGAACGAAGGAAACAATATGTCTAATGGTTTGATTACAGTGAATGCTCAATGTGACCCCCTCCGACTTCGATGAACAGTTGACATTGGTTGGACTGTGTGGTGTGTCACGCATTACCTCTGTCTCCCACTTCCCACTTCCCCTCCCTCCCCTTCCCTTCCCTGGCATAGGAAATACTGCAATTTCGTCAATTTGATCGTGCGCTCGGAAAAAACAAAGCAACCTCATTTTTTCGAAAATAAAAATTATCTTCGCCAATCCAATTGCGCCATCGTTCTTAACAAAACACGAAGATCAGCCTTGAATTTTTGTCGGTATAGTTATGTTACACCCTGTATACAGGTTACACGTGGGCGATATGGCCCCGTTACCATGACAACAAGCCCCTCCCATGGCTCATAAATGTTTGGACCGTATAAGAAGCACAGATAACATGAGTGCCGCTATTTTGTCGTCGTGCCAAGAGCTCGTTCTCGTGCCACGCTGTGTTTACAAACAAACCCACGCTCGCGAGTCAAGTTCCACGAGATGAGAGTAATATAATCTAATTACGAGAACATGACGTGTCGACATGTGGCATGGCATGCAACTCCTGGAAGCTCAGCAGTTCACAGGATTACCTCGCGTTGTCACGACAGATGCCGTGTGGGTAATCTACAAGTTAAGCGTGAAGAGAGTATGGCTATTCCATGCTATTAACAACCCGCTCTGTTGAAATAAACTCTCTCAACCTGTAACGGAGCCGTTATTACACTGACACAGGGGCGCATTCAGCTACTTGGTGCTCTGTATGTTCAATCAATCAATCAATCAATCAATCAATACTGATCTGCATTTAGGGCAGTCGCCCAGGTGGCAGATTCCCTATCTGTTGCTTTCCTAGCCTTTTTCTAAATGATTTCAAAGAAATTGGAAATTTATTGAACATCCCCCTTGGTAAGTTATTCCAGTCCCTAACTCCCCTTCCTATAAATTTGTCCTCTTGAATTCCAACTTTATCTTCATATTGTGATCTTTCCTACTTTTATAAACGCCATTCAAACTTATTCGTTGTCATTCCACGCCATCTCTCCGCTGACAGCTCGGAACATACCACTTAGTCGAGCAGCTCTTCTTTCTCTCAATTCTTCCCAACCCAAACATTGCAACATTTTTGTAACGCTACTCTTTTGTCGGAAATCACCCAGAACAAATCGAGCTGCTTTTCTTTGGATTTTTTCCAGTTCTTGAACCAAGTAATCCTGGTGAGGGTCCCATACACTGGAACCATACTGTAGTTGGGGTCTTCGGTATTCAACCCGAATGCTGGTTTGATCCTCATAGCCCTGCCAACAGCTGTAATGATAACCGAAGCGTTACTGAAGAGGCATACTCGGGAAATGAACAGTGAGATAGTTTCCCGTTGATTTCCCACTGAGCCACAAGTTGCTATTACATATCAGTCTCCCAAGCCCTCTGAAATGCATGCACCAACCGACTCCATGAGTGATATTTTCACACCATTCATAACAGGGACTGGCTGCATAAGGAATGGTGTTACTACCATTGCTCATACCTCAGTCACTTTCATATTGTTAAAGCCAAAGATGGGGCTGAGACAGATCAATGAAAGTAACAAATTTATTCAAGCCCATACCAGAAGACATAAAAATGAAAATCCACAGCCTGTTTCCAGTCATTCGACCGGGTCAGGAATGGAATGAATGAAGCCCCCGTCTAACGGCGAGGATAGGAATTGTGCCGGCTGCCGAAGATTGTAGCACTCCTCTGGGGCAATGATTAATGACTGATACATGAAATTAAATGATATTGGAGAGTGTTGCTGGAATAAAAGATCACAGGGAAAACTGGAGTACCCGAAGAAAAACCTGCCCCGCCTCCGCTTTGTCCAGCACAAATCTCACATGCAGTGACCGGGATTCGAACCACGGAACCCAGCGGTGAGAGGCTGGCGCGCTGCCGCCTCAGCCACGGAGGCTCTACCAGAAGACACAGTGCACTGTAAACACTACATCCCGCCGGCAAAGGCATATTTGGTGCCATAGGTAGAAAAAAATATTTCTGCCTCTATTTCGACATGAATGTACCACCAAGTAACTTATATCTGTACATAGCTGAATAATAATAATAATAATAATAATAATAATAATAATAATAATAATAATAATAATAATAATACTTTATTTCTATTTAAGGTTACCACCCAGGTTTGATTTCCCCTCGGACTCAGCGAACGATCCTACCTTTAACACCTCAAGGACAGTGTCCTGGAGCGTGAGACATTAGGTCGGGGAATACAACTGGGGAGAATGACCAGTAACTCGCCCAGGCGGCCTCATCTGCTATACTGAACAGGGGCCTTATGTGGGGATGGGAAGATTGGAAGGGATAGACAAGGATGAGGGAAGGAAGCGGCCGTGGCCTTAGGTTAGGTACCATTCCGGCATTTGCCTGGACGAGAAATGGGAAACCACGGAAAACCACTTCCAGGATGGCTGTGGTAGGAATCGAATCCCACTCTACTCAGTTGACCTCCCGAGGCTGAGTGGACCCCTTCCAAACCCGTACCACTCTTTTTCGAGGAAAGAAGATTACTTTACACTTCCGGGCGCGCGATTCAAATTGACGAACTCGCCGTATTCGCTAAGCCAGAGCACAAGCCGCTATCGCGCATCAGGGAAGCGAAGGGGAGGGAGGGGGAGTGGGGTGTATGATGGAGACTGCTTATTTTTCACGTTGATGTAAATAAAATGCATATTATTATATAAGTCCGCCCCTGTGGTGTAGTGGTTAGCATGATTATCTGCCACCCGCGGAGGCTCGGGTTCGATTCCCGGCTCTGCCACAAAATTTGAAAAAACGTATGAGGGCTGGAACGGGGTCCACTCAGCCTCGGGAGGTCAACTGAGTAGAGGGGGATTCGATTCACACCTCAGCCATCCTGGAAGTGGTTTTCCGTGGTTTCCCATTTCTCATCCAGGCAAATGCCGGAATGGTACCTAACTTAAGGCCACAACCGCTCCCTTCCCTCTTTCTTGCCTATCCCTTCCAATCTTTGCATTCCCTCACAAGGCCCCTGTTCAGCATAACAGGTAAGGTCGCCTGGGCGAGGTACTGGTTCTCCTTCCCAGTGGTATCCCCGAGCCAAATTCTTACGTTCCAACCCACTGCCCTTGAGGCGGTAGAGGTGGGATCCTTCACTGAGCCCGAGGGTAAAACCAACCCTGGAGGGTAAACAGATTAAGAAATAAGTTAACTGTTCTTATAGTTTATTAAATACTGATAGCGAAATAGAACTTGCAAATGTGTTCTTGCTATATTGCAAGTAATTCGATCTTATTCAGTTCAGCATAGTATTACAGTATTGTGCCCGTCTTCTTCAACTTCTTATTCTTCTTCTTTATCTGTTTACCCTCCAGGGTCGGTTTTTTCCCTCGGACTTAGCGAGGGTTCCCGCCTTTACCGCCTCAAGGGTATTTTTCTGGAGCTTCAGACTCTGGGTCGGGGGATACAACTGGGGAGGATGACCAGTACCTCTCCCAGGTGGCCTCAACTGCTATGATGAACAGGGGCCTTGCGGAGGGATGGTAAGATTGGAAGGGATAGACAAAGAAGAGGGAAGGAAGCGGCCGTGGCCTCAAGTTAGGTACCATCCCTGCATTTCCAAGGAGGAGAAATGGGAAACCACGGAAATCCACTTCCAGGATGGCTCAGTTGGGAATCGAGCCCACTTCTACTGATTAGACCTCCCGAGGCTGAGTGGACCCCGTTCCAGTCCTCGTACCACTTTTCAAATTTCGTGGCAGAGCCGGGAATCGAACCGGGCCTCCGGGGTGTGGCAGCTAATCACACTAACCACTACACCACAGAGGCGGACTAAAGTTAAGTATAAACTTCAAAATTAAGGGAAAAGTTCTCTTTGTTGAAGGTTTTCTATCCAAGGATTGGCTAGTGTAAAAACTTACAACCATTCCATCATCCTTTTATACCTACGAATTTCCGGCCTTTGCTCTTTGTAAACAAGGGCTTACTCATATCTGGATGAAGCACATTGCTTGCAACGTCAGAAAAGCAAGTAAAGTCATCTCTGATAGTCAAGTAAACTTCGCTTCGAACATGCCCTGTCGAACGAATTGCAGCTAACTCGGGCATTTTAGCTTACACGCTCCACTCATACGTGATGGTGGTTGCAAATGCAGGAAGGCACATTTTGCTCCGCCTTGGTTACCCGTCTCAAGTTCGCACAATGCATGCCATTATACGATATAAGTGAAGGACTGCGTTCAAGGGTTGGACTGAAAGTGAAAGATGCGCCCGTGATTTAGGCAACCCGCACAGTAAGATTCAACAATATGTTTTGGATAAACCGACGAAGAGTCCTCCCTGTATTTAAGACAGCTGGGGCAATGGCTCCAGTTTCTCCTCTGGGGACGACCCGACTGCTGCCTTCGATGTGTTCCCAACCATTAGCTCGCCCTTGGCCTCACATATATCAACAGACCAGAAATCCAAGACATGGTTCTAGTTGCTGATTGGTTGTAAGCAACCACATGCTCACGCATGCGCACTACTGTACACTTGGGCCTTCTATTATTCATTGCAAAGTAATTTAAATGCCCGCATCTGTGGTATAGCGGTTAGCGTGATTAGCTGCCACCCCCGGAGGCCCGGGTTCGATTCCCGGTTCTGCCACGAAATTTGAAAAGTAGTCCGAGGGCTGGAACGGGGTCCACTCGCCCTCGGGAGGTCTAGTCCGTAGAGATGGGTTCGATTCTCACCTGAGCCATCCTGGAAGTGCTTTTACGTGGTTTCCCACTTCTCGTCCAGGTAAATGCCGGGATGGTACCTAACTTAAGGCCACGACCGCTTCCTTCCCTATTCCTTGCCTGCCCCTTCCAATCTTCCCATCCCTTTACAAGGCCCCTGTTCAGCACAGCAGGTAAGGCCGCATCCTCCCCAGTTCTATCTTCCCGACCCAAAGTCTCACGCTCCAGGACAGTGCCCAAGAGACGGTAGAGGTGGGAACCCTCGCTGAGTCCGGTCACTGACTGGAAAAAAGGTTGTAGGTTTTCATTCAATTCATTTTATCCTATTGGACGTATATTATACCCATGTGTTAAATGATGGTCAGCGCTAAAATCAATGTTGTTCATAGCGACAGTGCATACACTGTCTACTCTGCTCACTCTGTCACACCAGCTGATGGAACTAGCACTTACATCACTTCCCTCTCCAACTTGCCCTGCTATGTCAATCAATCACCCCTGGTCTGCATTTAGGGCGGTCTCCCAGGTGGCAGATTTCCTATGTCGTTTACTCAGTGTTTTCTTAAACAATAGCAAAGAATTTGGAGATTTATTGAACATCTCCCTTGGTAAGTTATTCCAATCCCTAACTCCTCTTCCTATAAACGAATATTTGCACGTATTTGTCCTCTTGAATTCCAACTTTATCTTCATATTGTGATCTTTCCTACTTTTAAAGACACCACTCAAACTTATTCGTCTACTAATGTCATTCCACGCCATATCTCCACTGACAGCTTGGAACATACCGCTTAGTCAAGCACCTCGTCTCCGTTCTCCGAAGTTTTCCCAGCCCAAACTTTGCAACATTTTCGTAACAGTACTGTTTTGTCGGAAATCACCCAAGACACATCGAGCTGCTTTTCTTTGGATATTTTTTCAGTTCTTGAATCAAGTAATTCTGGTGAGGTTCCCATACACTGGAATCATACTCTAGTTGGGGTCTTACAAGAGATTTATATGCCCTCACCTTTACATCCTTACCACAACCCTTAAACACTCTCATAACCATGTGCAGAGATCTGTACTCTTTTTTTATAATCCCGTTGATGTTATTACCCCAATAAAGATCATCTTTCCTTATATAAACACCTACATCCAACCATGCCTGCTCGATTTCTGTTCTCTTTAAAGCTAATTGTTAAAAAGTTGACGGTTTAAAGTTAAAATTGGAGAGTTCTAAGTTTAAGTTCAAAGCAAAATAAAATTGCCATCAAGAACTCGATATAATTTTATTAAGAAATCACTTAAGTATAGAAGGACCTACCTGTGCTGTATTGGGAAAGGATTATTCTTTTCAGTTAGAGTATCCATAACTTTAGTTGTTAGAAATGGTATCGTTTCTAAAAATAAATATATTTAATATAAGAGTGAAATATTTTAATATCGTACAACTGAAATATTTTGACAGAGTCTCGGCTGCCAAACAAAGCCTCCATAACCGATGTGGTGGCCTGCGTCCACAACGGAAACATCTACAAGGACGGGCAGAGGTTTCCATCCAACTCGACTGGCATGAAGGTTAACGGACCCAACCAGTGCATCCAATGCAAGTGTCAGGTAAGACAACTTGCAACATTCTAGTGAAACTGCTGTAGTGCCTTTAGGAGATGAATAGTGTAATATTTAAAGAAAAGGGTGTATGATTTAAATTGCAGTATAAAAGAATATTACTAGAGTACAAGTTCGTTCGTTCATAATCTGTTTACCCTCCAGGGTCGGTTTTTCCCTCGGACTCAGCGAGGGATCCCACCTCTACCACCTCAAGGGCAGTGTCCTGGAGATTCATACTTTGGGTCGGGGATACAACTGGGGAGAATGACCAGTACCAGGCGGCCTCACCTGCTGTGCTGAACAGGGGCCTTGTGGAGGGATGGGAAGATTGGATGGGACAGGCAAGGAAGAGGGAAGGAAGCGGCTGTGGCCATAAGTTAGGTACCATCCCGGCATCCCTGGAGGAGAAGTGGGAAACCACGGAAAACCACTTCCAGGATGGCTGAGGTGGGAATCGAACCCACCTCTACTCAGTTGACCTCCCGAGGCTGAGTGGACCCCGTTCCAGCCCTCGTACCACTTTTCAAATTTTGTGGCAGAGCCGGGAATCGAACCCGGACCTCCGGGGGTGGCAGCTAATCACGCTAACCACTACACCACAGAGGCGGACCTAGAGTACAAGTAATTACGGTATTATGATAGGGAGGGAAGTTAGTGGAAAGGGAGGGACGGTCTTGGTTTAAAAATTACCAGGTGTATGCATAAGTCTATTCCGGCTTCGCTAAGAGATGGCGCCAGCGAACAGTACGCAGCGTATTAATTTGACACATACGTCAGTTTGTTTGTCTAACATTAACCTACCAACAAACACAAGTCGAGTCCACCAAATACTAGCGACTGTGTTGTATCGTTCAGTGATCATGTCAACGTTTGTGCCTCAAAAGGACATTTGCGGCACGCATTGATTTTTTATTTAATCAAAAGGAGAAGACTGTGGAAAGCCATCGTTTGCTGGTAGAACCACATGGTGAACACGCTCCATTGATTTAAACGTGGTAGACCACCAAAAGTGCGAAGACGAGCAATTGCAGGCGTTGAAATGATATGCCGTATGGCCTGGTGCAAGTCTTTTGATTTGACTCCCATAGGCGACCTGCGCGACGTGATGAAGATGGCACATACACCCACTCCCCGTGCCAGGGGAATGATCCAATTATGGTTAAAATTCCAGACTCTGTCGGGAATCGAACCCGGGATCCCTGTAACCAAATACCAGCACGCTAACCACTTAGCCATGGAGCCGGACATTGCAGGCGTTACTGGATGATGACCCAATTCAAACTCAACAGCAATTGGCACAAGCAATAAATGTGTCAGAAGAAACAATCAGCAAATGTTTACGAGCAATGGGGAAGACCAGTAAACTCGGTAAATGGGTCCCACACGATTTTAATGAAGGGCAAATGGAAAATCGCAAAGTCACTTATGAAGTGCTGGATCAACACCACGAAAGAAAATCATTTCTGTGCTGAATGATGACGGGTGACGAAAAATGGGTTTATTTTGAAAACCCGAAGCAGAGAAAATTGTGGCTGTCACCTGGTGAAGCCGGTCCTTCAACACCAAGGCCAAATCGCTTCGGCAAGAAGACCATGCTTTATGTCTGGTGGGACCAGAGCGAACTCTTGAAGCCGGCGAAACCGTTAATGCAGAAGGCTATCACCAACAACTGATTAATTTAAATCATGCATTGATCGAAAGATGACCGGAATGGGCCAGAAGGCATGGCAAAGTGATTTTGTCACTCGACAATGCGCCGTCTCACACAGCAAAACCTGTGAAGACACCTTGAAATCGCTTGGTTGGGACATCCTTCCGCACCCGCTGTACCGCCCCCCATCTGACTATCGCCCCTTTGCATCAATGGGGCAAGCGCTCGCAGAGCAGCACTTCAGCAATTTCGAGGAAGCTGAAAAATGGCTCGACGAATGGTTTGCCGCAAAAGATAAGCAGTTTTTCTGGCATGGTATTCATAACTTACGTGAAAGATGGGCGAAGTGTGTAGAAGCCGATGGTCAATATTTTGAATAAACAAAATATTAATTTCCCTTGAAAATTACGTGTTTTTTACCACAAAAAACTGGCAAAAAGTTATGTATACACCTGGTATATTGAAGACATCACCAGTCCTTCATAGAAGATGATGCGTGTTTTATTACAGAATCTCTGCCTTTTACTTGTTCTTGTTACTACACAGTAATAGTCCTGCATAACGTTGGGGCCTTCAGGGACCCCGCAAACTCTTTGAAAAATAGTAAAAATGATGGCCTAATGCCACACTGCATGGAAATGATCAGAAGTGATCAGGTGGATTTGTAGAATCAGAGGTTTTTTTTTGTTTTTTTGTTTTGTTTGCAATTGCCACTCGGTTCCATCTATCAGCTGTTAAATTTATTGCTAGTGGCTTTACGTCGCACTGACACAGATAAGTCTTATGGCTACGATGGAATAGGAAAGGCCTAGGAGTTGGAAGGAAGCAGCCGTGCCTTAATTAAGGTAGAGCCCCAGAATTTACCTGGTGTGAAAATGGGAAATCACAGAAAACCATATTCATGGCTGCCGACAGTAGGATTCGAACCCACTATCTCCACAAAATAGCCAAAAAAATCTCCTATTGTCTTCCCACCACTTCTCCCTCTTCACTCTTGCCCAGTCCTGTCCTCTTCTGTGTACACCCTCTTCTTTTATCCACCTGTCTCTTGGTCTTCCTCTTGGTCTTTTTCCTATTATCTCCATTTCGTGCATCCTCCTGGAATATACACATTCTCTTCATGTGTCTATACTATCGAAGTCTAGATGCATCTATCCTGTTCTGTAGTTTTTTTTTTTTTTTTTGCTAGTTGTTTTACGTCGCACCGACACAGATGGTCTTACGGCGACGATGGGACACGAAAGGGCTAGGAGTGGAAGGAAGCGGCCGTGGCCTTAATTAAGGTACAGCCCCAGCATTTTCCTGGTGTGAAAATGGGAAACCACGGAAAACCATTTTCAGGGCTGCCGACAGTGGGGTTCGAACCTACTATCTCCCGAATACTGGATACTGGCCGCACTTAAGCGACTGCAGCTATCGAGCTCGGTCCTGTTCTGTAGTGGCTCTTCTTTCACTATATCCCTAGCCCTTTCATTTCTCATCATATCCATTCTTGTCACTCCTATCCCGCTTGTCGGAAATTTCATTTCACTTGCCTGTATTCTAATCACAGCTCTCTGCCTCATTACACAACTTTCAGAATAGATACATGGTACGTTCTGTATATCACTCTCTTGCTTCTCTGAGGGACATACTTGTTCCAAACCAGGCTTCTGACACTTTTCAGGAATGCTCCTGCTCAACTTCCAGGTTCGATTATGTCCGTAGCAATTCTTCCACTTTCCTCTAGGATGCTTTCCGGGTACCTCAAACTCTCTACCTTCCTAAGCTATTCCCTTCCATGAATTATCCCTCTCGTAGGTCTCTCCTTCTTTCTAGTTGTGTTGACTACCTCGCTCCTTTTGGCATTAAATTTCATTCCATATTGTTCCACCTCATCTTCCTATGCATGTAACTGTTCTTGGATATCCTCTTCCTTTTCTTCCCAGACTGACAGGTCATCTGCAAAGATCGTCACATTCATCTTTCCTTCCCCAATTTTCCTTGCTACTTTTCTCATTATCTCGTCCATTACTATGAAGATCAAATGTGTCTTAATCCACTGCTTTTACTCAAACCAGTCTGTTCTCTCACCTCCTCCTTTCACACAACTAACACCCCCTTGGTACATCTCCCAGACTCTTCCTGTTGTCTACTTCTTGGCACCTATTTTCTGTAAGGCTTCCCTACCTTATTCTAATAGCATACCAAATTCAAATAAGTCATTTGCTTTTCTTTCTTCAGAATATTTTTGGGAAATTTCAGCTTTGCTACTGGTGGTTCTACCTGTTATGTCTATTATGTGAAGGAATGGTGCTGATGTAGACAATTAGTATTGCCTGTTGTGTCTGTTCCAGGAAGGATTGGTGTTGTGTGAGATCCAGACATGTTCCGAGCTCCACTGTACAGAGCCAATACATACTCCAGACAACTGTTGTCCGCACTGCCCTGGTAAGCAGATAATGTTGTGTTGTTGAGAACGTGACGCCGTCTCTCGGGCCAGAGTTGTGTGGAGAAAGGTGGTGTGATGGGAAGAATATTTGGAAGGACGAAGTGAATAAATTGTGTGAGGTGTACCGTGGAGGCCTCTTGGCTGGGAAAATGAAAGAAAGTGAGGATTTTAATGAGGGAAAAGAATTTGGAGATTTAGACGGGAGTGTTGCGAGCTAGGTGAAAGGCAAGGATGTGAAATGTTGAAGCGTAATGTGCGAGGGAATTTAGAAGGAGTCGTAAAAGGTCAGATGTTGGTGGTGGTGGGGGAAAGAAACCAGGTGGGGGAGGATGAAAACGGATGTGATGACTAGGTTGGTATGGAGGAGGATCCGGCCGGGGGTGGCGACGGATGGGTGGATGAGTCAAGGGTTGGGGTGGGGAGCGAGAAGGTTCAACGTGATATTGGCGGCCATAGAAGCGTGCTCCGTGGGCAATAAAGTGATCGACGTCTTCTTGATGTGGGAGATGGATGCGTACGAGGTATGTCGGCGCATGTGCGTTGTAGATTCGGAAAGCTCGGCGAACGGGGAAGCCTTCCATGCGGAGTCCTCGAAGCATGCCATCTGCAGAGATCTCGGGAGCGACGCCACGAATGACACAGCTGAAACTGGTGGCAGGGCGGTAGGTGATTGAGGTGGCGATGGCTGTCGTACGGTGTCGGCGGAAGCTTCAGTGACTGATGGCGTGGTAGTAAATTCTTCAGGCCGTTGGAGGGTTATATTCTGCTGTTGAGGATGGTCAAAGGCAGGAAGGATAAGAAGGGATGACGTCATGATAGGGGAAGGATGAGACATGACTATGGTAGTAACAGGAACTTGGGAAGGGGTATACGCCGATGTGGTGGTTATGGTGGTTGTAGCAGGGATAGGGGGAAGATGAAGATGAGGACAAGCAGATAATGCCATCTATCTACTAAAGTTTTCATTCCCCACCCTGAAGGGGTGGGGCGGGCCACCTAGGAGGTAACGCATTCTCTTTGGCCAGGAGCAGATAATGTATTCTAAGGAACAGTAACAAACAAACAAGTGCAAATGTCATATAGGCCTATAGAAAGATTTATTTATAGACATGAAATGGGCCTTTGGCCTTATGACGTGTCAAGAAAACAGGGTGAAACTCTACGTTTCGTAGAGAACTTCGCTCTGCGTCTTCAGAAGAAAAATCTCGACTGTTCCCAAGGAAATCTTCTACAATAAGGAGGGTTTGAATTTAAGAATATTTTACCGTTGGCCAATTGTAGTGGTACACTTGTTCGTCACCAGGTGGCTCGCTGAATGCAGGCACAGCGCTCCAAGCGAGAGCTGATGACAACATTAAGCTGCAATATGACATAACACATAACCTATACCTTGAAATGAACCAACTGGTGATGACGAACGTACAAATTTGGAAAACATTGAAACGAAATAACAATATAGAAAGGACAGGGATGTGTGTAAATCCTTAATGGCTGGCAACCACATATTACTTAACTGATAGTCAGTTGAAATTAAGAATTTACGTAGGTAGTTCTCTTCTTTGTCCTTTCTATATCGTTCTTTCGTCTCAATGTTTTCCAACGCTACCTCTCTGTGTAGTAGGTTTAGTTCTAAGGACACTGATAACCTACCACAATATAAAAATAATGAGCAAATATTAGGAGTTACAGAAATGTATTTTTTCCTAGGCGTTGCTGCTACCGGCCATACAGAACATCCTTCTGCTGTGTCGTTCAATGATCCAACAGCTCCACGGGAACGACGGGACCGGGACTGCATCTCAGCTGGCAAGTGAGTATCCTGGAGAATTCATCATTTTCCAGCTCCAGTTTCCTGGGTGTTGTATAGAAGCACTCACCACTTCTTCCTGTCAAAGTATAGTTTCAGTTCCTTTACGTCCTCCCACTTGGCATTCCTCTTGCTGACCTCCGATTTCACTGTGTCT